>NC_092816.1:19075000-19400000 GCF_023375885.2 Dermacentor andersoni
GTCACGTGAAATGAGGAAGTGTACTCGTGTCTCCACCACGGGTGTCGCTGGTAGTCACTACACGCTGGGCTTTACTGCACGCAACAACGGGGCACGTGTCGGGGCTGCATGCCCCCGAATCGCAATGAGAGCGCGCGGACAAAGGCCTCTGGACGTCGGAAAACAAAAGCCGATGGGAACAGAGGTAATCAGCCGCAGGACACCGGGAGATACAGCCACGCATATTCAGCGTCGCTTATCATAGTGTCATTAAACCTAAAACACAGTGAGTATACAATCGCGTGCGCCGCGCTTATTACAGCGTCCTCGGCCGAATCTGGATGGAACGCGAAAGTCGGGCTGAAGGTTTGTGGCTTTTTTGTTTTCTTCATTTCTTTCTTGCTTGCTTTTTACCACTTCCGGGTCACGTGTGGTCTTACTCGCGAATCTCGGTTCTGCCTAACCAGCGCACGTTTAATTCACGCCAACACGACGTGCAAGTGGCGCGGCACCAACGGAGCGTGGCTAGATTGCATTTTTTCGATGGCAAAGGTCACAGTTTAATTCGAGGTTCGCTCTCGTTTCAGCAGCATTGATCATAGCGACGCATAGTGTGACCGGAGGCAGCGTCGATAAATCGTAACTTCGTTACTAAACGTTAGCTTTTGCGTATACCTGTCAAGAGATGGGTAAACGAAATGCGACTGAGTGCTGCATTTAACTTTGTTTTTACAAGTACCAGCTTTACCTTATTCCTGCTGTTGATATAAGCTGTTCCGGCGCCGAACTTGTGCAATCCCGAGTTGCACGTTCTGTACGGTCTCCTCTGATGCAAAAGACAGCAAAAAAGGAAAACGTAGGATCCTCCACGGATTCTTTCTCTAACAACCGACCGGCTATTCGGCTCTAACCGATTTATAATTGCGAAAGAAAGTGGGTCTGATGAATATCTACAGCTGAACGCGAACGAGAAAGGACGAAAATGACAGCGCGGGAGGCAGGCCGGCCGCCCCGGCTGGTCAGTCGCATTGTTTGACGCGCGAGTGAACGAAGAATCGGTTCTTTCCGTCTCTCTCTACCGGGAGGCAAAATCCAATTACAGAATTATCGCGGTTCCGCGCCGCGTCGAGGGGCGCGCGAAGCAGGCCCAGAAATCGTCGCCGTCCACAGCGCGGTCCGGCGGGCGCGCTTCCCCGCGACAGGCGGTCATCGCGGGCCCTGATTTATGAATCGAAGTCTCCCACGCAGTGCCGCGCGCGAGATGAGACACCCCTCGGCTACGCGCCGGTCAGCGCCAGCCGCCGCCGCGCGTCTAAAACGGCCGCTGCTTCGCAGAGCGTTGAGCGCGAGAGCGAAGAGCTCGAAAGGCCCGAGTCCGCGCGCCGCGCTCGCCGTCGCGTGCCCGCTCGTGCGCGAGCGACAAATGGCGCCGGCCAACTCCACCGCAGCGCCGGCAGAAGGCATCGGATACCAGCCGGGCAGCGCAGACGGCTTCACTTCGCGAGGACGCGGAAGAAGAGTCCCGCGCGCGCGATGTCTCTGGATGACCGGGCGCGGGAGTCTGTCTCGGGGCGCGCGGCGTGATTTACGGCCCATCTTGTTCGCTCGATCGCCGCTCAAAAGTGGCGAGCGCGCAGAGCGAAAGCGCGGCGTCCAGCATTGCCCGCCCCAGAGCCGAGAGTTGAAGGGGCATCGCGACACCGGGTCTTTCGATTAATTTTCGGCTTTCTCCTCTCCAACACCGAGACTGGAGTAAGTAGCCCGCTCGAGTTTAAATGGCGGGCCAATGACCCCGCTTCCCGTTTGGCTTTAAGTTCGCGCAGAACGCGAGAAATTAATCGGTATGTGTAACGGAGTGCGCAGATTCGCCTCTTCGGAGCGTGCCGCTGGAAGTTCGGGCGAAGTTGTCGACAGCACCGTCCTCTGACGTGGCTGCTGACCACTAACACGGTTGTCTAGGCGCCACTCGGTCGTTACGCTCCGTCATCTGCCGGTGCAGTTCTGATAGCGTTTTCATGGGAATGTCTTTGATGTCTGCGCAGTTCACGATCGTCGAGCAACCGGGCGGTTTATACACTGTGGAGCAATAAGGAGCACTAAAGACGAGAAAGCTAGGTTGGTGCGATATGTTCTTGTGGAGCTGATTGGTAAACAAAAAATTGTGCAGATCCCACGCACTGCGGGAATCAACGTTTTGCGAAGCATTTTGCAGGTACCTGGATATCTATAGCATTGCGATACTAGGTGGACCAACGTAAATTGAGTAGTAGTGTGTGTGGGTCGTGAGCGCATGTACCTGTGACGACAGCAGCGCGACGATGACTACGTTGAAGACGATGGCATGGCGGCAACGGCACGATTTATACGCCGGCTTCCCGACGCCAGCTTACCATGAAAATTGCTGGTTTGTACACGGGTACTGCATGAGTGTAAACGAGAGAAACACAGATTGGGAGGTAATCAGCGACTATATATATGCGTTATGAAATCGTAAGTACCTATGGTTAGGTCATGTGGTGTATGTAAAACGAGGATTACTTGTACTCCGGCGAAGAAATGGTAAAGTATAATTGGGCGATCGCGAAGTCGGTACAACGTTGCACAATTTACACGAAGCCCGCTACGAGGAAAGCGCTGAGGAAAGTGGGGCGGTCCCGGTGATAGTGAAGCATAACACGGCGCCTCAGAGCGCGAGGTGCCACAAGGAAAGAAGACGAGAAAATGACACGGGACGCATGCGCCGAGCGTTTCACGGAGCTGACTGTCTTTGGAACGAGAGAAGTATGCCTTTGACACGTTTCTACTCATTGGAATGCATAGCCTGTGGAGAACACGCATGTTGGATCGAAATGCCGAACCTATAATTTCATCAGCAACTCATTTTATTTAAATGATCGCCCAACTGAAAGATTTACACAAACAAATCGAACTTCATCCATAGTGGTATTCTGTACGGTAAGGTGCTCGTCCTTTACCGCCAATTTATTTGCCCTATGCCACGGGCTACACGAGCAGCTGGTGCACAAAATAAGGCACGCTCATCACCATGCGGCCGAGAAAGGAAACGACACTCTAGTTCAATGGTTGCCGAGCCACTGCGGAATTGTCGGCAACAACAGCGCAGATGGAGCTGCGCGCTCTGCATGCTCATCAAAAACATCAGCGGGTACCCGCATACCACTCTCAAGAGCGCATGCTGCGCGGCAACTTCAATCACTCGCTCGCCACATCACACTTCTACGATAAAATTCACCACTTTTCACTAACTCACGCTTGCACTCTGTCGACCCTAACTTGTGACTTCGCCTGCCATCTGGACTCCCCCGTCGCGAAACAACTTTATTGTGTTGCATGTGGTTGGACGTCGCAGTTACAAGTGCCTATTCATTCCTGACAGGAATGGCCAACAGTGTGGCGTGCAATTTGTGCGGGTGCTGAGACTCCAGATCACCTTCTGTGTCACTGCCCATCCTTTGACGCCCATCGACGGTGTCTACAAGCTAGATTCAGCCTCTTAGATAATAGAGCGCTCTCGGGGGAAAGGATCCTGGGACCATGGATTATTCATTTTAACATGCAAAAGACCACAAAAGCATTTCTGCACTTTTTGAAGCATACTGGACTGTACGAACGCTTGTGACAGCAGGGGACATTTCTCTGCGACTGACTATGCGAACGCCTGACTCTTTATTATTTTTCTTCTCTTCTTATCTACTCTTCCCGTTTCCCCCTCTCCAAGTGCAAGGTAGCCAACCAGGCACGTCTCTGCATAATCTCCTTAACCTCCCTCTTCGTTTCTCACTCACTCTCTTGGTGTTTCTTGTGAAGATTGACCGCAACCTGAGCAGCGCGTTTCAAGAATGAGGAGAACTATGTGGTGCTCTGTGTACGTCTCTTCGTCGTCGGCAACTAGAAGGGACTTCTTAGCTGGTTTATCTGTTTGTTTCCCGCAGGAATCAGGCATGACTGAAATAAATGCCATGAAAGGAAAAAAAAAATCGTTACCTAATGGCCATAACACTGAAATGCTGTGCTCGACAGCAAAGGTTCGATTCAGCGGCGGTCACACATTAGTAATGCGAAAGCATTATATTTCCAATGAGGCAGAAAATCTTGCGTGGTCAAGCGATGGTACCAAAACTGGCCGAAGACGCAGTGAGCAAGAACACGTCATAAAATGCTCGGATCTACGTCAAATTTCTCAGGAAGGCTGATGTAAACAAAGTAAATTTATGACTTTGAAAAGGAAATCCGGCACATTTGGGTCTGGGTGGGAATCTAACCCGGACCTCAGGGGTACGAGATAAGCACGCTTCCCCGACGCCATGCGTCGGCTCCACGGACTTGGCTGACTGAAAGTGTGCCACGTGCACGCATGCGTCATTGCATACGTCACGTCGCAGTCATTTAGCTGCGAGGGCTTCAGGCAAGATCTATGAATGTGCAAAAAGAAAAAGAAAAAGAACTGAAGTTTCGTGTCGCGTGTGTCATGGTGGTATAATGAAGCAATCACAATATGAACTTGTAGCTACTTGGCGGCGAGTTCTGAATGGTTGCGGTCTGGTGATTATTGAACGCAAAATGAGGAAAGCGAAGAACGGAACGCAAGCACGCTTAGTATACTTAAGAAGTCCTTAATGGTGATAACAGATAAGTCATGAAGCTTTCGCATTCGAATCACGTAAGGCTGCTTAAGTGACTGTCAATTTCTTTCTTTTTATTGAAGTGGGGCGAGACAGGAACCTGCCGACCTACCGCAAAGTCTCAAGAATGAAGCAAAGAATGCTTCGCACAAAAAGAGTCCAACAACTGACCATCGGCCGGTGTTAACGATGTCTTCGTCTAAGCACGGAGGGGTTCCCGGAGAAGGTCAGCAGGCGTTCTCGATGTTGAATAACATAGCCGAAGGAGCACCGCCGAAGCTGCAATGGTCTGGTAAACCACCGACGGCGGGTCCTTGGGAAGCCGTACCGACATTGTTATGTGTTACGGCAGCTATATACAGTGACTTGCAGGGGCCATTTACGATGTATTCGCAATCGAACAGTTCACTATACTAGAAATGTTCACTAGTGGACCTGGAATAGACACAATTTATGTTTAGGCTGCCTCCACCATGCGTTCAACTATAAAGGTACAGCTATTGCCGGGAAATCTCGTATATATTGCATTACTTGCATTGATTGTAGTAAAGTTGTCTTTACTTGCTGCCTATGCGTTTATAATTCACTTACGAATGGGTCTTTGATTATATAGCAGTCGAAAATGTGGCTATCTCTTGCGTTGAACATGACAGTGCATCAAAGAAGATAAACGCCATGAAGTCGTGTTGTGATATTCGTCTAGGCGTGTCAAAATGATTATTTCTAATACACCTGTGTGTTAATCACCGTGTTATGTGTTTCCTTCGTCTCAGTTCTGAAATCCCCCGCGACGAGTCGTTAATTGCACAATTGTACAATTAACCTAATCCCAGCAGCAGTACGCTGGTGCTTCAATGAACACGTGTCCTGTTTGGCGTAAAGAGTATCTATAAAAAATTTTCGATCTCTCATGATGTACGGGAAAAATCTTGCATTTCCGAAAATTCCATATTTTGTATCAAAAGATGCCAGATAAAGGTGAAAGTTGAAAGATTTTACAAACGAAACCGCGGGCACTCTTGGAAAGAAACGCTACAGCCTGCAGCGTGTCGTTCGGAGGTTACGCGATGAAGAACTGCGCGCTCATCTCCGCGTAGCCAAACACAAGCCCGACCCCACAAGGGTAACAAAATTTATCGTCCACGGCACGCTGCATTGAGCATAAGAAACAAATAAAACATGAACGGTAGCAAGAGAGAAACGACCGAGATTCGCGATTGCTTCGGTTGTTCGCAAGCACTGCGGGCGCGCGTGGCACCGAATTCATAACGTCCATGCATACATGATGACGCTAGCGCACACTTCTCCGTGATCTCGTGCAGTCTGGTGTGTGTGTGTATGCTTGCGCATGCTGGCGGGAAATCTTCTCGCTGCTCTCTTTTTCTTTATTCACCATCTAAGTTGCACGGAGGGCAATCCGCGGTTTTATTTAGCGCCTGCCGCTACTATTGGACGATGCGGAAAGATACGGAGGTCACTTGGTTTGAACCTGAGAAACGGCTTACAGGATACGGGGCGGGAAGAAAAGAATACAGGCAGGAAGAAAAACAGATGAAGGGTAGCTCCGTCAAAGGCTGCTTGGTTGACATCGCAGGTTAGATTCGCAGCGAAACGCATATAGCTAGCGCATTGCGAAGCATGCCGGTGCTTTCCTATCAGCGGATCCTTGAAGTACATCATTCAATCTTTACACTGAGAAAGACCGCCAGTAAAGTGCGTTAGGAAACTAACTTAGATGTACAAGACATTGCAGGTTGGCTACCTGGAACTGAATTATTTTCATTTCTGGTACAAAGAGAGAGAGAGAGAGAAAGATAATATATTTAATGGACACTTAATGGACACATAGTCCAGCACCTCCCTGCTGTATCGTCTTGGACGTCGTCGCTCGCGACTTATTAGATGCGTCACCTTTGGCTCCGCAGTCAGGAACGACCGGCCCATGCAATTCACACAGTTGGCTAACTAGAATTTGGTTGTTGCCGCGGCATCCACAGAGAAAAGGAAGACGAACGACAACGACAACAATATAGGACAGAGAAAAGGAACGCGTAGCGCTCCATCAGCGGACGCAACGGTATCGCTCCGGCGAGGAATATCGGTGCATCAGGTTTCCTCGAAGGCCGAACAAAAGCACGCGTATACGCGCACGTTTTCTGCATCCCTCCATTTCGTCCCTTTTGCGCACAACCAGAAATGTTCGACTTCGTGATCCAACCTCTCGGCGCGCGTGTGAAAAAGCCCATCGCGCACGGCCTATAACGCGCGGGCCGAGGAGGAGGCGTGAAAAGCACCGACCAGAAATTAAAAAGAATAAAAAAGAAAGGAAACGAAGAAGGCTGCGAATTCGCCGTACAACATCGCCGATGAATGGAATTCCTCGTCGGCCCGCCGTCCACGTTTGTAGTCTACTACTCGTCGGATCGCGCATGCGGCAGAGAAGAATGCCGCGGTGCGAGTCAAAGAAAAGAAAGCGCGCCGCATTAGCGCATGCCAATGTTCGCACGCGCACACACCGGGCGTATGGCATACGGGAGAGGAGGAGGCAACGAAGCCGCTTCGCTGGGGGGGCCGAAAGGCAATCAGCGTAGGAAGACGCCGAAGAAGGGGGAGGGCCACGCGCTCGGGGATGGGCAACGCTTTTGATCGGCTCGTCACGAACGCGCGACTTCGCAAGGCTGCAACAGAAGCGGCGCAGAACATCCCCCACTTCGAAGACGGCTCCTACGGGAAAGAAAGAAAATAACCTCCAAGTGCTATATAGAGAAAAGGAGAACAAGCGAGGCAGGCTCTCGGCAAAGGCCACGGTGCGAGGACAGTTCGTGGGCAGCCTCAAAAGCGTGTACAGCCGCGGACAAACGGTGAAACAGCGGATGCGCGGGCACGACACGAGGGATGGCTTCGAGGACGTGGTAGAAGCCCGCCGGGCGGACGTCGTCGACGGTCGTGCCTTACCTGCCGTCTCTCCTTCTACGGAGGTGTGAACGCGAATCGCCCCCGCTCGTTGGAGGGGAAACCGCAGCGTCCCCTCCTCGCCTTCTCTATATAGATCGGCGACGCTGGCCGCGCGAAAATCGACGGTTTCACGCATTCCGCAGGACCTAATGGATGTCGCCGAAGAAAAGGCGAACGCCGTTTTCGTTCTGGTGCGCTCCAAAGATCGGTTGAGGGCTCCGTGCGACCGGTGTCCGGGTCGGCTTTCCCTTTTCCCGCCTGTACGGTCTTGCCTTCACTATCTTTTTTTTATGTTTTATATGTTATCGCACTATAGCGGCGGGCGTGAAAAAGTTCATTTCCTGCTTTGTTCGCCTGCCATTGAGAGTGCCCTTGAAATTTGTGACATTCTCCGTGGGATATTCTCTTTTTGTTCTTTTATTACTATATTTTGGCACTGCTATAGGCCGCGACTTTGCGTGAACTTTGATCGTTATGGTCGTCCTCCACTTACCGGCAAGACCGGGTTAAACCAGGACAGCGGGACGATTCAAGTTCACTAAGTGCGGCTGCGCGGACCGAGGGTAAATCGTGTACCGTTCATTATACAAGTATGACTTCCGCTTAAGCATCAACACCTCTTTACTCCTGCTTTGAATAAGTGAATTCTTGAGCTTTACGTGTCAAAACCACGATTCGATTATGAGGCACGCCGTACAGTGGATGACTCCGGATTAATTTTGACCACCAGAGGATCTTTAACGTGCACCCAAAGCACCACTCTAGCTTTGGACGCCTGTTTAAATATATATGAGTTGTGTGCACTAGGACGCTTTTAACCCCATTAGGGACATAAATTCGCATTGCTATTTTTATGCTGTGTTCATTCATTCACAACAAGCGCCCTATTGCTCGTGATTGCAACTACATTACAAGTTTTACTTCACCTACGCTTATTTACACATTCCTTTTGAGTGACAATGACCATGTCGTCCCTCTGTGACTTGCATCTTGAACTCTATTAACGTCTGTTACAGTGCACACCTTAAAAGTGTGAGAGATGTGCATTCTATATGCCAAGACATATAAGGCTAAAAGCATGCAGCAAGGTGAGGAAGGCCCTTCCACCAGCACTGTGCAAGATAGTGTCCCGTGAGTAGGGGCTGAGTAACTTCGCCTCCCATCTTTGCTTATCTACGGCAGCACGGCGAGAATAACAGAGTCATCTGGGTGTTTAAACTAACACGTCAACAGCAATAACGACAAAAATATCTTTGCTGTGCATGCTTGCGTTCATGCCGACCCATGCACTATAGCTCTGCCCTTAACCGAGTAAATTATGCAAGAAATCTGGCTCGATAGAGAAAGCTTCACAAAAGACGCTTTGCGAACAGCTCCAGTATGTAGCAGGGCAAATAAAAGCTCCAGCTTCCACGTTATTGTAGCTCATTGCCACAACGGAAATCCGCTTGGTTCTTCGAGAATCAAACTTATTAGTTCAGGAAACATTCTTCCCGTACTGTGGCCAAGGGTCTCTGGACCATTACGAGACCTAAGATGTCCCACTACCAACTAAGCTAAACCACTGCGCATAGCGCACGGGAGCAGGAGGTCAGTCTATTTCATCGCTCGAAGCGCCAGAAGCCTAAAGGAATGTATTAAGCAAATGATATCCAAATATATTATACTGTTACGTAGGGATAGTACACATACAGACCCAAAAGTGATAGAATATAACCTTACCTTATACGTTGTTGAAGATAGACGATTTTCTTCACAATAATTTACTGAAAGGTTGCTACTAGATGGAATAATGATGCTGACAAAATGCTTATTCGGAAGGAATGGCGCTTTGGCCGGTTGTTTGGAGGAGATAGGGGATAATAAAGCGGCAGCGAAAACAGTGTTGTTGTTATTGCTGCCATGAGTACATTACGATAAGACGACATAAGGAACGATACATGGGCAAACGAAGGAACCGATAACATATAATGCTGTGAAGCTAATTTTGTGCTATTTATAGTTGTGTCGACTGATGGGACCTTTCATATAATCTGGTAAAAATTGGAACGAAAATTGTGGGTGTTGTGACGTAACGTGCTCAGCTGAACTTCATGTGAACTATGGGTTAACGTTTTCAACCTTTATTTACGCTTAACTTAATATGTTTTTTTTTTGGTGTTTATTTGCTTGTTTGTTTGTCGCAGCCGGCCTACGTTTGCTATGTACTTTTTCTCTCTTCTCAGCCTGTTTGTTTATTTGAGCCAGAATATCTTTGCTATGTACATGTTTGCCTAAGCGAGAAGGAGGAGCAGGTATCATCCATGATGCCAACCTCTCCTGTAGAAACATTCATAATAAAAAGAGAACGTCTTTTCCTTGAGTTGTATAGTGAAAAGCATGTACCTGCAAACGTATTGTAATTGATCAAGGAATTGATTGACTCTGTTACGATATCTGCGCCATACAGTGCGCCTAAACATAGCTGCTTGTCAGTTCTTGCCATGGGATATATTATTTAGTAATCTGCAAGTAATCTACACTGGAACCTGCGGCTTTTTATTGTTATGTTCTGCACTATAATTTACTTCCTCTCTCCATGTCCCTACAGCCCCGCACCTTGCTCCAATTCTGCAAAATGGAGTCCGAGTGCTACGATAACGAACAAAACGCCACTTTGTGGGGCCAGACAGAGTCGGCCGTTATGCGGCGACATTTCTTTCGCGGCATTTATGACACATATACATCTCTCGAAATAACGAGAGAGAAAAAAAGAAGACAACATCGAATGCCTCTGGGAATGAGAAATGCCGCAGCACAGGCAAGGAATGGACCATTCTCGCGACCATTTGGAGGCCAACCGAAGAAGAACGAGTTCGCCCCGCTGCCGACCTACCAAGCTCGATTCCGCGCCGGCACTTCCAACCGCTGCGCTTAAGTCACGCTTGCGAACCTGTCACAGCACAGAATTTCGGCACCAACCCACCCTCCCTAGAGACGTGCGCGTCACCAATACTGATGAAGACGGTAGCAGCGAAAGGGCGAGGAGGAAGCCAGGAAAGACGGGACTCATCATCATTACGCGACCAGGCGCAGGGATGCTTCGGCCGTCATATAACTGGCTTGGAAAAGAATAAAGAGCTCGTCGGCTGCTGCGGCCCCGATGGAGGGAGCAGTGCGGTGATGCTTCGAAAGGCAGCAGCGTCTACAGGCCCAGACGACTCCATTCGGATCACGGCGGCGCCCCACGCGTCCCGAGCACGTCGTCGTCGACGCCAGCGATTGCGAATCTTTGACGGCCGCCGTCCGCGAACGATTTCGCCTTCTGTGGTGTGGCTTGGAGCCGAGGCTGCTCCGCACACGGAATCCGCGGGCTGCGCACGCTGAATACACGCCGAGCCGTTTGTTGCCCGGACGACGCGGTTGCAGCCGCGGATTCGGCTTCTCTCTCTCTCTCTCGTGATCGTGAGGAGACGACGTAGAGCGACGCCGTCTCCAGAAATAGCCGTTGTTAGATGCGCTTATACCACGAAGCTGCCTCGTATAGTGTCTGTGTATAGCTTTGCTTCTTGTTTGTTTCTCCTCTCTTTGTCGGATTAGCATTTTCGTCTGACGTCGCTTGTTCAAACGTCGTCGCAAATCCCCGCTTCCATTTTACAAGCGCGCCGGGACATCTAGTTCGCCAACATGCTTCTTTTTCTTCTCCTTGCGTAGCCGTCCGAGCTTTTACGGACGGAGAAGAAAGCCGCGGCACCCATTTACTTCGGGAATTTGATCGCCCTACGCCGCGGTCTCTTCATCGCACCGTGAGATGGATCCTCTTTTACGTTCGTTAGGTTCTAAAACTCGAAAAAGTACGGAGGTGCCACGTGCCCTGACTACGTGGTGTTGATATCAGGCTACTGGTGCAGTCTCACACCACGGTTTTATTTCCTTTCTTGTGACTCGTTGTTCTGTTGTACCATTTAGTATATACCACGCCTTTACCGCTGCATACGCCAGGCTAGATAGTTAACACGTGTAGATGCACACTGGAGATGCACGGCTAATGCGTCGTGCATGTATGGTTAAGTAAAAGTACGTCGCAGATCACATTTCCCACTAGTCAACCTCATGACGCCGAAATTGCGGTATCGTGGAGTGTCCGAAATGGCTATAAATTCGGAAACGTATAACTATATACCAGTTGTCGTTCCTTGCTCCCTCTATTTCCCGCTTTGGTGGCGAACGGGGCTGCCTATAGTTCTAAGAGTGCGATTCGACCTGGTCTAGCCTGTAATAAGGAAACACGGAGAAAGCTCGACGCCGTCCGAGGCCGACCTCCTGGCCCCAATCAGACGCTAACGCTTCAGCTAGAGAAAAGAATCCGGATGGTTGCCTTCTTCGGCGGCTATCAGGCATAGGAAGCAAAAGCAACATGCCAGGGCGTGCCTCCTCGCGTGGCTTGTGTTCCGAACATCCGCCGCGAACACGACTCAACGAAAACAGAACAAAAATGGAGGGGCCTAGAAGTAAGGTCGCACCGCACGGCCCGCACACGAGTCTGTCGGAGGAAGGGGGCCGCATTGCATCGAGGTCTGTCGAACGCGGCAGAGCTGGTTCTGCATTGCCTCCGCCCCCGCAGGAGACGAAGGAATAAAAGAAGAGAGATGGGGAGGTGATTAGGCTATTAGCAAGGCGCGCGGAAAGAGAAAAAAAGAAGATTTGGGTGGGGGGAGGCGAACGATTGGGAATCCGGTTGGGCCGACCGCTCCTTTTCGCATCGGCGTGCCCAACTGCGAGCGCCGTGGTGCCCGCTGCGAACCGATGAACGATGAGGATCCGATGGTGCGCCACAGGCTCGCTCGGTTGCGTCGGCACACGGACGGAGAGGTGGCGAGGTTGTTCCCGCTCGCGTGCGGCCCGGTGGGGCCGTGGCCGGTCGCGCGTCGAACGTGCCGGCCGTAGAGCGGCGCGTCTTCCGACCTGCCCGTCTAGTGGGCGTTTCTTACGTCGCCATACCAGCTGCAGTCAAGGACTGAGCTAAGCGAGAAGTTTGTGTAGGTCCGTAATGGGCGTAAACGGTTCGCGTGCTCGATCGGATCCGTCAATTGCCAGACAATGGCGGCTCACTGGAGTCATGTCTGAAGAAGCGGTTCGCAACCGAGACCGATGTAATTTGGGTGACCGCGGCAGAGGTACGGTTATAAGAAGAAATCAATCCAACATCCGCTTCCTGCAGTCAACAGCCAGCCAACAGACGCATAAATATTTACCCTGGTACAGTTCCATGCACGCTGAGCTGTAAGGAAGCAATTTACACCTCGGAGCAGCTTGACCAATTAGGACTGCTTAGAGATAGCAACCAACATCTCTTCCAACTGTCTACGAGCGAGCACGTTCTGCCACCGTCGCGTGCTAGGTCTTGTCAACCACTGCGCCGAAACATCAGCAAAAGGCTCGGCAAACTCTGCATCTCTAATTTCTATACAGTAAGCTTCCACTTTTGTCGACAAACTCACGCGTCTACGACATGAAATCAGGAAAATTTTTCTACAAACAGCTGGTCCCTGTGTCACGGTAACCATGCACTTATCCCGCTCGAGATCGACGTCCTCTCGTGCGTGGCTGGGTGCGGCTATCTTGAACGTGTTTATTGCAAATCCTGACCTTTCGCACTGCGGCGCCCTTTGGTCGTGACCGGACACGAGGTGCGCGCCTAGCGGGGGAAGCCGCTACGAGCTCAGTTCGGCTCCCTCCGAGTATTACGTCTCTCTTCCTGCCCGCGAACGCGAGGGCGCCACCATTCACAGAGGACAGCCATGTCGAAAGACGCTGCACATATATAAGGATGGTCATACACAGGGTGTGTCAGCTAACTTTAGCCAGAGTTTAAAAACATGCCGATTCACTGTGAGACCACGCGACCAAATGCATGTTGCTCACTTTTGTATTTAGTGTGTCACGTTATTTCTTGTATTTTGCTTAATTAGATCATTATTCAATATTAATTAACCAACTTCTGAATCAACGAAATTAGGCAAAGAAATGTCCAATTAGAAAGTTGTAGAGCGATTTGAAAAACGTCCGAATAGACATTTCTAACTTACTATCTGTTGAGTAGTAGTGTTTTTCAGCTTGCTGCAAATGCCCTCGATATATATATATATATATATATATATATATATATATATATATATATATATATATATATACCACGTGACATACTCGCTTGCGCTCCGTGATTGCAGCGCCCCCAAATTGTCCGCGTACAAACAGACAGAACGTCTAGCAGGGCGTACTGCCGCTTAAAAGGCGACAGGGCGACAGTGACAGTGACAAGGCGACAGTGACGTCTTCGTCACTGCATCTAATTAAGCAAAATACAAAAGATAGTGTGAAACACTACATATAACAGTGAGCAACATGCATTTGGTCGCGTCGTCTTAGAGTGCATCGGCATATTTTTAAACTCTGGCTAAAGTTAGCTGAAACACCCTGTATACCTGGAAGAAAACGGCGGCGCTTACCCTGCATACATCAGATTTCTTGGATGCGCCGCGTGGAGGTGCAGTGATGATGTTTACTGAACGCTCTTTCGTTATTATTATTATTATTATTATTATTATTATATATTTATTATTATATTTATATGTTATTATTATTATATTTATTATTATTATATATTGTTATTATTATTTATTTATATTATAGCAGTGGTTGTTCACTAACAGTGAACAACCCCTGCTCAAACAATTCCAGTTTTGAAGGGCCAACAGAGGTACAAAAAAACAAAAAATTTGAATGAACGAACAAGACTTAAGGTATCCAATTGAAATAGAAAGAACGTGCAACGTCGAGTCGAGGCTGTTATTCCGCGCAGTCATTTGTAACTGAAGACATCAGGTATCCTCACAGGTGCACAGCGCGTGTCTAGCGTGTTCTCGGGAGTTATTAATGCTGCCGGCGCGCAGTTCCCGAGAAAACATGTGTAAACCTAGGAGAGACAAATCGTCCAGTGCACTCGAGGAGCGAGTTCGAACGGTAATTTTTTAGACGTCATTACGCTGTGCGCTCTTCATCCATTCTCGTGTTTCTCGTACACGCACGAAGTAAGCGCGTGCTCGTCTCCTTGACCGGAAACGGACGCCCGTAAGTATGTACCATAGGCATGGCCGTCTTCAGCTGCTACGACTTTAACAACCGAGCAACGCCCGCGCCTATGCCCAGCTCACGTGGCCTACGCTGTCCCTTATGGTGCTTATTTTGTTTAGCAGTGTATAAGAAATTGTTATTTCAAGTACAGTGTTATTACATTTTAGAAAAAAAGTATTCCAAGGAAAAGAAAGAGAGAAGAAAAGGCGAAGCAAAACCGCAGCCTCGTATGCACGCACACATCATATATATACGCCATCATGCCCACTCAGCAGCCTTACAAATAAATTCTCACTGGGCGAGACAACATTACTGTATCGCCTGTAGTGACATATATACGAACGCTTAATCTTACCGCATCGTAAAGGTTGGTCGAACAACATGCACTAATGTGCACCTGAACACAATACCACATGTTCTATACACCTGATGTCCAGCGTATATCTCTAAACACCGCACTAAACTGGCGGCACTTGAGACCGTGGCCACTGTTACGTTTCACCTACAACGCGCGGTAATGCCGGCGCGGATGCAACGGACGCCGGGGCTTCGCTCAAAGCGGCAGACATTTTGGCCCGCTCGACGCCGCCGCAACGCCTCCCCGCCAAGCGTGTCCAGGCGTGTTTCAGTGCCACGTGTCTTCGTATGTGCGTGTGTGTGTGTGTGCCCACGCTTGTCAAAGCGCGGCAGCCGGGGAGCCGAGCTCCCCAAGTGAGGAGCCAGCAGGTCTGTCCGTCGGCGGGTTGGCGATGCGTCACTACACTCGGCTCACCATGTCTCTCGGCTCGACCGTGCGCGCCGTCGTGGGCTCATGCTCCGCCGTCGCGTGGGCTCATCCCGTGACCTTCCTTCTGGCCCGCGACGCCGAGAGTATAAGAGCAGCTGCCCCCGGACGCCAGAGAGAGACTCCGATTTGTACTGTTGAGTTACGTGCTCTCCCGTCTCTCCACTTCGGTCGACCTGACCGGCCGCTCTTTTGCTATGTTAGAATAAACAAGTTGTTCTGTTACCAGTCTTCTCATGCTTTGCCGGGACCTTCGGATGCTTCCAGTGCCCCAGGCCGCCAGGCCAACGCTACCCTTGGGGCTTGCGACCCATTCGCAATAACGGGCGCCAGCACCGAGTCCCCAACACCACATATGTCGCTGGCGCAGAGTGATACTCGTGCGCTACCGCTGTTTCTGCAGAGCACTGTCCTCAGCGAGTGATTGTATAGTCCTGCTGAGTGTCCCATTGTGTGCGCGAATGTTCAATATCTTCCTCCTCTTTCCCCCTTTCTGTTGCATTATTTTCCTTGCAGGGTAGCAAACAAGACAAACGCTTGTCTGCTTGACCTCCCTACCCTTTCTCTGCTTGCTTTTTCTGTCTGATAGTGATAGGACGTGGCAGATGGAGAGATTGTAGTGATGCCAGAAATGTTGGTGATAGTACACGTGGCAAATAGAGGCTGTGTCACGACGCTAGAAATGTGTTCGTTCGGAAGAGGACACGTGCGCGGCACCTGCATATCCTTTCAGTTAGAGAGAGAGAAAACTAGGAAAGGCAGGGAAGTCAACCATAACAGCATCCGGTTTGCTACCCTACACTGGGGGTGGGGGAAAGGGGAATAGAAAGAGGAAGAAAGGGAGAGAGTAAGCACTGAGTACTTGTGGGAGGGACACCATACACAAGGACACTATAAACGGTCTGTTAAGCCCGTGCACTTCAAGTACCGCACTAGTGTATGAATCGCTTTTCGAGCCAGTGACGGGTGTGGCCACGGTCCGAGTATCTTTGACTCGGTGAACGGTCTCGAGTCCAGTCTGAGTAAAGTTGCCCGCAGAGAGTAGGCGTTGGACATCGTAGCGAGGACAGGTACACAATAGGTGCTCGATGGTCTCCTCGCACCCACAGGAGTCGCACATCGGGCTCTCGGCCATTCCCATACGGTAGGAGTATGCGTTCGTGAACGCCACTCCCAGCCACAAGCGACACAACAAGGTTGCTTAGCCGCGGGAAAGGCTAGATGGCAGTTGTAGCCGTAGCGTGGGGTCCAGTTTACGTAATCTGCAATTGAAGCCACTTGAAATCCAGAGATCTTGGGACTTCTTGCGCGCAGGTAGGCGAATTTCTCTGACAGCGTCCGACCTCGCCAATGGTGTTGGACACGTCTTGGTAATCAGTTAATCTATATATTGCAAGTAATCAGTTAACCTATATATTGCAAGACTTGGGATCACACGCCACTGAAGCGGAAATACGGAAACCTCATTTACGAACCGTCCGGAGTGGCGGTTCGAGCCAGTCGGTTCAGCATAGCAGGTGGGAACGACAATAAGCAGAGGACACAAAGCCACAACATCCAAAATGCAAGTAGGCCACAAATAATTGGTGCGATCCATGTATTGAAATTTCAACAAGACAACATTTCAAACAAGACGGACCAAGTCATCAGGTTACTAAGGAGAATCAGCAACAGACACAGAGGCCTGGGTGAGGACAGCGCTCTAAGGCTAGTGCACGCCTTCGCTCTCTGTCACTTCACCTACGTGGCAGGTCTATTTAAATGGTCGCAGGCCGAGCTGAACAAGCTCAACACTATGATCAGAAAGTTAGTCAAGGCTACCCTAGGTATACCTATCAGCACCTCGAACGCGAAGCTCATGAACCTAGGCGTGCACAATACGATAGAAGACATGGCGGAAGCGCAACAGATGGCGCAGCAGGAAAGACTGACGAAAACGCGAGCGGGCAGGCTTATACTCAAAGCGATAGGGACAGACCCCAATAGATCGATGAACCCGAAGGAATCTGAGGTAGAATTGAGCGCGAACCTTAGAGACGCGATCAGAACCACCCCCATCCTGAGAAATATGCACTAGGAGCACAATGATAGCAGGAGAAAAGCGAGAGCGAAAGCCTTGTTGAAAGAAATTGAACAGCTAGGACAACAGGCGGCCCTTGTAGACGCTGCCTGGGTCAAAGGCAAAGAGGCCTACACCGCCGTGGTGGTCGACAGCCGGGGCGAGGTACGGGACGCCGTCACCATCTTCACTGTGGCGGAGCAAGCCGCGATTGCTCTAGCCATCAGGAACCGTAAATGGTCTTTCATATATAGCGATTCCAAAGCAGCAATTAAGAGCTTTGACAAAGGCTATGTCGCTGGGACTGCGGCTAAAATTATCGACAAGGTCAAAACTATCAAAACTGAAATCCGATGGTTCCCTGCACATATGGGACAAGTGGACGAGACTCGGCCCAACTTCAACGAGGTGACGAACGACCTGGCACGAGGACTTGCTTGCCGTGCCGGTCAGAACCGAACCGACGCCCATTACCATTCTGGGGAGCATAAAGATCACTTATTAACTTACAGCGATATCACTAAATATTACTGCTTGGGGCGTAGGCAATTCCCACTGTGGACACGTAAAATTGAACAGGGCTCAGGCAGTCACGCTACGTTTACTGCAAACCGGGACGTACCCCACTCCGTATTTCATAAATAAAATTCACCCTGAAAGAGAAATCAAGAAAGAATGTAACGTGTGCGATGGCGTCATTGACATCAGACACGTGCTGGCGGGCTGTCCCGCGACTCTCGCCGACCCCGAAGAACAATGGCTTTACTTGCACAAGATGATATCAAGCTATTCATATCAAGATCAACTATATACGGGCTGTCCAGAGGGTCCACGATGACGCCATAAGGCTCGGCCTGGCGGTGCCGACGTGGACGCGGCCCGCCTCGGTCTGAAAAGACCGGGCTTCAGGACTCTAATAAAGTTTTATGAATGAATGAATGTATTGAAATGGAAGTTGCTGATAAAAAAAAAAAAAAAAAAGCACAGCGAGCATAAGGAGGATTCAAAAACTCGCCGCGGCGCCCGTGCGAAATAACGTCTGGATGCAACTTCTATCTTTTAATTGGAGTGCCGAACGCGCTACATATATACACGGAACACCACGAAGCAGGAATGTGAAGAACTGCTGCCTTGTCTTCGTCCGCACTGAGCTGCGTTGAATATTGCACTTAAGGCATTTGACGCCCCAAAACAACGGCACACTGGGCTACAAGAGACACCGCAACGGAGAGCTCCAGATTAATTTTAAGCACATGGGATTCTTTTAGGCGCACACAAAGCACGTTACAAAAGTATTTTTGAATTCCACACGCCTCAGTATATGGTCACCGCGGCCGAGAATCGGACCCACAACGTTGTGCTTAGCCCCAGCAGAACGCTGTAGTCGTTGAACCACAGTTGCAGGTCAGCTGCTCTGCTTGACTCAAAGTCAAAGCTGAAGAACTGCGTCCCCTCCCTCCCCCTTTATCGTACTTTCAAAACTTTTTTTTCTTAACGTTCTTTCCTTTCAGTAACGTATTGCTGCTACCTATCGCCATCGAATTATGATCCATGTAATCGACAAACAGCGACAATGGGTAACCTCCCTGCCATTTCTCTCTCTCTCTCTCTCTCTCTCTCTCTCTCTCTATATATATATATATATATATATATATATATATACACCTCTTTGTGATTTAGGCCCAAACCATAGTAGATGTCCTCATCTACTTTACCCAGCACCTGTACCCACCCAGCATGTAGCATGTCAGGAGAACAGCCAGGCTAACATCTCCAGCATACCATTAAAGCCTCTCTTTCTCTCTCTCTCTCTCTCTCTCTCATCTACTTCCCTTGTTTTATTGACGAAAGACAGGCTTAGCGCGCTGCTTTAAAGCCTCTGGACGGCAGAGCAGAAACACATTGAAACGATGGACTCGAACGTCATCTGCACAGAAACCCAACAGAGCCCTGCCGCACCTTTAAGGACGACTGGATATTGCGACCGACTTTGAATGCACGGTGATCGCTGTTGTGCGTGCAGGGCGCATCCCCTCTCATCCCTTTCGTCTTTCCTTTTCTTCCCGCTAGCCGCCCCTTTTGTATAGTCAACCAGGTACCTGGTTGACCTTCTTGCTCTTCCCTCGCTTTGTTTCTATCTCGCGCTTAGAACGCCGCCGCTTTCTGAACGCCGCCGCTCTTCCCAGATGTGGCTGCGAGCGCCACAGCGGGGCACAGTGACTCACTCGCGACGGCTTTATCGGTGGCCCATAAGCGCGAGGCAGGGCCCGGAGGTCGTCAGAGCCGGGCCGCGAACAGCGCGCAGCCCGGCCGCATCGACGCGTGGCACGCCGCGTTTTCTATTAATCCGAAATTACAGGCTGCCAAAAGCATCGGGCTGCCCCTCCCGTGGCCGCCGAGAAGCGGGTTAACCTCCCTCGCAGCACGCGCCGCCGCTGACCCCCGGGGCCGGCTGCTGCTGCGTAGGAGAGATGCGCCGGCGAATGGCAATTAGCTCCGGCACCGGAAGACGCCGCTCCCCTCTTTCTGTGCGTGCGCACCCACTCTGACCGGGTTCATCGCCGCACAATGCACTTGCGAGACTACATTGGCCTCGTATACGGCCGGATCATACTTCCAAACGTACCGGCAATAACGGAAACAGCTGTCATCAAGCAGCAAAGGTCACCGCAGGTATTGCAAATAAGTAAAATAGCACATTAAACATTTTCAAAGCATATGGCTCCTGTACACGATATCGTACTCAATTGAACGAAGTAGTTTTCTAATTCTAACGAAGTGTGCGGCATTATCCTAATCAGAAAAAGTACCTTCTTTTGTTGAATTCTAATCAAATTCATGCTCACACGCCTATCGTTTCATGTAAATCCTTCAACTGACAGACCTTGAGTTGAACAGCACAACACGGACAAAGAAAACTTACATGTGTTAACCCTGCGCTCTTGAAGACTTGTCATCACATCGACTACCTCGACAAAGAATGGACCTTTTTCTTTATTTTCTATCTTTTTTAAATATTTTTTCATCGTTTAGCGGAACAGGCGCACGCCTCGTCTATACTTCCAACAGATGTGCCCGGTCGGCAATAGGCATGTTTCGAGCACTAAACTCCAGGCTGTGAGGCGTTCGTTAGAACAGCCTCACAACCTCCCGATTCAGAATAAAGTACGCCGAGACAAGCCGAATACAATCAGACCTAGCTATTACCCACCTGACAACAGAACAGCAAATGCGCTGGAAAATGCCTCTGCTGTGACTCGAACGTCAGCGGGCGTCAACAAAAAAAAAGAAAAAAGCTGTTCGAAGTGAACGCAACGGGAGCAGGAGTAACGTCATACAAAATGCTCACGACACGACACCGCTATCCGAGAGCACAAACGAACGGCCCAGAAGCGCAGGCGTTCACGTCACTCACTGCAGACACATATGTGCGAATCGAGAGTCGGAAGATGACATTCCTTATTTATTTTTTATTGTCTCTCTGCTCACCCGCAGGAAGTGGCCGAGGAGGGAGCAGGAGGGAGTTATCCCTCTGATCCATCTCACTCGGCGATCTGCAACGTCGCGTTCACGGCGCTTCTTTTTATCTTCGCCAGCCGCAGGTCGAAGACTCGCCGCCACAGGGGAGAGGAAACAAGCGCGGTAGCGAGCAATGGGGAAAAGATGGCTGTACGAGTAGCGCACGACGGTTATGGGAGGCGAAAAAAAAAGGGCTCCCTTCCGCACTGCTTGGGTGTCTTTTATCGCCAAGTGAAAACCGGCGATGGAAAACTGCGCGGTCCGCACTCCCTCATCTCAACCCTCCCACCTCGCGTCAGACAGCTCTCGCGTCTCATCGGGTCGAGGCCCGGGGCGCCCTTAATGACAGCTGTGTATCGGCCCGTCTCGGCGGCGGCCAAGATGGCTTCTCTTTTCCCCGCGCCGGCCTCGGGCGCGCATCTTGCGACAAGATGGATCGGCGACAGTTGCCGCCGAGCCGTGCCGACCGCACATGTGGCCCCGCGGTGGCGAAGCGATGGGAGACGTCGATGCTTCCCTCCCCCTCTCCACCTACACCCGTGCGCGCCCATCGAGAGCCGCGATCCCACGCCGAGCATTTTACGAGCTGTCAGGGGCCTCCCGCAGCTATATACTCTTTCTGGTGCTATAGTACGGTGCGATTAAGCTGCATGCATGCTTGCTCTCGTGGTGCTGAGCCCTTGACCACGTAATGTGTGCGAATGAGAGCTGGATCACCGAGAACGCCACGAAGATTGATTTTGGTGGCGCCAGGAAGCAGGAATGAATGAATGAATAAAACTTTATTTGAAACAGGAGTATAGATCTCGGAAGAGTTGAAGATTCTGAAGCCGGAATGCAGACGGAATGGGTGAATGATGAAGCGAAGTGAAAGCAACATCAGAAACAGCGACTCAGTGTAGAAAACAGACGGATGTTGTCAGTGGACGCCGACGTCAATGGGGAGAGTTGAAACGTGCCCGTGCACATGTCTAACAATAATCTGGCACTGAGAGCAAACTACGAGGCCTGCTCCATGCAGCGCTCAATACTTAAAGACGACGCCCTCAAGCCGAAGGAAATGCGGTGTAGGTGAAGTGCGATTGTGCAGGTGCACATATGATTGGATTTCTGTCTTCCGTTTCAATGCCATATAATTAAAAGATGGAAATATATTGGCGAAGCATTTCAGAAAAATTAGTTCGTCGTTTCTCTAAGTGGACAAGCATTCCCTGTGAACGTTACTCTCTTAGGATAACGCCACACGTAACTTCTCCGCCCCTAAATTGAGGAGTGGCAGAAATTTTTTTAAAGAAATAGAAAGAAAGCTTCCTAAGGGCCAAATCCCCTAACACATCCTTTTTATTACAACGCGATAAAGAAAGAATAAACATAAAATAAAACCTCGGCGCACCGGCAGTGTACAGATATTGGCTAGTCAACGCATACTGGCCATTTAAACGTACATGAATACATTACACGTTGTATTTTTATTCACGATCATCCTTTTCTTATTTAAGGAAGAAAAACATTGTTAGACACAGGAAGACATTAAGGAAAGAAAGAAGAAAACTAACGTGTGTATGCGGGCATAGAGTGAGGGCTTTAATACAGAGAATAAGGACTTGTCATCTAGCAGTCTCGAGACACTTGTACTCGCATGTTGCGGGCGGAAACGGTTTGAGGAATCAGATGCTCCAGCCTTTTGGTTCACTCATTTTCATCGGATGTAGAAAAAAAAAGAGAACGCAGAGAGAAGGCTGTGTGCAACCGTGGGAAAGAATGGGACGGTGTTAGCAAGCATTCTCTACTGTATACCCTGATGTGAAACCTCCCTGCGCAATGTCCTCCTACCCCCCAGCTCCCTTTATTTTTCTCACTGTTCGTTTCTACGCAACGAGCGGCGACGACAGCGTACACGCACATTATGGAGGTTGGCATCCACATCAGGGTCGCACCGGGCGGAGCGCAGGCTCGGGGTCACAGCCCATTTGGCACTCTCGCAGATTCCACCACCGCGTGTATAAGCGGCTCGCATCAGACACTCTTGAAAACGGGAAATGCCAGGGTGGCCAAAACGGGGGTGTCTCCCACCGGCAGAGGCGAGGGGACACGGCGGCGACGTCTACCGCGGAAGGATGACGCCCCGCGCGCGAACCCCTTGCTTGGTTGGGCTCGATGCCTCGTGCCTCTTTCTCAGGAGAATCGTGATCCGCGGTCTTGAAAGACACGCCTTGATCTGCAGCAGTGCAGCCCCTGTGACCTTGACTCCTGTTTCGCCCGAAGGAAACGAACCGCAGCTTTGATTCCCCGCTTCTCTCCGACGTGTATTACGAACGTGAAGGGATGCATGCATACGTATACACTCGCGCGAATAAAGGAGGTTCGTTGTGCGGCGCTGTGTTTTCTTTTTGTGACTGAAGACAGAGGTGGACAGGCGCGCATTGCTTCAAGCTGTGTGATTTTATCTGAAAGCAAGCAGGATGTGCGAAGTCGCTATACATTCATGTGATCGTGTCATTAGCGAATGTGATTTATTTTGGGAACAGAGACATGGATTTACTTCTTCAAACAGAAATTCGCGATTGTCTTTGGACCCGAAGAAGTCGAGAACGGCGATGACTCTATTTCATGTCGCTTATTCACAAAAGAAGGCGCATGAAAACGCCGATTGGCGAGACACGTACGTGGAAGAGGACAAGACAAGACTACACATGTACGTGCGATTTAATGTATTTTTCAATGTATGCTAGTGAGCAACCTTGTGTGATGCTTCTGCCATATGACGTAATAAATTGTGCATGCATGCATTTTTGCGAGTATGTGGCGCGCGCACGTGTGTGTCTGTGCGTCTAGAAATGTGTGTCTACAAATGTGAGCATTAGTCGTAAAAGATTCAAAGCATATTGCAACGCGGAACGAGGCCGTGTGCTAGGAACTCATTGCAATGGATAAGTCCACAGGTGAAAAAAAAAGAAACGCGGACAAAATAAGAAGCAAGGTTCTCTCGTCCTGGGCCAATTTCCGAAATCGGCTGCACACATTTCGACATTGCCGAGCCCCTCTTCCAGCTTCAACCGTGGTAAAGCATGCGCCTCATGAATGGGAAATCACCCGTGCAAGAAGCGCACAGAGGGCCCGGCAGCAAGGTGGGTAACGCCCACGCATCGGGACGTTCGCGAGCGTGGATGAAGGCGACGAGGGGGGAGGGGCGGGAGGGTCAGCAAAGCTAGCGCCGCCGACACTTCCCGAAACCTGTTGTTCGAGCGCGTTCGGCTCGTTCCCCCAAGCGCCCCTTGTCGGTGTGCAGTTCGCGGGATGAAACACCGCCCTCCAAATCCAATCAAGCAGAGAGCGCGCGGTTCGAAAGAAAAGCCCTCGATGCCTCGAGCATTTAATAATCAACCGCGCGCTACGGCGCTGTTACCGCGCGCGAGAGAAGGCCTGTTCTCGCCTTGATACGCACTTAAGATCCACGGTGCCGAAGAGAAACAAAAGAGCGTGGCTCTTGAAGAATATAGAGAGCCTCGGCGACTCTTACGGTCGACGTAAACAAACTATAGAAAGAAGGAGGAAAAATTAAAAAGGGGGCCAGGTGCCTTGCCCTTCCATCAGAGGCGTTCGGGATGGTGATCGCGCACGGCCGCCGATCCATTACGCGTCGCTGACCGGCTCTAATATCCGCCGGCGAGGCTCCGAGTGCGAGACTCCGAACGAGACGGGGCTCGCAGCCGGACATCGCCAGTGCCCTCGAGGTGGGCGAAGGGGAAGCGCCGCCATCGATGCATCATCGAACCGCGGTGCTCCATTATACGCGAGAGAGCGCGGGCTCTCCGAAGGTTCGGCCTGGCCTCGCGCCCGAGCGCTATCTGCCAACCGTGCATCGCTCGCGTGCTCTACGGCGAGGTGCAGCGCCGTCACCCCGCGAGCAGCGCGACGGCGTCCGCCTCCCGGATCGCGCGAAGACATCGGCCCGCCTCGGTGGGTCGTGCGGCCGGCTCAGCCGCTGGGCACATACACCTCCGGGCTTTGTAACGATGGTGTCGTAGTTGCATGCAGCACCGCTGGAGCTACGGGAGAACTCCGAAGGAAACAATGTATTCTACAGGATTGTGTGGTGCTACTCGCTCTGTGCCATGCGCCCGTTCAACTTTGTTCACGGTCACATCTCTCTCTTCTCACTGTGAGGTGATCGGCAGGCGGCCACTGCGAGTCTTCTCGCACTATGCAAACCGAAGACCATTTGATATGACTCGACCTTGCTCGCGATTTCACACGCGTGACGTCGTAGGTGTGGCAGATGAGCCCTCAAAGCCTTCACGCGCGCCATATTTCAATAGTGGGAGATAGCAAACTTTCCTGAGATATCAGTCCTCTGGCGTGAAGAGGTAACCAATAAGTTGGCCATCAATACGCCTCAGTTGTCTGCCCGACTAAATTTTTTTAATCTAATAAACATAGGCCATTTAAAAAGGCAATTGCTAGATTGTCTTCATTTTTTGTCTATACTACTTAATCCGAGTTAGTCTACGCCGAAAGATAAATGAGTTTCTCGCTGGGTGGGCCACCGAATGCGAAATCCACAGCGGCCACAACTAATATTTGCAACTGAGGTAACGAAGCCCTCATATGTGTTAGCACCGCCATCCCGAGAACGCAGTACACAATCGGTTCATGTGACTCAATGTACAGACAAGAAGGGACAGGCAGTAGAAAAATTAAAATGTGTTCAGCAAAAAAGTAAAAAAAGAAAGCAAGAAAAAGAAAAAACTACATATTACATTGTTTGGGCACACAGTCTCGCATGCATGCTTATATTGTTATCTCGAAAAAGAAAAAAAGTGCGTTAGAGCAGTAGGCTAAATTCCGCGTAAACAAAATACGAAAATGACTGCATTCACTATCATGCAGTCTTATTTTTTGCCCCTGTCGCATTTCTGCAGAGACGACCGCCTTGCTGAAGTGGATGAGAAGAGGCAGAAGCTGCCATTACGCGTACCAATGTGTGAGGACAGAGCTGGCAAGCGAATGCTGGATGGAGCAAGGTATGGTGTTGTCCCCAAACTGCATAAAACTAGAAACACTGCGAAAAGCAAGCGCAGTGTTAAGTTCTGACAAAGAAAAAAGAAAGAATAAAAAAGAAAGAAAGAAAGAAAAAGAACGCAATATTTTTACTTCCGTGAAATAAAGAAGTGGACGCACGTGCATTACGAATCCGAGCCTTGTGAGCGAGCATTGCTTGTTTATGTCATGTCCTTCAGTTTTGAGCAGTTGCGCAAGGTTGAGCACTTCTAATGAATGGACCTGCGCTTTCGTCTTCTACTACATAGACGAATTTTGGTTGGTGCTCCCATGCTAAAAGAAAACTAAATCACAAGTACATTACTTAGGCCAAGACAAATCGAAGAGAACCTGAGTAAAGTGTGTCGTAGAACGCTGAGTAGGAGAAACGTGACGTGTTACTGACATCCTGGAGGCCCCCGTTGGCCGCACCTCAACGCCACACACCGCAAAGAGTGAAGCTAGTCGCCGAACTTCGGGAGACGTTCATTACCGTGACGTCAAATTTGATTCTGCTGCACGAAACTAAACAGGAGACGCGGACGTGCTGCTAAACGAGGCGAGAATCACAGCAAAGCGAAAGAAAGGCCCCAGAATTGATCAGCCGTCGTGTCTTTATCAGCCGCGAGAAAAGCGATGAGAGCCGTTCGTCAATATATGGAGAGCTCGGGCGATCGGCCTCTGTCCAGTGCAGATGCAGCTGCGGGGAGCAATAAGCGTGAGAGTGACGATATATCAGACGCAGCGTGGGGTCCGGTGGTTCCGACCGATGCGAATCGCTGTGTATCTGTACATCGGAGAGATTTCGAAAAAAAAAAGAAAAGAGAGACATCGGCTGCCGCTGGCCACACACGTTTGCGAGAAACACGTCGCGCGAAGAGAGCGAACGATTGCGTGGTTTTCAAAACTCGGTGATTGGTCGAGGTGCGTTTCTATTTATCGAGGTGCCACTGCCACCAGTCCAAGAGTTTCCAAAGATCATTACGGAACAGAGATAAACTTAGTGCTGTATATGAGCGATGCAGGATGGTGTGTTACGTAATACGCACAACGAATGCACCGCTCTCTCTCTCTCTCTCTCTCACGATATATATATATATATATATAGCACGGTCTTGCAATTAGTGCAAAGCCGTGCTCACCATTTAAGATGCGTTTCAATGCATTCGTATGGCTCGCACTGTTGTAAACGAAGCTCACGTGTCATTAAATGCGCCATGCTTTAGAAGCCGTCATACACAAGGCATCATTGCTTTTTTTTTTTCTTTTCATTTAAAGCAGTAGCAACTTTTGCAGGAAAACTGGCACTCTACTAACTTTCTGTCCGCTTTTTGTTATCTTGAATTTTCTGCGCGGTGTGCCCAGAGAGAGAGAGAGAGAGAAATGAAGTGGCAGGCCAGGCTGAAAGGTTAACCGGATTACAGCATAGCTTTTGCAACTCTGCATTCGGAGCAGGGAAGGCTATTAGAAAAAAAAAAATGACAGGAAATTTATCTCCTGTATAGTACACGAACTCCACAAAGAAAGCTCTATTTGCTCATCTACAAAACCATAACACAATTTAGCTGCGAAAATAAATTAAGAATGAGAGTTCCGGAAAATAGAATGTATACCATGCTGTTAGGGATTTATACGCAATGATGAATAGGTTGGCTGCCAGTGGATGAGTGCGCAGCACTCCTTCCGAAATACCAGCGGCGGATAGCGTCACCGAACCGGGTTCGAATAGAGCAGTTGATTGATGGATAGAGCGCCAGGACAGCGGCGCGGCGCTTGAACCGCAGCTGGAACAGCGGCTTCCTGATAAGCCATGGGCGGAAAGGGGAAGCCTTTACGCTGGAGTCGGCGCATCGCAGCAGCAGTCGCCGCGCAACAAATAATTGCAAAAAGGAGACGCTAAGCCGCGGTCGTAGCCTCACGTTCTGGAAGGACTCACTGGCTGGCGCCCGCGGTTTATTCCCACGCTCTTCTGTGTAGCTTAGCAGCGATGGCGTAGCTGGTCGGTATACATGTGCTCAGACGTTCATCGCACCTTTCTCCTTCAGCCGGCCGTGCGAACGATTGACGGCGTGCATCAGCGCATCTCGCACGAAGACAGCACAAGTGCGTTTTCACCGGCGTTTCATTGTGCTGAGGCACGGAGTGCAGCTGATCAGACACGCTGTTAGGCCCAAAGCGAGCAACAGCCTTCTGCAGGCCGCCCTGCGTGCATCCTCTGAGAAGATTCGTCACAGGGATGCCGTACCTCACACCGCACACCGGCGACTGCTGGACACGTTATTTAAAATGTGCGCTGTGGCTTCAGGCGCAATTGCTGTGCTTCGATGCTCGCAGCAGCGTGCGCGCAGCAACCGCCATAACATCTTGACGGCGCATGACGCAAAGATGGTCGCAGACTCTCGTGGAAGGTATGCCCTGAACACCACACATTTACAATGGTGCGTATAAGCTCAGAAAATCTGTAAAATGCACCAACACTTTGCACTGGTCCACAATGAGCGGACAAATGAGGCCTCATAATCCATGGAGCCAACGTCTTTACAACGAGACTTGTGGAGGGGGACTCAGTGACGAAGTCGGAAGGCGCGTAAGTAAGGTCCACGTGGGACCCATGTCGAAGCGTTGGCTCCGAGCTGAGGCTTCCCTTGTTCGCCCCCTGTTGATCGATTCTTCTCCGTCTTCCCGTGACCCCCTTGCCTCGTTAGGATAACTACACGTCACAGTCGCATTATTTCAATACGTTAATTGTTTCACCACCACTCAAAGACATTACGCTTACACCATCAAAAAAACTTACCTTTGTGATGAACCCGAGGGTGCAGTTAAGCTTTACGTTAAGCTGCGTTAGTAACACTTGGCGACACGGCACTGAACTGGTGGTCACCAGCGATGCTGTAAAGGGAGTCTCGAGACCACTTTGCGGCCGCGACTAATCACCGTCCACTGCGCAAGATCTACGAGCGTCGCAGGAGGGCGCATAACGAGCACCTTGCGAGGCCCTTGGGCGAAAGTTACGCGTGCTACACCACAGAAGCCATTGGGCGAGGCGCCCTGCTGGGCACACATCGGCTCACCGTCCGATGCGCCCGGTCCCCTGGGGAGCTGCACGTCGCTGCGCCCACGAGCGATTAATTATGCACGTCGCGTGCGCCCGCGTATGTGGACACAGTGATCACCTTCGATAATTAGCCGCTGCCCGGCTCTGACTGCCCAGTGGAGCGTTCTGAGCGGAAATGACCGCCGCTGCATCATTAATACGCATCGCCGTGATGCCCTGTCGAGTACTGTCACGTGGTCGCTGTCTCCCCGATTTGCATATAGAATGCGCTCGCGGCAGCGGACACATTGGGAAACCTGTGGCCGCGAATGAGCGAAAGTTACAGGCGTCGGTCGAAGGCCGAGAAATTGTTGAATTCCTCACAGATATTTCAGTGTTCATTTTTCCATTTTTTTTTTTGCACGCGTAGACGAAAACAAAGCGCACGAGCTGTCTGAGCTCAGGCTTAAACCATAAAACAAGCTGATGGATGTCAAGTTATTTGGGTACACAGCAGATGACGCGATATCACTGATGCCACTCTGCATGAGAGATCGACCGGCTCTATCACGTACAGCAAAGGGCACTTTTTCATCAGCACTGCGATCTGCACAAAAGGCACAAAAACCAGAGGCCGCCCAATGAAGTGTGTAAAATGAGTCTCATTTACACGGCAGACTCGAAACGGCCAAGGGGACCTGGGAGTAAATGCCAGCCCGGCACGCAGCTGGGACAGGATGCCGTTTGCATCATTTAAGGCGAGGCGCAGTGCCTTGCGCTAACCGATGGGTCATGCATGGAGTCTACGCCGTACATTTCCATGGCGCTAAATTACATTCGGCCTCAGCGGCTCATCGTGTATAGTCACTCGATGCGAAGTCTATGTAGCTGCAGCGACGCCCTGAAAATTCCCACCCGACAACATCCACGGTTTCCTTCGCAACATTTTCCTGCTGCTGCTTGCGGAGCTTTATCGATGATTGTGTAAACAGTTATGAGGGTTGATGGGCGAGCGTCCCGGGAAGAGGTACGTATCGTTCATGGCATAATATCATGACGTATATCATGACGTATATCATGGTATAATATCAAATGACGTGAGAAAAGAATGAAGTGACAAAACATTAAGCGAAGCGGAAAAAATATGACCACTACTATACATTAATATATTCCGTAGTAGGGATACGTGACGCACCATGATGCACCCCTTGCGGGAGAAAGACCGAAAAAGATAAGAAAGATCCCCCCCCCCCTCCCTCCCTCCCTCCCTCCCCCCATTTTGCGGCGTTTAGCGTTTGTCCCTTACGTGTTTAACTTGTGTCAACTCTTGCGCTAGTAAACATGCAATTAAAGGGAAACCAATTAGCCCAATTTATTACCCTTACAACAAAAATTCATTACGCAAATCACCCCAAACGTTCCTGTCCTAAGAAAGGCGCTAATAGATTTCGCCCCTAGCATGGTATAATGCTAAGATATGCTCGGCGTTCTGGAGCATTCCACACGCCTGGCCCAGGTTTTACTTTACAAGACCGTCTTACTTTTCCAGTTGTTTCGAGTGTAAAGACACAGCCGGTGCGTAAACAGTGAAGGTGCTTCTCTTTGCGGGCACCTCTTTAGTTCAGGTCAGGGGAGGGGAAACCTTGCGTCACAAGCTTCTGCTTGCTGTTCAACCTGCCTGGGCAGCAACAGCGTCACATTTGTTCTATTCTCGCATGAACAGCACAGGGTAACGTGTGTCCTCACCCGAAAGAGCAAAAGGAACCACGGAGGTCTATCAAAGCGAGGCGGCAATAAGCGCGGGCGGCAGGCATAGCAGCAGGCTATACACAACGAGAACGGCGCCGAGCCTTTAATAAAGTTAGAGCGCCGCGCGAGGAAGGCACAAGACGCGGGCTTCGTCGTCGATTCATTACGCATCTTTTTTGCGGATGCCTCACCCACTCGCAGCGGGCGCACAGCGAAAAGGAAGGGGGCGGCGGGGTCATCGCCGCAACAGGGTAACTCTCGCGGTAACCCTCCCCAGCCTCTCTCTCTCTCCGTCGCCGCCCCGAAAGGCAAACAAAACGCCGCCAATTCAATCGCGCAAAACTTATTTAATAACCCGCGCCGAGCAGTGCGCTATCCATCTCTATTTCGCCAACGTCTCTTCTTACCGCTGCTCGTCCACACAGCACGCGCGAGCGTACCGCGTTCCTATTTCTTCCTCGCAGGCGACTTCCCCGCCGTACACCACCCCCGGTGCGGTGTGGAGCGGGCATCCCTCTCCGCCGTTGCGACAGCGTCTGAATGCAGCGTGCCTTTCCACTCGGTGTCTCTGCTCGCGCAATGGCGACTGCACACATATGCGTGTCTGTGTTTGCGAGCGGGTTGTTCGTGCGACGCCGCGCGAGCCTGTTTCGTAACGTGCGCGTTTTCTTTTCCCAGCTGCGCCACAGTAGGAGAACGCGATCGCCCAGGGGAGAGAGAGAGATCGAAACGGAAAAGAGTGCGAACGCCTCTCGCGCACCCATCGTGCAGTTCTTTCGGGGGCCGACAGGAAGCGCCAGCTGCTGGGGCGTGGTGAGGACGCGGTTTTTCTTGCGGTCATTACACACGCGCACGGATGGCATGTTGGGGGATGCCGCCGGCTGGAAATACAAAAGCCTGAACGAGTCAACGAAACTGTGTGCCGCGAAATCGGAGGTAAACATGTTTGGCACTGAGCATCGCCGTCCTGCGCGGACTTGCGAATTTTATTATGCGTAATATACGATCAACCTTGAATGCTCTCATTTTATTTATTTTTTCATTGATTTTGAATATCAAATAGCTCATGCCTATTACTGCTAATGAGAAGTAAGCTACTAAAAACGCAGTATCAGCGTTAGCACGACATCGGTAACACGATGCTTTACCGTCATATACTTTAAAAAAATGTAATAGGAAATCTGGTTGTTAAACAGGAGAAAAAGAAGTGCAATGAAATTGCAGGCGACGTACAATTCAGTGATCGCATATCTTAGTCGACACAGCACCTCAACTTGCTGACTGGTTGCCATGCAGCGAATAATGACAACTTTCATGGCGTGTACTGCTAAGAGCATACACGCTGTTGCGAATTTCACGCGCGGCGTTTTTAAATATTAACGCTGCAGCATGTGTGGCGGAGGATATAGCAGTTTGATTCAAACACGGGACTCAAGCACACACACATAGCTGAGAATACGTGCTAGAAAAGATGCACGATCGTGATCGCGTGCCTGGTTGCCTGAGGCCAACTGTTGTTTTCACTGCACCGTCCCGTTATCGTGAAATAGTGCGCTGCTGCCTGCAGTCACAGCGGGAAATTCAACTCAGCCCTTTCTCCCCAATGGACACGAAACGCACATTGAGAGTAGTGAAGAAGGACTTGTGTATGTCGACCTGGTTTAACGAAAATACCAAGGAATCAATTCTTTACAAAGTGGATCCTCAACTCAAATACCAGCTGGATGTGGAGCTTTCCAAAAATACCGAGACTGCGCACAGCGAAAAGCATTGAATGCGCTTGAACATTTTTACGAAGAGACAGACATACTAGATACTAGTACTAGATATGGCACTGAATAATTACACAATGTTACTATAACTTGCTCCTATTATTTGTAATTATTAGTGCTTGTATATTACGTGTTATACTCTTTTTATTTATTTTGTTTGTATTCTGTGCATGCATTATTTTAACTCTGCGTAATTCCTAATCTCTTTATATGCTCACCAGAGTCTACATCACGGCCGTTTGTGTGTGTTTGTGACTTTGTTTTCAAACTCATTGTGGTGCAACTTGCATTTGACTTTTATATTCTCATGTTCATAGGTGTATAGGACTGTGTGCTGTGGATTTCTGACCCTATGACGTCGTTTCCTTTCATTTTCTTACACATGTTTTTATATTGTTGTTTCCGCTATGAGAAAAGGAGTAGCCGTCACAATCATAAGGTGACTACGTCTCTTTCTTTTATTTTCATTTCAAGAAAGGAAAACGTTTTAAAACCTGCGGACCACACTTTTCGTCCGTTTCAACGTTTAGTTCGTCGCTGCGACCACGAGTTGGTTCCAGCGTTGCGCATGTTCTTAAATGGTTATGCTACGTTTATCCTATACGAGCTTCGGGATGGCACAAAATAGGAGGATCCGTTTATCGATTTCACTTCGCATGCTCTGCGAGAACGCTGCGGTCTCCCATTCAGCTAATGCATCCGTGCGCGATCGAGCCTCCGGATACCCCACGCCCGGTTGGCAACCACCCAGGGAGAGAGAGAGGGCTGAAAAAATATCATGGCGACGGACGACGCGGCGAGACGCCGAGCCGCTGTGGGGAACCCCTTTCGATGGCCGGAGCAACAGCTCGTTCGGTAGCGGCGGCGATCGATGACGGCATCGATGAGTCAGCGCAACGAGCGATCCCCTCGGGGGGAACGGCGATTGGCACCTCCCTTTCATCCCGGCGTCCCCAAACTGATGGGATGTAAAACAGACGCCGCTTTTGGCCGCCGTGGCTGAGGGCGCATAGGGCATTTCAGTGCTCGCGGTTCAGACCGAATGAATGAATTTATTTATTTATTTATTTATTTATTTATTTATTTATTTTAGGATATCCGCTTTTTGTGCTACATTTCTCTGGTCATCATGGTTGCATCTATGCAAAATACCGGCAGGCTATATGTGGTGTTAGCGCGCACTCAACAGAACCTGCCCTGTTGTGTAAATAAGTTCCGATGCCTTACGCACAGCTACTGAAGCAGGCGTGTCATTACTCACGGCAGGACCTTAGCCGACAAAAGCCGAGCTTCGCAACCACGTCTGCCTCTCTAAGTTTCTGCAATTTCTCCTATTGAAAACTGGCGAACATAACGGACTTCTTCCCCGGCTTGCTCCTGTGGCAACGACGATGATCATGTTGGCCATCTCCTCCTCGAATGCCCCAGACACGCGACGCAAGGACTGCAGCTAGAACAAGCGCTACACTCCGCAGAGGCTCACCGACCTTTCTTACTCCCAAAATTGCTGGTCCCATGGCCATAGAAAATAACACAGCGAAAAGCGTTCAATGCACTCGAACATTTTTACGAAGATACAGGCATCCTTAACAAGTACAAGATATCGCAACTAATAAACACACAATGTACCTACAACTTGCTTTCATTATTTGTAATTATTAGGTCTTGAATATTACATGTCATACTCTTTTGTATTCTGTGTTGAAACTCGCTCTTGACTGTCATATTCTGTGCGTGTATTATTTTAACTCTGTAATTCCTCATCGGTTCACATGCTCACCGCAGTCTACATCGCGGCCGCTTGTCTGACTTTGTGACTTTGTTTACAAATTCATTGCGGTGCGACTTGCCTTTGACTTTTGTATTTATATGTTCGTGGATGTATACGACTGTGTGCTGTGGATTTCTGACCCTGTGACGTCGTTTCTTTTCATTTTCCTACTACATATTTCTTTATATATATTGTTATTTCTGCTATGAAAAAAGGAGTATCCGTCACCACTATAGGATGACACTTGATCTCTTTCTTTTATGTTAATTTCCATATATATATAGTGCAAGAACTCACATTCCTGGAGGAAGTGGTAATATATGCGCTAAGCATGTGTTGCGCTCAAATACGCACACTGTAAGAGCGCCATACTTAAAACTACCATTTATTGAACTCCGAACACCAACAAACATGTTATATAAAATTTCATCTCTATACCTTTTCGCAGCAATGAAAAATATATTTATAATTCCTTTCAGCAAATACATGCGACGTAGGTGACGCCGGCTCAATCTGAAGGAAATATCCAAGCAGTGTTGTGTTTGAAACATTATAAGCATTTGAATCTCCTCCCAACAGGTACATTAATGAATAATTCCAATGTTTGTGTTAGTGATTTTTTTTTTTTTTTACGCAATATGCTGTCAAATGCACCACGACTTTTTGCCGGTTGTATAATGGCTACTTTGTTGCATGCAAAATGAGTAAATTAGCACACTGAAATTTCGGAGCCTTTAATTAATATGTGGCATGAAACGGGAGCTGAACATGAAACTTGGGCTAGATGAAAGAACGCTCGTCAATACGGTCAATGCACAAACGATCAAGGCATTTTGCACGGAGTCGTGCTATAGCGCATGGTGCGGCCAAGTGTAAACATGATGATTCTGTACGGCTCCATGTGTCGCACGCGCCAATATATGTAGTCATTGCATTAAAACAACGAGTAGAGTTTGGTACTACAAAAACGGCGGTTGTCGCCATTCAATAGATTGGCGACACTCATTTGGCACAATATTGCCACGCGTTGGCGTAAACAACGCTTTCGGTATTCGACATTTCTTGAACGTTGTCGTCGATTTTACAGCGAAGGAATCGTGCCTGAACGGATTACGCGCGTGTCGCAAATTGTGTCGCGCGCTCTTGATAGCACGCGAGCACCAAATATTAATCTGGAACTTACAGCGAGGCATGTGTAAATATGCAGGAAGAACTCTATCCGTGGGATTAGATTCGAAAACCGACGGCTGTGCAGGCTGCTATCGTTTTGATTTTGAGAATGGGAGATGTTGGTGCGACATATTTCGAGGAACTAGCGCAAATAAGAAGCGCATGTGTCTGGTCCCTCCTCAGACCGTCTTCTATTTGCTCTCCTTCCATGCAGTTGTGATTTAAGGATTTGGCTTGACTTGAGTGTTCTTTGTCTTTCTGTGCGCAAGTTGACCCAATAAATAGTTCGATTGCTAACTCGCAATTTTAGTAGTGTTCGGCTCTTCACCGTCACTGTAACGTGACGATAACTTTGGTTCACAAGCGGCATGCAAAAATTACACAAACGGCAAGCACTGATATAGCATAAGGTGCATTGATATAAAGGTCAGATAAGATTATTCTAAAGCAGAAGTTACACCAACTGCCAAAACACCCTATTTGTCAACAAGCATCACCTTTATCGCACAAGTGGATTTTCTCAGCCACTCGTTGCCTCAAGATAAGGTCTAGCCACGACAGAAGCGCTTTTGAAACGACTTACTCAACAGCCAGCTCTGGTAGAGCCTCTTCGGTGCAAGCCAGAGTCGGAAAAACTATTGCTATAAAAGCTCTCCGATTAACACTGATTTCGTGAGGAACGCGCTTTTAATTACTCGTCTCTACTGCATGGAAATCCCGAAATGGGCTTCAAGTCTACTGTTTACACAATTAACTCGAACCCAGGCGCTCGTTACGACTTCTGATGCGAGCCACGCACGGAGCGTAATCGAAAGAGATGCAGCCGGCCAGCGCTACGCGAATATGGCCTCCATTAGTCAGAGAGCATGACGGCGCATAATCTGTTTAGCGTCGACAAATCATCGGCTTAGGATCACACCGGACTCGTACGGTGCGCGTGTCGGCACACATCCGGAGCGCGTGTTCCCGCCGCTCCGCAGATACCGAGACACTTCTCCAGGAACAATCAGGGCAGGTGCCCCCCCTCCCCGTCTCGTAAACGTGATGGATTGGGGACCAGGAAGACCGCAACGAGAACAGTATCGGCTTTCTGCCCCTAACTCATTGCATCTAGCGAATCCTGTCACAAATGCGGAGGGCAAAGTCTAGCTCCGAGCACGCCGGTGTACTAGGTGTATTACGGGCTTAAGGCAATTGTGTAGCTTCTCTGGAGTACAGCAACCTAACACGCTGAGCAATTTTGTGGTCGAATTGCGGAGAAATCCCTTCCAACAGCCCCTTTACCTTTGCCATTCGTCAAACTCACTGACAAATACATATCGCAAGCACCATAAGGTATGACGCTTCTCTAAATGCCAGCAAGTAAACAGTAACGCCCCGACAAACTACATACACAGCTGTCAGGCTTATGCTAAGTAAATTCGCTAATAGACTCTACACACGTCACAATCTGGCGTCTTGCCGCGGTAGGTCAATGACTATGGCGTGTCGCTGCTGAGCGAAAAGCCACATGTTCGATCCCAGCCGCTGCGGCCGCATTCCGATGGGAGTGGAATGCAAAAACGATCGTCTACATTGCACTGAGTGCACGTTTAAGAACCCCAGGTGGTCGAAATTAATCCGGAGTCTCCCACTACGGTGTGCCACCAGATCGTGGTTTTTAGCACGAAAAGACTCTGAATTTATTATCTTCTTTTGTTTTTTTCTGGGGAGGGGATTCTGACACTTGCGCTGGCATAGAAGGTTGCATCAATTACAGCAGTTTTATCCTTACGGCGTTTCTGCGGACAGAACGTATATGCAAATCTTGGGAGATGCCTCCGTCTTTAAAGGCAGCAGCACGCTGCAGGCCAACTAGTCGAGTGCTCAGGTCGCGCCTCCGTCCGCTAGGTCGGATCCCCGAGAACAGACGCAGAGCGCCCTCCTCTCTCTGCATGCAGACAGATTTTCTCAATCCGAGGGAGCAACTTAACCGAACGGTACGGCGTGAGAAATAACTCGGTGACACGATCGCGTTAGCGCGCGCGGTCCGTTATCGACGACCACTTGCGACACGATTCCAGCACCTCGTCGAGAGAGATCTGCGCACCGGCAGTCGCGCTAAGCCAGTGGCAGCGGCCATCCGTAAAGATGATCGCGGACCGCTGAGAGGACGGGGCGCCGCCGCAGCCGAGCTAATGCTCGCGACGAGGGAAAGGCGTTTATCCGGCGAGACGGATCGCGCCCGGTGCCTCGGCCGGGAGACGCACTCCGTCAGCCACGCTGTCAGCGCCGCCGCGGCTGCTGCACGACCGCCCGTGCTCCTTCAACCCGTTCGTTGCGCAGATGCCCGCTTGAGAGCTGCTAGCACGCACGCGGCCACCTTATCACCACCGCAGACAGCGAAACCAGTGCGGTGCGTGCAATGAGAGGGAAAGGGTGGGCCTCGTTACGCAGCCACATAACGCCCGAGGCAGGACGCATGCCCTCTCTTTGGGAGACAAAGTATGGCACCTGCAACTACTGATTAACCAGCCGCCGACGCTTTACGAAGTAACGCCCAGTGACAGCTTGCACCGCCAGAGCCTTATGAACTAAGCGTGGTGATAGTCGCCGTCTAGACGACAAGGTTCAGCGACAGTGATCTGCGAAGCCATATTCGGCGATAGTGATCGCGCGGCCTAAGCTTATTAACTGTAGTCAGCCGTTCTTCCGAAGTGTACCCTCATAAACAAAGGACCAGAGGAAAAAAAAAAGGGTTTGAAATTGCAAGGTGCATTGCATAAAGTCACAGGTCCAAACGTACGGTCACTGCGCCATTTGATTTCCTGCTGTAGGTCTAAGGTTGATAAAAAAGAAAACGTTTTGCCTCGGTCTTGGCATCCATAGTGTTTCTCCTGGCGGTACCTATAGCACTGCTAGACAGCGAGCACTTAAACTGGCACAAAGCGGTGATACGTTGTGCTCGATTATGTTGCGTTCATGTCGTCTTCCAAGCCAGCTTTTCGATCCTAGCGAACAAAAGTGTGGGTGGAACGCTGCTTGATCAAGCCAGTCATTATTTTAGAAAGAAGGGCTCAGTATTGCATAATATTGTGCCAAGATCGTTGTCTTAATCAGACCCTGGAATGTCGACGTAAAGCACGCGAATCTACTTCAAAGAGAACTGATATAGCCATCGTTCGTCACTGCCTGATATTACCACTGCCACGGTACGAGTTTCCGTCACTGCCTGTTCCGGTAACAAATGCTTCTCAGAATGACCCAGGAGGCATTAATACGCAGCCACGCTTCCTTAAAATTGCAGCCATATGTTATCAACAGAAATTCGCTTATTTTTGTATTCTTATATTAACTCGAAGTTAAAGGATCTCAAAACACCGAACGTAGCAGGCAGTCTAGATGGAAAAAAGAGAGAGATAGGGAGAATAAAGAAATAACGAGTAAACTTATTTTCGGGTGAATAATGATTGTGCTAGCAGACTACTGGCGAAGTGCCTGCAATGATCACATTGCACGGTGCACGCCATCGCTCTTGGCTCGTATAGTCTCACATCTTCGCGATGATCAGGTTAACGCAAACCAATCTGAGAGCGTGCCGACCCGGTTCTCCTTGTGCGAAAATGTTTCGTTGCGCGCTGATGACTTCATGGTATTCGCTGCATCTGTTTCGAGCCCTTACCGCTCAATAACAGACGCGCAGCTATCTTAATCGTTAAAATCACAGTGATCGTGATACTTTTACTGTTTGTTCATATTGCCATTCCTACTATTAAAAAAATAGAAAGCAAAAAGACCACGTAGGATTTTGACTACCATTGATTATTTCGTAGTGACTCTAACGTACTCTTTAAAATACGCCAAAGAAACGTCCAATGAAAACGTTAGTTAGTGTCCGTCTTCGTACAGCAACAACTAGAAGAAAATAAAAATAAAAGGTGGTTTCGTGAATGATACGTGAAATACAAACAAACTGTAATGGTTATGTTGCCTGTTAAGGAATTTTTTCCTTTGCATTTGAAAGAAGTTCGTAGAATACTTTTCGCCAGCTTTCACGCTGGGCCCCCTTTGCGTTAGAGTAGCGGCTACGGGACTACCAAAAGCTTCCTTCCTGGTTACCGTCATGCAGCTGCCGAGCTGAATCGCCTACTTGCTTATCAGCGCGATAGATATACGGTCCAGAGAGAGAGAGAGAGAGAAAGGCAAAGGAAAGACAGGGAGGTTAACCAGAGATTATCTCCGGTTGGCTACCCTGTACTGGGGGAGGGGCAAGGGGATGCAATAGGTGAGAGAGCAAGAAGGATGAAAAAAAGAAGAAAAAGAAACCTAAACACACACACGCACGTACACACGAACTATTTCTGTGGGCTCTATACGGTCCAGCGTTGCTATTCTTGGTATTAGGTCCCAGCGTTAATGGGCTTGTCACTTCTGATCTAGCTCGGTCTTACGTTAAACGCAGGTGAATCAGTACGCCAGACACCGCCACAAACAACGCACAAACGCACACACACAGACGCACGTACGCACACGCGCGCACGCGCGCACAGGAACGCACATACGCACGCACACACGCGCGTGCTCGTTGCGCAGGCAGAGCGGAGGTGCACGCATTTAGGCCCCTGCCTGAGATCTGTTGGGACTCTTCTGCTCCTGCCTCTTCAAATAGTCATCGCGAGGAAACGGTGCAGCAACGTCAGCCATCGTGAACAATCATGAGAGGAATAAAGAGCGGGACCTTATCGACAATCTCCTCGGTGGGCGGCATTCGGCAGTTCTCGAACTACGCAGGCACCTTGTTTTCGTGAGAAGCTCTTGCAGGACGCTGTCTGTATGAAAGGGTCCCTCACAATGGGCCATTGGCTTCGATCGCCACGCCCCCCAAGCCTATTGGGAGGGCCGAGTGAAGGGGCACCCTCGTCTCAATAACGCCAACGAGACGCACAGCGGCGGTGGCGACTCGTTGTGCCAACGGCCCGTCGATGCGGACGACGCCGCCGAGGCCGGTCGAGCATCAAAGGCGGGGGAAGGCGGCCGCCCCCGATGGGCGCTCGGTGCGCAGTTGCGCCAAGGTCAACAGCCAGAAATGGCCATGACGGCAGAGGCGATTCTATTTGGCCGCGGCGATCTGGAGCGTCCCATCTACAATCTGGAATGCCGCCTTCGCTGTGATGCACCCCGAAGGATACCTTGAATGCGGGGAGGGGGGTTGCGATGTCATCATAAGGCACGGGAACGATGCATCGTCCATGCGCGGCCCTTCGCACTGCGGAGCGTCGCGCCTGATCGCAGTACGCACCAGCAAGCCGAAGTGGGCGGCTGCGGAGAAAGAAGGCCCAGACACGCCACGGCGTTCAGGACGCACGCCTTGAAGACGCACTCCCGAACACTCCCTCTCTGCCGTCTTCTGCTCCCCGGACTTGAGCTATAACTTCGCGTGTCAGAGCAGCCATCGCGCACACCTCTCGCGAGTTCGTCGCATATTCTTGTTGTCCTTTTCTTTTTTAACTTTCGAGCCTCTTCGGCAGGGCCGAGGACAACAGGGAGATCATCAATCGGGCGTCCATTTCCGAAGGCGCCCAGCAAAGCGACGGCTCGAACGATTCTCGGCGACAGGGGAGGGCGGCTCGGTCGCCCCATCGTGTTCTCTGTGCAACCGGCGGGCAAGAGCGCCCTTCGAAGGCGAGCACTCTGCGAACATCGTCGTTGCACCGCCGGTCGAAAATTTCCCCTCGAATAGCGGCAAAATGCGTTTCTCGTTGCACTGAAGAAGCAATATCAAAAAAAGGAAAGAAAGAAGGAAAGAAGGGAAATTCTGGGTCGGACTGGACACTTGCGCAGCCCTTACAACGCATTGTCTTTGTGCACGACGGCAACACGACACAAACGCCTGCGCTTCAAATCTTTCTACGCCATGCTCACGCTGGCATTTTGCTACGCGGTTATTTTTTCACGCTAGCTTGGCGCTTTTGCGACGATTTACTGTACGGCGACATTATTCAGCCTTACTGCTGTTTTTACTACGTCCACCGATTAACTGGCAGGTAAGCCTCAGTGGTACCATTAATTAGAGAGACTCCAAGATAAGCGAACCCCGTGAAACGTTGCCTTTGAAAACGAGCACCCGAAAACAATGTTTACGAAACCACCTGCAACCGTGCTCGGACGAAAAAGCAAACACGGCTTATGCAGATAATTTTCAATTATTAGCGACGCTGTCAAAACAGAACTGCCGTTTCACGGTTGAATGAGTCAACTGAAATAGACAACAACCCATTTTTCACAATGCTGGTCAGTCGGCAAAATGTTTGATTGGCGTTAGACACAACGACACAAATATCAAGGGCACCAAACAGACCTATTGTTACAAAATATATACTTCGCAGTTTGAGATAACCAGGGGAGCGTAAGGACAGCTGTCCTCCCTCTGACTTGATCCTTTAATCTTATTAACCCTTTGAAGCTGTAAACGCTATGTGCCCCACCAGTCACACGCACCCTACGGCTCTGTTCTTTTGCGTAATCTTATGTTGGGCTGTACACGCATTAAAACAGTTTCGTTTTTTTGAGGGGGAGTACATAGTACTTAGAGCATATACACTGTGCGCACCCTAAGTGCTGCATAGCCCCTTGAGAAACTCATTTATTATTTGAAGGGGTCGTTTCGTCCAACTACAGTATTCAGCATTTCACTGCTTTCCCGTTACCCAAAGACTGGCGACGCTAGTTGCCGACATTTCAATTTGCACTCAAATCAATCAGTCAATGAATAAACACTTGTGCGACGTGCAAAACTGATTGAATGTGCTCAAAGTGTGGTTACGGAGAGTTACACTTATAAGGGCCACATTGGTCTGCATTGGCGAAGACGTGGTTCACGGTTTACACCGTCACAACTTCACACTCAGCGCATAACCTTTACATCGTAGCTCTCCACATCATCGGCGAGAAAATATGCAAGAGCAGGCTGACCTGAGTGGGCGGCGGAGACGGCGCGCAGCAGCCTCTTGTAGAGCGCCAGGAAGGCGGCCTCGGCAGCCAGGCTTCGCTCTCCCAGGCGATCCACTTCGGCCTGGAAGTGCCTCAGCAGCGGAGACACCAGGCACCGGACGTCCTGCGAGGCAGACGACTCCGTTCACGTCACACAGAAGCAACCAGAGAAGCTATGCGTGGAGTAAGATCAGTGCACGAGATAGACTATACAGTCACACTTGGTCGAAGGAGAGAATCCTCGGACACTGGGCCGGACAGACCTCAACGCAAAAGGCTTTGAACGCGCTGCTACGCTTCTTGAGGACATGCGGAGTGGAACATTAAGAATTGCGCGTTATGTACAGCTTTATTTCCTTGTCTCCCTTTTTTTCAATTTCTTCAAATTTTTATTTCGTCTCTCCATATATCACCTTTCAATTTCTTTATCCTGTAACCCAAACAAAGTAGCTAGCCAGATTTACACTGGCTAAATCTCTGTCTTTTACCCTCTCTGCTTCTTCTTTCTCATGCTCCTCAATGAAGCGGGCCTATTACCGACCAGTACGCGAAATGCCCGCGTATCCGGATAGTCAGCAGAGTCATACTTTAACATCGGCTGTGTGCTCGACCGCAGGCGTAACAGAACGCGCCAAGCTCTCATGATGTGAAGCAGAGCCAAAAGTTCGTGGCCTACCCAGGATTTATTAAAGGAGATGCTTCCAATCTACTGTTGATCTCAATGTGTGTTACCAGAGTGGTAGCACATTGATTTTCGTTATTGATACAGCAACTACTAAAACTTCTCGGTGTAAAATTTCTACGGATGCAATGTTCTCTGAGAAGCGATAGAAACTGGTGCGCAGTACGCAGTGGTTATGTGATAGCGATCGATTCTTCATTTTCTTCCCATAGCTGAGTGTTTTTTGGCCGTGCTTTCTCAAGAGCTATCGGCCAAATAAAGAACTGTGAGTGCGATTTACGCAGGCGTATGCGCTAATTTTGTGATGCCATGATCTAAGTTACCCCCCAAAAGTAATATTAATTTAAATTGTCTCTTGTGATCAGCCTCAGCTGCATGAAGCAGTAGTCTGTTAAGATTCACTTTGTGCGGCAATGAATGGAACACATGCCAAACGCCTGGGACACGGCGTGCACGATCTTCACGCTCGTCAACATGAAAACACTTGCCCGTGGGTGTGTGCAACGATATTATGCGCGGAATCTGCAAATCCTACTCCCCTCTTTACGACGCTGAACCTCTCTACGCCAAGGAGTGGATTCCCTCCCGTGGCCCTTTGTGGGGGTTGCTCCAACGTGTCGTATGCTCAACCCCTCTACGCCAAGGAGTGGATTCCCTCCCGTGCCCGCCTGTAGGGGTTGCGCCGACGTGTCCTACACTCAAACCGTATACGCAAAGGAGTGGATTCCCTCCTGCGTGCCTCTGTAGGAGTTGCCCCGACATGTGCTACGCTCAACCCCTCTACGCCAAGGAGTGGATTCCCTCCCGCGTCCCTCTGTGGGAGTTGCCCTGACATGTGCTACGCTCAACCCCTTTACGCCAAGGAGTCGATTCCCTCCCGCGTCCCTCTGTAGGGGTTGCCCCGACGTGTCCTACGCTCAACCCCTCTACGCCAAGGAGTCGATTACCTCCCGCGTCCCTCTGTGGGATATTCCCCGACGTGTGCTACGCTCAACCCCTCTACGCCAAAGAGTGCATTCCCTCCCGCGTCCCTTTGTGGTGGTCGCCTCGACGTGTGCTACGCTCAAACCCTTTACGCCAAGGAGTCGATTCCCTCCCGCGTCCCTCTGTGGGATTTGCCCCGACGTGTGCTACGCTCAACCCCTCTACGCCAAGGAGTGGATTCCCTCCCGCGTCCCTCTGTGGGGGTTGCCCCGACGTGTCCTGACAAGTCCCTCTACCATGGAACAGCAGTGAATGAGGATGCCCAGATGGTGAAGGGCATAAGAAAGCCAGCGAGCCGCCACGTGTGGTCGCATCTTCTCTGCCCTTGCGTGGAGGTGCACGCACTCTCAGTGTTTTTGTACTGTACTGCCTGGGAGCGCACCGCTCCCTCGTAACGATACATTAAACTTATTTCCTATTACATCACTTCGTCTTCCCTGCCGAACGCTCTCCGTTGGTCAACCTAGTTCGAGCTTTAAGAAGACGTTGTTGAAGGTTCACAAAACCCCGTCCCCTTAACACGACACAAAGCCAAGCCCGAGTTTGGCTCCTCTATGCACGAATGCCGCAAAGTAACGGTTTCTTTAGAAAGTCTGCAGATGCGACTGCCGCCCGAATACCTTAGTTATATTGGATCTTTCGCGCGATTCTCATGTCTATATTACGAGTCATTCCGGTTTTACTTCGCTTTTTACCTAACCGGGAGCGTGCACTGGAAGGTGTATTTAAGCTTTTCAATTAAACCTTCGTCTATTTTCGCATAAGTGCTTGTTTTCATCGTCCCCTATCACACCTGCTATTCCTCCCCACATCTGGTTAGCTCTGTGCAGCTAACCAGAGGAACCTGTCTCAGGTCGACCTTTGCTTTTCGTTGTGAATAAACGTCCTCTGACTCTTCTCTTGTGACGATGCATAAATTACAGCTAAGAGGCACAGCCTATATCCTCTTCTGTCTGCGCAAGTCGCGGGAGGGTAATTTTCTCGCGGCGTTTCATCTGTCACCTTTGAGACAGCGCTACCCCCGTATCGCTGCGCTCATTAGAAAACCCGGCGCGGGACAACAAAGAGCGCGCCTTCACCACATAACGCCCGCGTTCTACGGCGAAACGCAACTTTGCCGCCTCGGAGCGAGAGAGCGAGAGAAAAGATCGCGTTCGCATCTCTTGGCGCAGCCGATGCGGCGTTGTGCCCCGTCCACCGCCATTCTTCTTGTCACGGCGCAGCACAGCTCGGAGGCGGGCGAAAATCCCCGATGGAGGCCGCGTATATTTCACGCGATGCTCCCCCCCCTCCCCCCGCGCCGAACAGTTCTCCTCTGGCATCAGCAGTAGCAGCAGAAGCGGGAGCCTAAATAACATAAATCAAAGCGTTATTTATTAAGCGTTATTTATCTGCGAGACAGGGGGAATAGGACGACGGAGCGCAAAACGGCGCGTGCTGAGCCGCGCGCGCGCCGTTTGCGCGAGCGGCGGCCGAGCGTTCGAGCGTGATTCCAGTGCAGCGGACTCACGTGCACCGTCTGTCTGTATGCTGGAGATCGCTGGGCTGAGCGTGTTGCGACGAAAATAGCGGGCTGAGCGAGGGACGGGGGGGGGGGGTGGAGCTTTTTTTTCCGCCACGCATTGCGGGTCCATTATAGGGGGCGAAAGCGATGCTCCTCCTTCGCGAACGCTCGCGACTCGTATTATTTATCTGGTCGATGGAAACCAAGGCGAACCGTTTGCTCTCGCCCTATCTCACTCGGCTTTCAACCTCCTGCTTCCATAAGTCCTCCTCCTCCTCCTGTTTTTCTCGCCAGCAGACTTTGCAAGAAAAAATAAATACGGCTACCAATAATTTTCGGGGCGGTGCGGTGCGCGCAGAGCCTCCGTCGCAGAAATGAGAGCGGTAGTCACTCCGGACTCGGCTGCAATCCGTAAGGTTTCTCTCGGGAGAAACTCGCATTTTGTCCGATTTTTACCGTGCGAAGGGTATATTGTGCTGGCCGCAGGTTTCATTGTGCAACTTGTGGGAGGGAGTACAAAAATGCACCCATTGAAAGGCCCCTCATACGGTTTGCGTCATTCACAATAGATAAGAATGTTATGCTGCGACGTTTTTAAGAAAGCGCTCCGGTTACTCTGGTTACTGATTATCAATCAGTAAACCGGAGGATGGGTGCTCTCCCATACCTGAAAGTGGTTATTGCTTTGCGCTTACGACCGACCGTCGCCGTTTGAGGCAGATTTGTAAGGTGACGTAATCAGGAGACGAACTTTCGTCTCGGGACCCTTCTTTAAACTGTGCAACAAAAATAGCAGGTACCGAATCGACCTCGTGCCACTAGAGGAACGAGATATCATAAAGGGCGTATGGAAGGAACGGAGCGCTAGTGAACGCATTAAGATGTAGATGGTAACCAAAGCAAACATAAACAAACAAAGAGACAAAAGTGCCGTGAGAACCGAGAGAACAGACGTCGTAGCACAGCACAATGCCTCTCGCAACCGCCAGCTCGCCTCCTCCGGAATCTTCTGGCGGAGAACGCATCCGAACCTCGAGCGAAACGGAACTAAAGCACCGGAGCAGCAAAGCAGAAAATTGCGCGCGCGGTATACAACAGTCGACGGTGCCTCGAGACGCCGTATTTAAAGCCTCGCTGAGCACTTTCATTTGTCTCATTCGGAAGGAAATCAAGACAAGCGGGCAGAGTCCAGATCAGCAGCGACAATCGTCGACGTGCTCCGCCTTTGCGCCATCAGTCTCCGCGCACCGAGCGGCGCTTTGGCAGGAGCTCGCGCCCGTAGCCCGGCTCGCACGGTATCGGGCCATCGCTCAGCCCTTCCTGACCGGTAGACACGCGGCGCTGGGGGAGACGGAACAAGGCTCGTTCCCTGTGCGCCAGGCACTTCGCTGAGACAGCTGATCCGGGGCCGATAGCTGGCGCTCTTTCCCGAGGGAAGCGCGTTCTTTGGCTGCCGCAAGCGGAGGGGGGAGACTCGCCGGCAGCCTGCCAGTTTCGTCCACTTGCCTCTGATAGGCGGCTAAACGCTACGCTGGGATACCTAAACGGAGTCCACTGATAACCTTACGTCCCTTTCTGGCCCCGATCAAAGCGCTGCGACAGACTGAGTGCCGCGGTGATCAACTACAGTTTTCGCGAGCTCAGCGAGAGGAGGAAGTACGAGGGGAGAGAGAGAGAGCTCGGCGCTTGAGTGTCCCGCGTCGCCTCGTTTCGTAGCTCCTGGGAGAGCTCGTTACGATGTTTGTACTCACTGCTCTGCTAAGCGCCCTGACCGGCCGGAATGACAGCTTAATCTCGAGAACCAGCTGAATGCCACCTCGCTGGTTTTTTGCAGTGTGAAGGCGTTGTACACTTGTTAAATGTAAACAAACGCGAAGAACAAGCACGGAAGTCGTACTAAACTGTTCTTGGACCTCCTTAAGTCGCTACCACGACGGTTTGATGATCCACTGGCCTGACTTACTCAGTTACGGCAAATGCGAATAAAGTTTAGAAAAGAAGAATGCGCGCAGAGTGTTCAAGAACGATATGTCACTCTCAACTGTTAATTGAGCATATCGACATAATAATATCGTTTCGAAATGCTCTGAAAAGCATTCCATAGTGGACTCTGAGCTGGTTTAATTCACCTCAATATAAACTATTACGAGCCTTTACACCAATCTGGATATTTCAAATATGCATTTCGAGCCGTTGTTCAGATTCGAAAACCGGTTTGGTAACGTTCATAGAGTTAGAGCTCTTCACGTGCCTCGTGAATACATATAGAGAATATATAGAGTATATATAAAGTAATTACAATGTAAAGAACATACGACACTCATACGCCAGAAATGCTGTTAGTGCAAGCTACTCAACATACATTCACCTTTTACTTCTGATAAAACAGTCGCCAAGACAAAAATAAATTTGTATTCCAGTTGGCGAGACATGGCATGAATATCGACTCAACCGAAGCTTTGATCATGTGCGGGAAAACGTCAAAAGAATGAACACTGTATCACTCATTACATAACCACGAAGAAAATTATTATATTTTGTGTGCTTTCTTTATATCTCCTACAAGAGATTTCCAAGATTTCATAGGAGAAAAATACTTAAAAAAACTAAATTATGGGGTTTTTTAGTGCCAAAACCACGATCTGATTATGAGGCACGCCGTAGTGGGGCACACCACAGATTTGGACCACCTGGGAACATTTAATGTGCACCTAAATCTAATTACACAGGTGTTTTCGCATTTCGCCCCCATCGAAATGCGGCCGCCGTGGCCAGGATTTCAAGCCGCGACCTCGTACTTAGCAGCCAGACACCATAGGCACTAAGCAACCATGGCGGGTTAAAAAAAAATAAAGCTTTAAAGAAAGAAGTGTTGACGTACTCTGCTGCGTAAGTACTCAGCTTTCTATAGCAAAAACTAATAATGCGCAAGCGAATGACTAAGATTCCCTATGAGAGATTTCTTCTCAAAATTCAAAATTTGGACGAAACATCGAGATCAAAAGTTGGTGTAATGTGGATGACGAGGAAACAAGGAAGTTGTGAACATGCAACATAGATGGTATCATGTATATGGTATCATTCTCCGAATTTATACTCTTCAGACACATATTAAAGGGACGTGACTTGCGTCGCATCAGGGACAGAATTCACATAGCTTTTCGTTCGTATAGTGATGTTTGACATTGGGCGACCGGCTTAGCTACACAGCAGTGTACGTCAAATGCCATCGCTGTCTGTTGCGTGGTCTTACGAACATTTCTACCGTAAGAATATTCTCGTAAACATAGGCTCGTGTTAGTGCGGCCGGACTAGCCTTTCTTGAAGATTTCTTTGAGGATTTGCACTACAGCCAGAAATTGCCCCGACAACAAACAGGGGTGCCGGCGGAAAGAGCCACAACGCACGAGTCGTGCCGTGCCGGCCAACTATAACGCTCCGTGAGAGGCGCATGCGCAGTTGTGTCATGACCGCTTCTGACGCGGCGCTCCACAATCGCGCGCAATTTTAATGAATCTCGCGAAGAGAACTGAAGTGAATGCCCACCGCTTTTTCTCAAGTGCGCCGTCCTGTTCGGGCGCACTGTGCAAATATCTCGCACAAAACGTCCGAGCCACCCTTCGTACTCCTTGTTACAGACCTCTCCTCGGAGTTGTGATTTCAGAAGCAGCGTTTACCGAGCCCAGTGGAGAAGGTTTTGAGGTCGTCTCCAACCGCTCGCAAAGTCCACCCGGGCATCCGCTCACGAACACAAAAGGTTGGGGAGAGCCTCGCTAGGCGTATGCAGCTGCGCCGTGCATCCTCGACTCAAAGCAGAGGGGCTCCGGCGCGGTAATCTAAAAAGTTGTCTGCTCGGCAGCCCCACACAAGCGGCCACTCGGACAGCTTCAGACAAGTGAGTGCACAGCGCCTCCCTTTGTTTCTTCGAGAGCCGACACCATAGCACCGACGGACCAGCCCCTTCTTCTTGGACGGCCGTGCTTTAGCACAGTTGGCCATTGCTTGATTAGGAATGCGCCCGAGATTGAGACCCCGAGATAATTTCGGTAGCAAATTGTCCGACGAAGTGTGCTCCCAGGCGCTAGCGAAGGGGGAGCACCCAGCCTCTGGGATAAAACTTAGTTGGGTGCCGATGCAAGTTAGCGCTGTGCGAGTGCCATGTGTAGGTGGTAGGATAACACGTGATCTGACGGCGGAGGCACAATAGCGCGAATGGACAACCACTTACTCCTTCGTGTCAGGACGCCTTCGTGTCAGGAAAAGTTAGGGTCAGCTCTAAGAATTAGAGGCGCGAAGCGCTAAAAACTTCCCCGCTTTAAATACTATTGTGCAAGCGGATAAGAACTTTTAAAAAGATATGCGATCCTTCTTGAGTTATTCAATGTCTCCTTAATTACATCTCTATGAAATAAATCCACAGGGGAAGCCACAGTCGTAACGCTTCTTAATGTATTTTTTTCCTTTCACCCTTAGTCATTATTCCACTCGAAGCTACACTCCCACTATTGCTGGGACGTTCCACTCATTCGGAACTGGTGACAACAAATTAATACAATGGGATGAAAATAATGCTTACAAAATATAGCCCAAGTCGTACTTTTCTCAGGATTGTTTTGAGGGAAGGAAAACGCTGTAACCTGTATCATAAAAACTCTTTTAACTTGCAGTTAGTTAGTTAGTTAGTTAGTTAGTTACTTAGTTAGTTAGTGAGACAGACAGACAGACAGACAGACAGACAGACAGACAGACAGACAGACAGACAGACAGACAGACAGACAGACAGACAGACAGACAGATAGATAGATAGATAGATAGATAGATAGATAGATAGATAGATAGATAGATAGATAGATAGATAGATAGATAGATAGATAGATAGATAGATAGATAGATAGATAGATAGATAGATAGATAGATAGATAGATAGATAGATAGATAGATAGATAGATAGATAGATAGATAGATAGATAGATAGATAGATAGATAGATAGATAGATAGATAGATAGATAGATAGATAGATAGATAGATAGATAGATAGATAGATAGATAGATAGATAGATAGATAGATAGATAGATAGATAGATAGATAGATAGTGCTGGTGCGAATGGAAGGCGCAAAGGTCTGGCTGTGCCAGAAACACCAAATGAAGAGTGGGTCTTCGTGATTCGCCGCTCCTCGCACCCACATAACGGGACGAATCGCTTCCTTCTCTCCTTTCGAGCGACGCGGCGTGTTTCTACGGCGTCGCAATTAGGCAAACGGGCCATTGCCCTATAATCGCCCACGCTTTGTGCAAAGAACAGGCAACGCCCGCACCACCGGATAGGCGGCAGCGGGAAACAATAAAGACACGATGATCACGCGTAGTGGCAAAACCAGTCCGCAGTACGCAGAGATGGTTCGGAATTCCAGCCACATTTGCAGAGACATGCCGCCTCGCCTATGGCCGCCGAAGATGCGACGGCGAGACGTGGGGAACAATAAATAAAAGAAAAGATGAAGGACGAAAAGAAACGTAAGAGGCATTTGGTATGTTCAAGCGTTCGGCGAACCGGGTAAGGAGCCAAGGTGAGATAAGTTGGCCTCAAAGCTGCTGTCAGGACCTTGGCGAGTAGTAGTGTTATGAGCTGCGAGACGCATGCAAAGCGCAGAGTTTCTAACGCGTGGGTGAAATCCAACAGGACAAGCTGTATTTCCTGTCGAAGAACAAACACATAGTATATTGTTGCGGTTGTGACGCACAATCTAAGGGTGATACCTCGGAGCATTATGCCTCGCCTCTCTCCTTTAAAGAAACGCTAGAGACAAAAAAAAAAAACACGCATAATCTCATCTGGTAGTTATCTAAGTAGGCGTAAGCATTGTACCACTTGTTCATCTCCACGCAACCTGGTGTGATTATCAATGTTATGAAACTTGATACGACTAGTATAAACGACAGCGATGCGGCAACACGAACTGTTGTGGACGGCGGCGCAAGGTGAATTGATGAGGCAGCAAACTAGCGCAGGTGGCGGCGCCAGGTGCACTGATGACCTTCCGGTTATTATAAGCTGGTGTCGCTCTTTAGCGCCTTATCCATCCGCATCGAATCATTATGCGCCGCGCGGACCACAGCTTGAACGCAATCTGCGATGCAGACAGAGAATGCCGACAGCTGATGGCTTCGCGCGCTGTGTTCTCGCCGTTTCGCGTTGAAGTGAGACATGTGGGCCGATCTATTGAGGAGGAGGAGGAAAAAAACTTTATTTATGGCCAACACTAAGGCCCAGTAAAGAAGAGCGCTTGCTCCGCCAAGGCCCGTTGTTGATCCGCCGAGTCCGAGTGAAGCCAAGCACTGCAGGAAGGAGGGGAAGGGTAAGGAAAATAAGGAGAGGTAATGGCAGTGTTACATGAGTACAGAATCTGTTTTGTATCTGCCCTTATCTCCGGACAGTTGGGGCAGTGAGCTGCGCTACGCCAACCGAAGTTGTAGATCATTAGTGGCGTGAGAAGAGCGTTCGTTGAACTTTGCGAAGGACATGTGCTTGTTCCGTGTTGAGTGAAGGATGAGGTTGGGGCAAAATAGTGCGGTTTTCCTTGATGTTTTTGTAGTGTTCAGCTATATTGAAAGCGATATCGAAAAGGGGCGTGTGCTGAGAGATTTGAGAACGCTGTATTTTCGCCGCTTCATTCGCGTGGAAGCGACAGGCAGCACGAAGGTAAAGCCACTCGCTGCTGCGGACCCTATCTATATTGTATGCTAAATTCCAAGGAGTGTATGCACCTTTCACTTCACTTTGCTCAGTGCTTGAAGCCTGTATCACCTACGCCGTGGGCCGGCCAGGTATTTCACTAGCTCCGGGATCGGCCCACATTTTTGTCTTGCGTGACTCACGGTTTTCTCATTGGGTAAGGTTAAAAATGCTCGCGCATTAAAAGAAATGCGTCGTTGCAGAAGCTACACAGAGCCGTTGCACGCCGTTCGAAGGCCTTATTCGATAACCTGCTCGCACACAGGACCGCTTCGTGTCCCAGGCGCTGGGAGATCAAGGTAGCTGACGATTGGATAACTAGGCCACCGATCATTTCTGTTCTTTCGCTGGCTAAACCTAGAGATTGCTTTCACCACGCGGCGCACTTTTGTAGAGGTGAAGCACAGTATATCTGCTGTATGTGCTCAGCAATTCAACAGGCTATGAGAGCAGTACAAAGGAACGCAGGACCGCGCGCGCCGTCATGAGCAAATGCCTTTCGGAAGACCTGCCACAGAGGTTCGCGCGAAAAACAATAAACCGAAACTAAATCGGGGAATGGGACATTTAAGGGCAGTGCTCGGGACAACCACGCGTGCGGTTATGCCACAAGCTCATGGGTGCGTTCGCCCGGCGGAAGCGCTATCCGCGCTCCATTCTTCGCCCCCATTTTCACACGCCGCTGCGGCTTCGGCGTTGCGTTCCAACAACCGGCGGTCAGTCGCACGCTTCCTTTGAGCCGCGATTTTTTTTCTTCCTTTTTTTCCCAGCCGTGGTCTTTCTATATGTGCGCAACGCACTCGTGGCCGCCGCAGAGGCGAAGTTGCGTACTCAACGTCCTTTCGTTAGTTCCCGTCCGTGGCTTCGGCGCGCGTATAATTTCGCTCTTGCGCCTAGATTCTTTCGCGCTGAGTGAGTTACTGTCCCTGGTCGGACGTTTACGGCTGCGTAACACCGCTGAAAACGAGAAGAAAAGGAACCCGGCCGCTACAAGCTTTGTGTGGTGTGGCGCATTTGCGTCTTCTTTCTGCCGCACCTCTTTCGTAGTGTTTTTCTTTTCAGCAGCCAGAAACAAAGCTAACTCACGTTGGTGGCGATGTCGTTCCGAGAGCAATAAATTCCGACGCTCGGGCTCCGCGTTCAGTTACAGCGAACGGCGGCTCCTTCCACTCGCTGACTCCGCAGCGCTCGCGCGGCGCTAAGACAAGCGAGATGAAGCGATGGATGGTGTGGCCGGCTCGCGCGCGCTGCGCTATTGCGCTTTTTTGAGATTAGCGGCGCAGAAAATTAAGGCCGCTGCCGCGCCGGCTAACGGCTTCACGAGCTTGCCCAGGCGGCGACAAGCGACGCACGGCCAGCAGTAAGGAGGGATAACGGCGCAAGACAAAACAAAAGAACAAAACGAGGAGACGAACGACGAAAGCGAAGCACCGCCCGGTAAAGCGGCCTGGACCATGTCGCCACTGAGCGCAGAGTCACTAAAGCTCGGAGTACAAAGAAAGAATCGGATGCGCTAACACGCGGGCTCCCACACGTGGAGGACTACAATGGCACTGAGGAGAAATTCCAGAGGTGTAATGACCTTAGCTATACGACGAGCTTGGTTTTTCTTTCCCCTCTCTCTCTTTATAGCAGCTCATCTCAGCTTCGTATCTGCCACGGAGGTAAGTCGAATGCACAATGAAATAACCCGCCTTGTATGTGAACGCTGACGCATAAGTGAGCGTACACAAAGCCTCCGCAAGCTTTACTTTGAAACAGAAGAATGATGAGCTTTACTTCAGTGGTAATGGTCAATGCGCTGAGAATGAAGTTCACGAACTCCTGCGAGCACAAACCTCAGATTTTATTCACTTGCAGAACACTTAGCAAGAGCCGTGTCTCCTAGATTATTTGCACACTTTGCGAAAGGCTCGGAGAATGAAAATTACAAGCTCAGAGACGATTGGAGAATTGAGGCCCAGATGGCCTTATTGTCATAAAATCAGCACAGTAACTTATTTCTTCATTTTCAAATCCGAAATTTAAGCGTGGGCTGATATACTGTGTCCCACGCTAACGTTAGCCAAGCAGTTAAAAAAATAATAATAAGACATAAAATGAATGCGCAACATACGATTACAAAATCTACGGTGTTCGGTTTTCAGAGGTCCGACAGCCGAATACCCTAAGTCTTAAAATCTTATCTTGCACCGTGCCTTTAAGTCTTCTTTTTCTTTGAACAGCTTGGCTAACGTTAGCTAGGACACACTATGTATGGCGTCATAAATGGAAAGGAACAGGAGCGGCGGAAGGCCAGTAAAGTTTGGACTGCCCACTACATTTTAACCTGCATCGAAATTTCAGTTCACGGACGCTTCGTGCTTCACCGCCATCGGCCGTCGAGCCCACGACCGCGCGTTCGTCCGTACAGCATCGACACCACAACCGCTAAGCCATCTTCACATATATCGCTGACGCTTGCTTTTGCTGCATTTGTTCTATATTTCCGGAATTCGGGGAGGGGGTGGTTACGTGCCAAAAGCACAATTTGATTACGAGGCAGGCCGTAGCGTGGGTCTCCGAATGAATTTGGACCACCAGGGGATTTTTAACGTACCCGGAATGCACGGAACACGGGAGTTCCTGCAGTTCGTCCCCATCGAAATGCGGCCGCGGCGGCCGGGATTTGATCCCGCGACCTCGGGCTTAGCAGCGCTACGCCACAGCCGCAAAGCCACCGCGGCGGGTTATATTTCCGGAGTAACTGCGAAGGTCGAGATGAACGGAAGCTCAAAGCTCACAGATCCACGAGAGACGTTCGTGGCGATTCGCAAGAGAACCCGACGAAAACGAAAGCTCTCGAGAAGGCACCGACCCGCTCCCTGCGCTGAGCGTCGATGAGTGCGAGCACGCGCTCAGAACTCAACGCGCTACTTGCCAGGGATTCCTTGCGATTCTGATGGCGCGAACGCTTTTCCTTTTTTACCGCTGTTACAGAAGTGGATCGGGCATTTAAAGGAAAGAAACCAGACCGAAGCGGGCGCCATATTTTCCACATCGCGCACTCGTTAATGACGTGATGGCCGACTGAGCCCTTTGTGCCTGGCACCCAGACCCCGGTGCACCGCGCCAGTGGCACCAACACCAGCGCCCCGCGCTTGTTCTCCCTTTTTAGCTTACATTTCGTTCAACTTTCCACCTTGCCGTGTCGCCACCGATATACATACATATATTTTTCTGCTCCCCTCTTCAGCCTTCCTTTCGCGTCCCGAACCCGAAAAAGTCTTGCGCCCGCGAGCGATTATGCCGGGCGAGAATTCCTCGCTCTCGCGACCTTTATATTTTTTCACTCCCGCCACCGACAAGCCACGTCCTTTCCGTTTCGCCGCGCAGCAAGCCACCGTGCAGCGCGAAGCCAAAGGCGGCGCGCTTTGTTATCGAAAAGTCTCATCGCGACGCGACGTTCTGCGACGATGTTCACCGCACGCACTCCACAACTGCACCGGCGGTCGCCGCACTGATTCGGAATAATTTTCGACCCGGCTGCCAACGTCTGGCAAAAATTGTGCGCGTTCGTCGCGCGCCTTGCTTCTATTTCCTGAAAAAGGGTTCAGTGAGCGAGAAGAAAGAAAAACAGAAAGAACGTAAGGCGAAGCTCACGGCAGGAGGGGTCTTTAAAAGGAGCATGAACGAAAGGTTAAGGGCATAGAAGAGAGAAGCAGAAAGGGAACATTGCCTATAGCGGCATAACCAAAGGCCGGAACCGCCGGGGGAAGCGAGTTAAATAATTCAAGGGAATCTCGCCACCTCGATCACGGCGATGACATTCAGAGAAAATTTGCCTATGAAAGCGAGAGCGCCTCAAAGATGGAAAGGGGGGGGGAGAAAGCTGATGGAACCATTGTCGAGAGCGAGGTGACAAAACGTTCGTTTCGCTAGGTGGCGTTTCGTATGCTCTTCTCCGCCTCCTTGTTCTGTTTTTCTGGTGCGCAGAAGACGCGAACGAACGATCACACAGAGAGTGGTGTTGAGCGTACGCCCCCCCTCTCTTCCCCACTGACCCCCCCCCCCCTCCCTCAAGGCACACACCTCGATTGCGGTCTCTTCTCATTCTCGTGCGACCCCCTCCCTCTACTGTGTGCAAGGCTTGCCTGCCTTCCGCGACAAGGAAACGAGTCGAATACAAACCGTTTCCTTTTGAATCCCATCTTACCGTTCGTATAGCGGGCTTGCGAAGTATTTGCCCGGTGTCCTGAATTCGCTTATTCCGTTTTTTTTTTCTTTCTTCGTAAGCGCGGACGTGCACGCGCGTTTCGGTGTACGAGTACCGTCCTTTCTTTTTCCCTTTCTCTCAGACGCTCCCTGGTAGTTCTCGCGCTTTCGTATCGCGATATGCAGTATTTAAGGCCTCTTCGAGCGGAAATTCCCAACATTTTCGCTTAATTTCGACCTTCCCGACTTCTACATTGGCTTTTTATTTCTTCTTTTTTTTCTCCGTGGTCTGTTCAGGACGCACTTCTTTTAAGAAGACGTACACCTCACACAGACGACGCAACGACGGAACGCGAGTGAGGAAGTTAGCAAAGGAGAGGGGTTGCAATAAAACGGTTTGCAAGTGTGCTTATCTCGTTTGCCTTTACTTTTGTCGGTCCTTATTTCTCTCTTATTCCGGGAGCCTCCGAGCGAGACCGACCTCGCACCCCCGCTTTTCTTTGCTGCTTGTTTGGTCGGCGCGCACACACGGTGGCGTTTGTAATTGTCCGAGGCAGGCATTCGCGCGCGCTTGTGCGTGCGGGCACACATCGGCGCCGTGGCAGCCCCGAGGCCCTTTCTTCGTCCTCCCACCTCGACCTCCCGTCCACAACGGAAGCGGTGCGCCAAGTCCCACGCCGCGCGACGCCGCTGCAGGAAGCGAGACACGCGCGTCTGGTTTTGCACGCCCCGCCAGATACGAGACGTCGAGCGAGCCGGGAATGAAGAGAGAGAAAAAAAAAAAGATGGCGGCTCGCGCACTATCGGAAAGCGTGTGGGTGAGCACGGGTGAGCTTCCTGAATAGGAGCGGGTTATCGAACAAGGCGGAGCTAGATCATTGTGGAACGCAAATTCTCATTCGCACCTTGTAAGCGCTTCCGTTACATTTAAATTCGCTTTATGTGGTCGATGCGCTCGTGATTGGAAAGAAAGGGGGCCGGTTTTGAATCAAATAAAGTCGAGAAACCGGGCAAAAGAAGCGTGAGTTATATAAACTAAATTGGAGGTAGGAATTTATTACTCTTGCTCCGATAGCTCGGCAGGATGTACTGGAGCGCTTGAACGAGAAACACCTCCAATCTGCTTCTATTTCGTTTCTGCCACTAGAACCGCACGATTGGTCAAAAATTTTTCGGGGCCTGTCTGACTTCGCCTGTCTGTTACGCGACGTCACCAAAACCGCGAAAACTCTCCATCGGATATCAAGTGTACACGCCGATTATGCACGACTAGGCCGAAGAAAAGAAAAAAATATGTATTTCCGGTTTTGCGCTTTTTTTTCGCCAGTAGCTCTCACATATTGGTCAAAATATTTCGAGCAGCGCTCACTCCGTCTGCCTGTCAGGCAACGTCACAAGGCATCGAAAACTCGCCACGTGAAGGTGACGTGTACGCATTAAAGATGCACCATTATGCCGAACAAAACTGAATATTTTTTCGGAGTAGCCGGAGACCTTCTCGTTCCGAAAGGAATAAAGGATGGATGCCAACAAATCGCTCTGGCACTGGCTACTTGATCGTCATTGCCGAGAAGAATGGATTTCTCTGCTTATAGTAAAAATAATTTGCGTTGCAGTACAACGTTATCGAGCCCTTTCGGTGCATATAAGAGATCGCTATAGCAACTATTCTTCTCTGAGGATCCGTTCTAGGAGGAAATTTTAACGCTGCGTTGCGTGCCACCGCCATTTTCGACCAGCCACCGCAAGCTGAGCAAGGGGAAGCGGACCAATCGCAGACGCTGATACCGCACCTCTTCATGCGGTCTTCTACTTTCAGTGTCGTTTCTGCGCTCTTCTCGCATCTTAGAGAAGAAAAACCTGTTGAGGTAGGTAATGCTATTTCGTGTCAAAGCAAGTAAAAGTGACGTCCTACAAACGAGAAGAGCGTTTGATTAGGCTATTCAAAGAACTTTGCGGGTGAACCCGATGATTGCGTCGGCGGTTACGTAGTTTTTTGACGCAAGAAGATTTGAATAGAAACAGAATAGAATACTTTTACGTTATACGGCCCCTGCAGTCTCACATAATTCCTAAACAATTTAGAGAGCAGTAGTAACGGGCATAGGGCCGATGTAATGTACGGATTCCTTTCACTCTATCCTATTCCTTTCTGATAGTACGCCGTTTGCGACCATTCCAGTGATTGCGTGGGCGACGCACCGCACGGGCCACTACGAAGTGAGAAAAAGAAGAACACTGGAATATAATTCTTACATCATCTTGGCCAGGCCTCTATTTGCACAACGTTTGCCGTATGGCGCAACATTACACAACGATCTGTTTCGAGTTAAAGATGAAGCGTTTGTGCTTAAAAACATAAAATTTTGTTCAGTGTATAGAACCCTGGAAATCAAACTGATCAGATCTGCACCGATGCGACAGAAGCGAACGAACTCAGAGGAGTGTGGGGTTTCCGAAGGCAGCAAAGACAGAGCGATCGCGACGCTCCTCGGAACACCCCACGCAGCCGCCTTGTACAGTGCATGCGGACCACTGCTCCCGTGACCGATGTCTCGGGCGGAAAAGACATCTCCTCGCCGCTTTGCCTGCAGTACTGTGGAACCTGGTAGGGACAGATCGAGGAGCGTGTTCGCGTCAGCGCAATTAGGACAACAAGGTCACATCTGATTATCGGGTAAGCAATGTCATCTCTGGTGCATGGCGTATCTCAGAGGCTGCTGTCGTTCTCTCGAAGCCAGCAGTCAGGAGTAAACAGACAGACGCGAAACGCAACATTTAGCTGCTTAGTGCTTTCGCATGTGATGTGTGAAACTCAGAGATGGTAACGAGCCTCTAGACATGTATTATTCAGACGTATTTGTTTCGAAATGAAGGGTTTCTAACTTTCCTGTCCCAGATATATCCACGAGATAGAAAAGCTTTTCATGCGCGGCACCACAACGCCAAGGCATGATGTAGACGTTCAGACAATAGACACCGTCGTAAACGAAGCACAGAATCAGCGAGCCTAGAGCCCTAGAGCTCGTAGTAATCGTATTGTCTTCTAACCCCGTCGTTATTTTTATCAGCCTTTCTGTGGACAGAATAAAGAGCTGAAACTACACCTTCTTAAGTGTACCCGTAGGTCAGCCCCTCATTCGCTCGTCTCCGCCGTCCCGATCTCCCGCGACGCGCACGTGGCGCAACCCAAACGAGGCAGAAACGAAGTGAGATTCCTCCACTGCACGCAACTGCTGACGCGCTGCCCCTGCTCGTGGCTTCAACTCTCTCCGCTTCGCTTTCACTTTCAGCGTTCTCTCCGATGCGGCGGCTATAAATTTCCAGAAATCTCCCCGGCTGCAGCGTTAGCGTCGACAACGCGCTTCGCATTTCTTTCTTCCAACGGCTGCGAGGGTGCTCTTTGGACCTTCCGGTTCAACGCTCCGTCGGGAGCGTCACTCAAGAGACACCCGACGACAAACCACGACTCGCGAGTATACGGGAGAGATCGAAATAAAAAGAAACAAAAAAGAAAAAGAACGACGAAGCTCGAGCAGGAAGCCGCTGTGCCTTCAACGCCCGAGGTTCGAACGACCAGCACGGCTGTAGAGCCCAGTATACGAAGTGCGTAACGGCCAACAAAAAAACCCGCACAGTACCAAGAACGCGGATGCGTGGAGGGGAGAGAGGTGCGGTTATATAGGAAACGTACGACATCTATCGCCTTGAACGCCCGCGCACTCACTCGCTCGACTGCCCGCCCCGGAGAGTCTATATTTTTCGCGGCACGTTGTTTTCGTTTGCACTCTCCCCGCTCTTACAAGGTTGCTTCTGGCGCCTTATCCCGATTATTTACTGGACCCGACGGGGACACTCTCTCCTCCCTATCCCACCAAGCATTTCCGTCACGGACCCGACGTGGATGCGCCAACTTTCTTTCTTCCTTTTTCCATCGCTCTCAGCGGCGTGTTTTTGTTCGCTTCTAGCGCGGCAATTTATTGGCTCCCAGCTGTTGAGTAAGGCGTAAGAGCCACTTCCCGCAAAACCCACCAACCTGCTTGTCGCGGTTGAATCATCCCCTTTATTGTGCATGCCTCACGCTCGGCCGGGCGATCCAGTACACCGGCGACGTCCAGTCGGTAAACGCCGTTGCTGCGCTTGTTGATCTTTTTCTTCTCCGAGCGCGTGGAAGGGGACAGAAAACGAAAGGGGCGTCGGGTGGTTGCCGAGCGGGTCGATCGCCGTTCACAGCTTATGCGACGAGGCAATGAAGGGGGGGGTTGTGTCTACATTTCCGGCGATTCGATAACGCTCAATGTACTCCGTATAGAGGTCCATAAGCAGAGGAAGAAAGAGAGAGAGAGATAAAAAAAGGGAGAAGAATCTTCTAAGAAAGAATCACCGACAGGAAAGAGAGAAACCAAAAAAGCCAAGGAAGTGATGGAGAGTACTGGAGACCCCGGGAAGGCCAAGTGGCCACTACGTGGACAAGTGTCGCACACGCTGGGAAGTGATTCCGGGCCCCGTACCGGCGCGACCGGTGATGGCTACAAATGACTGCGCCCGCAGAGCATCGGTTCCGCGTTCCAAACACCGCTTCCTACTACCGACCTATAGCCGCGTTGCTTTCTCTGACTCTTTGTGCGTCGTTTACTGAAGGCAGTCGCGCGCGAGACTCCTGCGGTTGCTCGCTATCGCGTTCGGGCAGAAGCCACAACCACCGTTACGCGGTTCGCGCGTCATTGGCTTCTCCTCGCTGCTCGCGTGCTGAGCAGAAAAAGAAAGGCAATAACGTGAAGGGAGTAGGAGCCGACATACTGCCCTTTGTTTATCGATACAGGGGAGTCCGTTGCTCTGAGTTGCTAAACTATTTACGGAGAGTTATTATGGCCTGTTCCTACTTAGCCAAAACATTGCTGTTGTTGTTTTACGACACGTACAGATAAAACAAGTATAGATACATATACATAAAAACTTGGAGTGTCTATCTGTCCTGCTCACCTACTCGAAGACACGCATGTACTAAGAGCTCTATAAGTTAAAGTTATAATTTTTATGTTAGGTTAATACTAAGTAAAGTTCCAATTCGGTCACGAAGGAACATTTAACGACAACTCAATCCGGATGTCACATGCGCGCCAATCGTGTGCCTCACCTGGTCGCAATTATCGCCTCACTGTGCGCTCTAAAGTGCAAGTCTGGAGCTCCTAAGCACGGCAGGGAGCGAGCGCTACCGCTTGAAGCCGAGGCGTTCGGGGCCGCGCTACTTCATTGCAGCCGCCTGTTCCCGAGACAAAGGTGCGAGCGACGTGACACCTGAAGGTGGCTTCGAGCGTTGTTCCTCCGCCGCCTCCCAATGGAGCCAAACTTGGCCCAGTCGAATCCCGGAAGGTGCCGCTTGCCCCGCTCGGCCGTTATCCGAGAGGCGCGGCCGAGACGTTTAATTTGGCGATGCGGCGGCACCGCTGCCAAGAAATCCACGCTGACGGCGCCCGCGAGCGCAGCTGCCTCAATTTGTCTCCGCTAATGAACGACGTCCCAAACGGCGAAGAACGCGCTCTGAAGCACTCGGCGCGGATTTCCTGGCCGAGACAGGCTTTGGTGAATTTGCGCGCGCGTCGGGCCTCTGTGTGAGACCGCGAGTGCGCCGCGAGATCCCGGAAAAAGGCGTCCGCCTTGTGCGGCCCCTATGTGCTACACTACCTGGCACTTTCATCTTGCTGCAGTACTGCGCGGCTGACGTATTTTCGGGCCAACGAATGCGCGCGCTGCGCTCTTTCCCGGGGTAGAAAAGGAATCGAATACACGGCCAGACCTTGTGCCTTTTCTCTGCCCCTCCTTTGACTAGCTTTATAAATAGTGCGCACCGGTTCGTTTCGAACGAGGCGCAAACCACTGGCGCCAGCTCGGGGAGACCCGAAAGAATTTCCTCTTTCTTTTTGTCTTTCTTTTTAAGCGCTTTTAGATACCAGCGGAAGTTTCCATTGCGACAATTTCGTATGCGCATGACAGTGATCCATCGTCCTCCATGATGTTCGCTGGCATGAGTGTCCGTGGTGGGGACAACGCGATATGCCTACGGAGCAAGGAGTAATCGTCGTCTAGACGCAGGAAGCTCAGCAAAGCGCGACGCCGGTACATTCGCGCTTGACGTGCGCTCGAACAGCGACGTAACCTGAAATATGGGGACGCGTCCAGGCAATCCACGGTTTTCTAGAGAAAGTTAGCGAAGTTTCCGTGGCCCAAATTAGCTCACAGCCTATTCATCTCTTTAAAATGAACCTGTTGTGCATGACCGCCTGGGCAAACAAAAGGGAATAAAGACCCCCGGTTCAGTCGGATCGTAGCGCATAGCCCGGGTGAGCGAAATGGTAATTCATTCTCGGAAAAAACATGGCCTATACGCCTCCATGCGAACAGTATAAGAGGAGCGATGACGCTGTACCAGTGGGCGTTCGAGCTTGATTGGTGACACACGTTCAAACACTCGGAGAACGTGTATTGTATCTATCTGGAGAACGTGAACGTGTATCTATCTATCTATCTATCTATCTATCTATCTATCTATCTATCTATCTATCTATCTATCTATCTATCTATCTATCTATCTATCTATCTATCTATCTATCTATCTATCTATCTATCTATCTATCTATCTATCTATCTATCTATCTATCTATCTATCTATCTATCTATCTATCTATCTATCTATCTATCTATCTATCTATCTATCTATCTATCTATCTATCTATCTATCTATCTATCTATCTATCTATCTATCTATCTATCTATCTATCTATCTATCTATCTATCTATCTATCTATCTATCTATCTATCTATCTATCTATCTATCTATCTATCTATCTATCTATCTATCTATTAAAGTATTTATTTGTCGTGTATTGGATACGCTAATACAATTCCATTTGGACCGATAGTCACGAGACAAGTAGCCTGATATGGTACCTATTGTAAACTATAGCGAGTTAGGATGCGTTACACGAGGATGTTTTGGTATCTTGACAGGGGTGCCGGTAAGGTGAGAGCTCGCGTCCTCCATTTGCGGGAAACATTCATTACAAATAATTTGGGAGGGCAGCAGAATTCAGTGAAACGTTGTAAATAGCGTGCATGTGCGTATTGGATGGTGCCCCATGTGTGCGCGGTCTTGGTGTGTGCGTGTTGACTTATGTTTCACGCCTAGTTTATAGCCCCACCTAAAGATTGTGTACTGACTAATGTCTCCACTATCCTTGAATGCCGGCACAGCTAGAAGAAGAAGAAACTTCATTAAAGAATAGTCCGGCAGTTCTTGCTGTGGTGGCCTCAGGTGGCGGCTCGAAGTCATTGGACTCGGGCGGCATCTTCGGCTTGACGGACGGCCCAGAGCTGGTCTGCCAGCTCTGAACTTCTGAGAGCCGCCTCCCAGCGGCGGCGACGCCTACGGAGAAGGTCCCCGGCGGCTCCCGCATCCAGGGCGGCGTCGGGAAGAAGCGAGCTCGAGCCTTCCCGTACTCTGGCAACGGCCGCGATTGTGGACGCGTCGCGAACGGAGCTGGTCTGATTACTGTTGTTGCCGGCACATTCCCAGAGCATGTGAGCTAGTTTTCTTTTTTAAACAATATGTTTCAACCAAGATCAGCTTTGATTTCTGGCGACTTCTCAACGACGAGGCAACGAACGTTATCTAGAAAAAAAAAAAAAAGAACACCTTCTCCCTCTCTCAGGGATGTTGGTCTTAACATGAAAGTGAAACGTGTATTGTAAGAACCAGTGGCAGCTTCGTTGCACATTCAAAAACACAAGAGGCCGACAATCTAAATGAAGCGAAGCTTGTTTGAGTTACCGAGTTAGCAGCAGTAGCGGATGACCTGAGCACAGTCTCGTCACCTATGTAGCTGAGGACGACTGCGATGTTCGTTGCTTGTCGATGAAAGAATGTTGACGAGAGGTGTGTAAAACAAAGAAGTACGACACACATACAAATACATTTAAGGCCTATATATTCTTTGTGACCCATCCTATACCGATTAAGGCACACTTACTTTCATTACCTGAAGTGAACAAACTAACTTGCATAGTGGTCTCGTTCGGCGTGCATGATATGACTGTCCAGCGGCCATTGAGCTTCTACTTAGCATGGCTTCATAGTTTCCGACATCATGTGGTCGGTAACATTGGACAGGCATACGCCGGAGTACTTAGGAGCGAATTTTGTCATCCCCACGCGAATTCGAATCGCTGATTCAATTCTTCTTACGACCTTCCTCCCCCCCCCCCCCCTTTTTTTTTTGCATGATAGCTTGGCGCTGTAAGCTTTACACATGATTATGCTGTCAGCCTTCGCGTTTTCAGTAAGCTGTCATTTAAGGCATCAGTGCTGCCGACTGAAGAACGTCTAAGATGTTGCGATAACCTTTCGTCTTTTATTTTCGTTTTATTACGTACAAGGTTGGGACATTGATCACGAGCCCCTACCAACAAACTTTTGCTCTTAAGAAATATTTTTCCATTTAACGAAGTTAGATGGTTCTGGCAGAACTGTTTCGCCTGCAGCATAAAAGCACAACGGAGCAGAACACAATGATTGGGCGCAAAGAGTTGGGAAAGAAAGCAAAGTGAAGTCTGTTCAAACTAAGCCTTAGAGTACCTGGGAATAAGTCCGATACTTCAGTGAAAACAAACGGGTCTTTTATTTCTTCTCTCCAGCGATGGGCTGCCTACCGCGATAACAGCTGCTCCTCGTACTTACTGGTAATATGGGCTGGAAAGGGCGATGCAGAGTAATATGAAGCAGAAGGTAAAACAAATTAAAGCAAAGCTCTCGCGGGGCAGAGGTGAGAAGCACCGTGGAAAAGAGCGCGCATCGTTCACTCAAGCCAACTTTGAAGCGGCTCGTTAATAAAGCCTGCCTCTAAAGCAAAATCTTTGCTGTCGGCGTAAAAACTGCGGGCACCCTCGAGGAGCGGGTTGGCGCGCTTGCTTCTGTTTGCGCGGGCACTCTTCGAACTGCTTTTTCTTTTGGATGCCGCTCTGACAGGTGTCAGTCGAACACTGAGAGGAAGAAGGGTGCAAGTAAAGGAAAACGAAGAAGATCGGCTCATTTTTAATAAACGCGTAATTATACGCGCCGCGCGATTTCGGAAAGCCGCCAGTCCCAACGCACTGTATACGCTGGAGCACCGTGCGAAGCTCGTGGTCGAGTAAACAAACACGAAGGGGGCCGCCTTTCCGAAGTTCCTCTGGCTGAAAACAAAGAGAACGATGGCGCGCATTATGTTCCTAATCTAAACAGCAGGTGATCCACGCTGGCTCTGTTGTGCAAGAACACTCAAAAAAAGAAAAGAAAATAATGTAGAGAGAGATAGAAGAGGAAGAATAGCGCCCAGACTCGCGCAAAAGGGGCGCGGGAGAGCCTTCAATATCCGGCCCCAGTGCCACTCGGGCCCTCGCGGGTCTCCGAAAGACAATAACGTCGCTCAGGTTGATGACGCAAATTTCTTCTGTATACAAGCCGCACGGCAGGGATGCAGAAAAGCAAGCGTGCTTTCGAGGGACTCTACACGGCATCGCTTTTGGAAGGGCACCTCCTCGGGTGTGGCCTCCTACTACGCGACCATTGCTCGCGGTGAAGCGGTGAGCTCCGCAGAGAGACTCTGTGCACCGCGGGAATAACTGAGGTTTCTAGAGTGTTCAGCGTCGCGCAGGCCAAGACCACAGTACCTTCACGAGCAAAGAAGGGCGCATACGCTCGATGTACAGTCGTGAGCAAACGTTTGGCGACCAGAGAAGCAGTGAATTTACGTCTTTTTTTTCTTTTGCAGCTGAGGCATGGATGCTGAGATGGAGTGGTACAGCCCGCAGGCGCCTGCTCGACGAATGCAATTGTGGTTGCACATCTGTGGTGGAAGAAATTTGAATTTTTTGCTGATGCCGCGCTTTCTAAACTTCTGCTCTCGAGCGTGCGAAGAGCATAGTGCAACAATTTGAATCGGAGAGAGAAATTACAGCCTATTTTTATTCTTGGAGTTTAAGGCCTCAAAGGAAAATACCAGCTATACCAGACGCCGTTCCGACGAAGATTTCGGATAAGTTTTGATCATTTGGGGTTCTTTTATGTGCACCTGATGCTCCCGCACATGCGCGTTAAGCTTCCACGGTCGTAGTAGTACGTGAGTGGCACTCTGGCCGGGACTCGAACCGGAGACCTTGCGCTCCTATACTTTCACAATCCCGACATGCCGACCGAAATTGAGCGGTACGATGCACGCGTGAGTGTTTGACGAGTGCTGCCAATGCACCATGTCCAGGTTGCAGATGTGCCAGAAGTAAATACGGGGTGATCATATTTAAGTTTTCCGGAATTTTTACAAATCGCCTATGACAGAATAATTCAGGTCCTTGAGAAAGACGACGAAGTGTTTCTCTTGTGGAACACTGCTCTTTCTGTTTCCCGAGATTTTGTGATTTTTGTGTATTCCAGGGATCATCGCTCTCCTGCGGATGGCGATGGATCCTGACCATGTTGCACGTAGTCGCGACATGGTACTGCCTTCAACGTCAGCCTAAAGGAAGCAGAACAACAGCCGAGATGGTGACACCACCAGTGACAGCACTGAACTGTACACGGCGAGAAGCGATGAGAGCGACGACGACTTCGTCCCTGTGGCGAAGCGCGAGGGGAAAAGGAGTATCCTAGGCGAGTCTTCGCCAGGAAGTATGTCAACAGTGTAGGCTTCCTGTAGCCCGCCGCGCCGCACTATACTATTTGTTGCCGTTGATTCTTCGGACAACCTGAGAAGCATGAATCGGTAAATCATCTCGGCACGACTTGAAGCTCTCGTGCCGAATGAGACAAAATACAGACTTAAACCACGTAAGAACGTCTTGCCCATAGGCGTCGAGCACCCGGCCGCTTTACGTACATTGCGAACTGTTACGGAGCTTGGCGACATCAGAGTCCGTGCTTACATGCCGACATGCCGCATGTCGTGCCTCTGTCCTGCAGGACAGAGGCACGACAACGGGCGTCATATATGGTGCCAACGTCTCTATACCGAATGCTGACCTTCCTGTCCTGGTCAAACCAGCTACTGACGCTACGGACACACTGCAAGTTTGCCGAATAGGCAACTCCCGTTGTGCCAAAGTGATCTTCAAGGGCGACTGCCTTCCATCACATGTGAAGGTTGGTATTTTTCTTCATGTCGTTGGAGGCTGTATTCCGAGGCCCCTTCAATGCCACAAGTGTCTGAGGATGGGCCACGTGAGTGGCGTGTGTAACAATAAGCTAGCTTTCCCGCGCTGCGCCGAACCCCACACAGCAGTCTCGCAAGGCGACTACCCTGAAATGCAATAACTGCAATGTAAATCATGATGCCTCATCAAACAACTTCCCACTAATCAATAAGGAGAAAAGAATCTTGAGACAAATGGTGAAGGACGGCTCGTCACGGAGGGAAGCCATAACGACTGTTAAAGAGCCCCTCACCTGGTCTGGCCATTTTGAGTTGACAATCGCAGACCATACAATGCCCGATAACAATCGTGTCTGCAAAGTATCGCATCGCTACGCTCCGCGGAAAGATCTGAAATTTCAAATCGAACGCCGTTTTCTCTTCTCCTCGCGGCCACCGCGCTCCAAGCCGCAGGATGACGTACACGTGCTAGTGAGCCTACGTACACGTGTTTGTGCTGTAACGTCGCTCGTGGTGGTGACACGTGACTTCGACAATTATTCAATGCAACATCTATTATTTGTGTAATATGTTGCTTGAACAGACAAATTAAATGCTTAGAGAACTAATGAAGCACTCAAGCCGAATGTCTGCGTGTTCTTGTTTTACTTCGCACCGCAGCAAGAGATGTACTTCCGTTTCGTCTGCTTGTTCTCACGTCGTGCAGTCGCGCGCGAAGACACCGAAACTATGTCATTTTCTACCGTGTTCCAGCATGGGATCATGCTCTGTGATCCGCTTGTGTCTGCCTCAGTATTCGTGTAGCACTGACTTATTCCGCTAGTCAGGTATCTTCATGCAAAGCGCGCAAATGCGTGCGCTACGCGAAACGAGACAATCACAACATGCTCGCGCACGACGCCGTCAGCGGACGTGCGACGCGCCGCAAAAAAAGCGAGGAGAAAAAGAAGTGAAGGCGAGGTCGGTAACGTATGCGTCAAGCAATCCTCGAGGTCCGGTGTGGGAGAATGCAGGGAAGAAATTTCGCTTGTGGAGGCTAGACGGGGCAAGTGGAGAGAGCGTCTATGTCTGCGGTGAAGCTCGCCTCCTGAAATTATAGGTTCACGGCACTGAAGTATTTATATATCTGCTATTAATGAGCCAATTTGCAAACATTTTGCGGCAGAACGCTCCCTAGAGGACAAGTAACAACTTCCAGCGTATAGCCAAAATTTGCTATGGGGCCTCGTGAGCGGCGCTTTGAAAGACGCCGTTCTCGTCGACGGCGCGCTTCCAAGAAAGAAATAAGTGTTGTTTTGCCTCCAGAGTGTTTCTTTACGCCACCACCACCGCCAAGCACCCTACAGCTTCAAGGTCAGAAGAATACCGATGCTCAGAAAAACGAATCTGACGCTGCTTGGCCTGCACTACCACGGGCACACTTCTCCGCCTAATGACAGAATCGACTACCTCCAAGCGTTACTTCGACAACAGATAATCAAGCTGCGCAATATGTCCAGGGCGTTGCTATGCTGAGATCGCTGGTGAGTGTTATACGAGCACTCCTCAATAATGTGCAAACGCCATCCGCTAAATGCGCACTGCAAGTCCTGGATTCCCTTGAACCAGTACTTGTGGGTCTACAGTAACAAGATGCCTTGCCATCCACAACCACCGCGGCCATTCCGGGAACAAGTCAAGTGCCCTTCCATACTTCAATGGAACGCCAGAGGTCTGCAGTCACGGATGTCAGAATTTCCGCACTTTTTTTTTAAACAAGTTCCACATTACCATAATTTGCGAACCTAATTTTTCAAACACAATTTGACTGTCGGGCTACGCATCATTTGTTTCTTCATCATGCATTGAACGTAGTCAAGTTGTTGTGAATATCTGCAAGGAGCCTTTAGTGTTCGCGTAGACCGGGATGCGGTCTGATTGATTAGATAGGAGTGACACGATGATACGCTCATTGCTCAAGCTCCCATGCTTTATTCCAGGTTGCCAACCGAGTACTCACATTTGGCTAAATGCTGTTAATAAACACTACATTACCCTCCTTGGGGAAAATGAAATAAATGCGGACACAATGTGATTAGGGAAACCATAAACGGAAAACAGTTCACTGTTGAAAAGTCGTGAATGTCTCCTACGAACAAACAGTCACAATGTCAGGTTGCAAAATCAGAAAGATGGCGTGGCGGCTTTCTGTTTCTCTTTGGGTAGCGCTCTCTTGGAGAACTCTGGTGCAATGCAGGTGGTGCAAGATCTGACACTGAGGTGGGTAGAGGATATATGATATCATCACAGTCAAATGACGTTTTGGCTGGTGCTTGTTTAAGGCCAGAGCCATCTTTGAAAAAAACTTGAGTTGCGCGTTATTACTCTATTTCCTCTCGATGCCTTGATTTGTGATCCATGAAAGCTGACGATGGTATAAGGGTCTGGATCATAGTACGAAGTGAACTTGTCGTGTCTGTCTTGCTTGCACAAGACTCGCTGACCGACACAGAAGCGAGTTGGTTGAGCGTACCTTCGTGCATCAGCATGTTTGTTGTATGCCCTTTTCTCGAGCACAGTTGTTTTCAACTTTGTTACGTCTTCCGTTTTTGAAGCAGCTTCAATATAGCAAGGCAGATTTCTCATCGTTCTGCCAAACAGCAGTTCATACGGTGATCTTCCTGTAGTCAAGTGTTTTGAAGACCTGTATGACATCAGGAAAGTGTCGAGCTCTACTTTCCAATCTGTGTTCTCAAGCTGACTAGTGTGAACATGCTTTTTCAATGTTCTCATGAACCGCTCAGCTTCGCCATTAGCTTGAGGCCACAAAGGTGTGATCCAATGATGCCGAAATCCTAATTCTTTTGCGAATGCAGTAAACTCTTTGCCTTGAAATGGTGGCCCATTGTCACTTTTTACCTGTGCAGGGATTCCAGACTGGCAAAGCACTTGTCGCAGGGAGGGAAGCACATTGTTTGCCCTTGTGGAGTGTATGACTTGTACCACTGGGTATCGTGAGAAGTCATCTAACAACTCCATAGTGTACTTTCCATCTGGGAAGGGACCACAAAAGTCGACTGATACTTCTTCCCAGGGACCACTGGGTAGTTCTGTCATCGCAATGGTTCTTGCTTTGCTTGGGGAACAGCTGCTTGACATGGTAGACAGCCTTTAATCAAAGTGTGCATGAGCTTATCCATGCCTGGGAACCACACTTTTTCTCTTAACATTTGTTTTGTTTTCACAATCCCTTAATGGCCCTTGTGGGCAAGCAGCACTGCTTGTTTCTGCAGGGTAGCGGGAAGAACTAGGCGTGTTCCTCGAAGGACGATGCCCTTGGGCGTTGTTGTTAGTTCTGTTTTTATAGATGCAAATGGCTTCAGTTCAACTGAGACCCAGCTGGTGAGTGTGCATGGGGTGCTGGATAGCACTGATAAGTGACTGTAGCTGCTGGTCTGCTTTCGTTGCATCAGCGACTTCTTGAGCCGAGAAGGCCTTTGTGATGTTGTGGCGCTGGATAAAGTTGACATACTCATTAGGTACTTTGTCGATGCGGGCACACATTTTCGTTTCAGGAACTGGATGCCTGGAAAGGCAATCGGAAGGGTTAGTACTTCCTGCAGTGTGTTGTACAACAAACTTGTACTGTTCAATGCGTAGAGCAAGGCGCTCAATGCGGGCAGATGGTGATGATCTTGGGTTTCCCAGTATGCTCACTAAAGGCTTGTGATCAGTCAGCAAAAGGAAGTTGACTCCACAAAGGTAAAGACGGAAGTGCTCCATGGCCCATACAGCTGCGAGCATCTCACGTTCAATTTGGGAGTAGCGACTTTCAACTGATGTAGGCGCTCTACTTGCATAAGCTGTCACTACAATGTCTTCACTGTCACGCTTTGTGAGGATAGCACCCAGTCCGTGTGGACTTGCATCTACCACCAATTCTGTCGGTTTGGATGGGTCAAAGTAAGCAAGGGTGGAGGCATCGGACATGGCTTGCTTTAGGCTCTCAAGAGCATTTTGTTGTCATTCTGTCCACTCCCAACAACATCCCTCAGTGTCAGTTCACATAAAGGCTGTGTGAGGTCAGCAAGATTTCTCAGAAATCTGCCTGAATAGTTGATCATTCCTAGCAGGCTCTTCACTTCTTGTGGTGATTCCCGTGTTGTAATCTGTAGGAAGGCTGCTATCTTCTTAGGATCAGGACGAACGCCATCAGCTGAGAAATTAAGTCCAAAGAAGTTCAGTTCACGTTGATGAAAGTGACACTTCATTCGGTGTCAATCCAGCTTCTTGGAGTCGCTGCAGAACGGCTTCCAAGGACAAGTCGTGCTTCTGTTTTGTTTACCCAAAAACAAGAATATCATCACTAACATTCAGGACATTGGGGATGCCGTTGAGCACTTGGCGTACGGTGTTCTGAAAGATTTCAGCTGCACTGCTGATGCCGAAGTTCAGTCGTTTGTAGCGAAACAAGCCAACATGTGTTGAGAACGTGGTGAGTTGCCTTGAGGAAGGGTCAAGTTCAAACTGATGATATCCATTCTTTAAGTCAAGATTGGAGAACATTGTTGCTCCATTTAAGGCAATAATGATGTCATCCACTGTTGGGCACAAATGTCGTTCACGTTGAATGGCAGTGTTCACAACACGCATGCCAATGCAGATTCGAATTTCATCAGGCTGATGTGGTTTAGGCACAATAACCACAGGGGACACCCACGGTGTAGGTCCTATGGCTGGCTCAATGATGTCTTCTGACAGGAGGCGTTCAAGTTCTTTCTCTGTGGCGTCACGTAAGGCAAACGGAATACACCTGTGTGGTTGTGCAACTGGTTGGACAGTGTCGTCCACAAAAAGATGAATGTAGCGGTTTTTGAGTTTCCAATTCCACTAAACAACTTGTGGAATGCTTCCACGATTGACTTGTCCCCTTGATACTCATTACCTTGGTATGTGATCTGGACAAGCCCCAGGTTGGATGCTGCTGTGAAGCTTAAGAGTGGTGCAGTTTCCTCGAATGACAAAGATGTCTTCTTCAATGCAGTTATCTTTGTATCTCATTGTGACAGAGACTTTGCCTAGAAGTTCAAGTGGAGATGTTGCTTTGTATGGGAACACTCTGATGGATGTTTCCTGGAGTTTCACCTTTAGGCGATAGCTCTTAAAGTCATTTTCGCCAACAATTGACACTGTTGCACCTGTGTCGATTATGAAAGTGACTGGCACATTGTTGACAGTGACAATAACTTTTGGAGATGGGCCTGCCTGAGGTGAGGTCATGGCAACGAAAACATACTAGTCACTGCTTGAACTGGTGTCACCGGAGGCAGCACATTCTTTGGTACTAGAACTCTTCTTACTGCAGACTGTCTGTGAATTCCTGTTTGGACCATTATCACAGTCCACTGCGTGTACCATTTGTCTCGTTGAACGACAGAATCGTGCAAAGTGACCAACCTTGTTACATGCCTTGCATGTCTTGCTCCATGCAGCACAACTTGACCGTCCGCCTTGGTGAGGCCACTTGCCACCGCAGCTGCGACAATCTGCTGATGACACACGAGGTCGTTGCGGTGCATAGGTCTGTCGTAGCATCTGTCGGCTGTTTCTTTGGTGTTGGCCATGGTGCTGTCCTTGCTTGTGCACTGCGAGCACCACCGCGTTGCTATCGACGTTCTTTTCGATTTTGGATACATCCCGTTCGACATCCTCGAGCATTCTTCCCTGTTTAAGTAAGTCTGGTAAAGGGGGGGAATGAAGCATTGCATATTTGCGAAGGCGAGACGACGTTGTGGCGAGGATTATTTGGTTCTGGACTTCAGCGTCGACGTTCTCGAAGTTACAGTGGCGAGAGAGCTGCCGGAGGCGCGCGTAGAAGGCGTCCAGTGGCTCACTAACGTTTTGCTGGGCTTGGCGAAATTTGTAGATCGAAAAGGTGGACTTCACTCGCGGGGCGAAGTATGCACTCAGTTTCGCTCGTGCGGCATCGTATTCTGGCATCGATGGGCTCTGCGTGGTCTGGGTCGTGCTTGTAGCTGTTGCAACTTGTGTAGGGCTGTCGGGGAGGGAGTGAAATATGTTGTATACTTCCTCGCCGACGTAGTGCAGGAGGAGCGCTTTCTTGCGTGAATCTACCGTGATATCACACGCTGAAACAAAGTTCTCGAGCCTTTCTATCCACTTGGTCCATTCGTGACCAGTATTGCTGGCGTCTGTGGCGCGAAGGTCGAAACTTCGGAAGGGAGGAAGCGTGTGTGCCATGGCTGCGATTGCTGGTTGCCGCTTGCTGCTGAGGGATGATACGACGGAATGACTTGGTTTGGCACTTACATGAGACCAAGTAACACTTCTGACACCATTTTAGTGTTCGCGTAGACCGGGATGTGGTCTGATTGATTAGATAGGAGTGACACGATGATACGCACTCATTGCTCAAGCTCCCATGCTTTATTCCAGGTTGCCAACCGAGTACTCACATTTGGCTAAATGCTGTTAATAGACGCTACAGAGCCGTATGTTCACCAAATAGTGCAGCCTCACAACGATAATCAACATGTGTGTCTCCATGTTAAAAAGAAGAAAGTTTCATTCACACTGATAGCCGCCTACATATCCCCATCACGTCGACTTGATCGACAGAGAATAAACGACATACTCACAAAAATCCAGACCCTTGGATAATCATGGGTTACTTTAACGCCCATCATCCACTTTGGGGAAGCCTCAGGACAAATCAACGAGGCACGACGAGGCACGAGTCTTGTTGATCTCGGTGCCGAGCACAGATTAAGAGTTTTGAACGCTGGCAGCCCGACTTATCTCCGAGGAGTGACTTACAGCAGCTGCTTTGACTTGACATAAGTGTGGCATAGTTTAAATTCCAAAGTTCAATGGTTCACAGACATTGAAACACATGGCAGCGACCATACTCCTACGTACATGACTATCAGAGGGCTTGACAGTTCTCTTTACCTTGTGCTCTCAAGACAGATAGACTGGCAAGCGTACCGAATTTCGAAAGAGGAAAAGCGCAGACATGACCATCCCGAGCCCCTCGAAGACATGATCATACAAGCTCTGCAGGCTACTATGCGGACGTTTACAACATCTACAAGAAGCACAAATTTCGACCAAGAATTGGAGAGGCTTCGGGTGACCCGCCGGCGGGTCCAGAGACGATATAGGCGTACTAAGCTCATTTATGACCTGAGGGAAGCCCGACGTATTAAGTAGAAAGTTCAGCGTCAGACGAACAAACTTCAGAACCAACGGTGGAAGAGCTTTTGCGAATTGCTGGACCTTGGTAAGCCATTATCCCCGTGTGCAGAAGTCTTCAGAGTATTCGCTCACCTACACAACAACGTCGTACCTTCCCAACGCTGGCTCTCCATCAAAGTCGTCCAGTGCTTGAGGTCGTGGGAGAATTTTGTGCGAAAGTTACTGGATACTTCGTTCTGCTGGATGACTACTCGCTACATGACGTTCCCATCGCGAGAGATCAAAGCATGGAAGTGCCTTTCTCTATGGAAGAACTGTAAGCGGCCTTGGCAGCGTGCAGGCGATCGTCATCACCCGGTCCCAATGGGGTGACCTACGTTGCCTTAAGGCACCCATAGGTGCAACAGCACAACACTGTCTCCTGAATATATTCAATCAACCTTGGCGTGACGGCACAGTCCGCTACGGTTGAAAGTGTAGCCGACTGGTGCCTCTACTGAAGCCTGGGAAGTCTCCGCTGGATCTTACATCGTACCGGCCGATTGCACTTGCGAGTTGCATCGGTAAGGTCATGGAGAGCTCTTCAATTGACAGCGTCATTGATCTTGTGACCTCCATGCAGCAACAAAAAGCAATGAAACGCCTCTCTGTGGCACTCTTCTTAGATGTAAAAGGTGCTTACGACAACGTAACCCATGAAGCTATTCTCCAAGCTCTTGAGGCTGCAGAACTTGGAGGTCACGTCTTTAAATGAATTAGGAGCTATCTCTCGCGGAAATCTGTGTTTGTCCTTACAGAAAATGGCCCGACAAGTCGATATATCTCCAGTCATGGTGTCCCGCAAGGCGTAGTGTTGAGCCCCATTCTTTTCAATCTCGTTCTAGTGAGACTTGCCGAAACGCTTCCACAGACTGCTAATGTCTCTCTCTACGCTGACGATATTTGCGTCTGGGCGTCCGGCGCCACAAGGCCACAAGTGCGCACCAGAACGCAGAAAGCGGCAACTCTGACAGCGGCATACTTTCGCCGACAAGGTCTGACAATTTCTGCAGAAAAAAGTGCACTAGTGGCATTTACACGAAAAGCGATGTCTTTCTACCCGGTATGCACCGAGGGCCAGTCCATCGCGTACAAGAAAGCTCACAGGTTCTTAGGCGTTATCGTGGATCTCGAGCTCATCTGGAGTCCGCATGTCTCATACTTGAAGAAAAAGCTAATTTGTATTGCGAATATGTTCAAATCCGAAGCCGGAAAATTGTGGGGACCGTCCGTGCACTCCACCTTGCAGCCATACACGGCACTTTTTCTTGGATTCTTGCAATACAGTCTTCCTGTTTCGTCCAACACATGCAAGGCTAACATCCTTGCACTACAGAGTGTACAAGCCCAAGCACTTCGGACATGTCTTGGCGTCCCGAGATGTTCTTCGACAGCTGCAACGATTTTCATTGCACAGAAGCAGCCGATCACCAATCATATCGTCGGTGAGACGCTGAGAGCGCACATTCGACACCTTTCTCGGCGACCATCCCACCATTTAGCCAATTTTCCAATGCGAAGTCCACAGGCTACATTCTGTGGCGAGACACCATGAGTCGATACCATATGGGTTCAAGCCTGCTAAACGCCCAACATAGGCATTGTGGTGTCTCCGGCAAATTCACATGTGCCACTAAATTCCTGGGATTGCAAAGAAGGCGGACTTGTCACCACTAGCCCTGAAGCAGTTGTCTCTGCTTCTCCTCAACGAGTCTTATTTTGACAGCATACAAATTTACGCTGATGGCTCCGCGAATTCAAACAGCTCTACTGAAGCAGTAGTTGTTTCATCAGACGCCGTTTCATTACAGTTTAAATATTCGCGCAATACAACGTCGACACCAGCAGAACTTGCGGCTCTTCAAGGTGCACTCAAGTACGTACTCCAGCAGCCACCAAAACGTTGGGCCATTTTCTCCGATTCCCAAACAGCCCTACAGACTCTGCAGTTTGCCCTATACGTCATGGGTTACACGAGCAGCTAGAGTACGAAATAAAGCATGTTCATAATCATGCGCTCGAGAAAGGCCAAGACATCGTATTTTAATGGTTGCCGAGCCACTGCGGAATTGTTGGCAGTTGCAACGAAGGTGAAGCTGCGCGTTCGGCTCAGCAAACACATCAGCGCGTTCGTATACCACTTTCAAGAACTGATGCTGCGCGACAACTTCAATCACTTGCTCGCCCCATCACACTTCTACGATGGAATTCACCGGATCTCACCAACGCACGCTTGCACTCTTTCAACACTAACTTGCGGCTTCGCCTGCCACCTGAACTCTCCCGTCGCGGAACAACTTTACTGTGTCCCATCTGGTTGGGCGTCGCATTTACAAATTCCTGTTCATTACTGATAGGAATGGCCAACAGTGCGGTGAGCAATTTGTGCGGATGTAATGAGACACTAGAGCACCTCCTGCGTCACTACCCATCCTTTGACATTCAACGATGTACTTAACAAGCGAAACTCAATCTGTTAGACAACAGAGCGCTCTCAGAAGAAAATATCCTTGGACCATGGCCCATGCGTTCTTACATGCAAAATGCCACAAAAAACCCTCCTGCGTTTCTTGAAGGACACTACATTGTATGAACACTTGTGACAGTGGTGATTCCTCTGCGACTGACTGTGAATGACTGGTTATTATTTTTCTTTTCTCTCCTTATCTCTTCCCATTTCCCCCTCCCAAAATGTAGGGTAGCCAACCGGGAACGTCCTTGGTCAACCTCCCTACCTTTCCCTCTTCGTTTCTCTCTATAGTCCTTGAGATGAATTATTCGGAGAGGCGTACATGACCACCACGAGAAATCTAAACACATATTCAACTAATTCAGAAAAATTCAATCATTAACTTCTTAATTATTTACTTAATGTTGGAATTTACGATTTGTAACCGTTGAGTTTGCAAGACGTATTCATGTGAAATGAATCTGCAGGATGACACCAATTTCGATAAATTATTTCCCTAAGTGTGGGGCTAAATACATGGGCGTTTTAGTTACTTTTTTTTTGCTTGAACGCATAAAAGAGCGCTTTGTTAAAAAGTAAGTGGAACAACAGTGCATTTTTAGTGCGAGTTTAATGGATATTTATTGATGCATTTTGGACATTCATTACAGTGAACAGGCCTTTCAAACTCACCGTGTACACTTGGTAAATTGCGATATGTGCCGTACAGTGATTAATTAATAAGCTAATTAGTGATTACATAATTAGTTTTCAAATATGTGTTTTGATTTCTCGTGCGAGTAATGTCTACCTGCCTGAATAATCCAGCTCGAGGACTAGAACTATGTCATCTGCGACAGGTGATCTTTAGAAATTCCGGAAAACTTAAAAACTATCACCCTGGATAAAATCTTCGCTGCTTCTCCGCGAACTCCGTGTTGCTCGGTGAGCAGACATTTAAAACGTAAAGGCTAACTTATATTTAGTGAGGCCATTAGTTGGTGGTTCTAGTCGTCCGCTTCACCGCGCTGTCATTTGTGCATGTTGATCAACGCGACTTTGACATTTCGCATAAAGCTGAAGCTCCACGGCTGAATGCATAAACAGGAACAACAACATGATTAGATTGCTTTAGCTTTGTGAGATATGTTACCGTGACACGGAAGGGCCTCCTCTCCGTGGAACCGCGATAGACATCCCGCAAGATGAAAGACTTAGCGTACCATCATCACGTATTGCCCTGAAGCGTACAAGTTAATTTAGTTATGTAGTGAATAATTAACTACGCTTTTAGACCATTCCACGTCGCCAGCGCATGAACAACGCTAAATAATGCATCGCCACCTGATAGGTGTTGAAATCGAACATTTTCTCGGCTCAGTAGCATCGAGGCCGTATAAAGAGAAAACAAACAGCTTATCCCAATAATAAAGACAGAACGTCGCTAATACTTAGTCCTTAGCGTAAAATGATACGTTGTCAGTCAAGGGCTTGTGCGTGTTGTCTCCATTACATCCTTGTCTACATTTCACACGGTAATTTCAGCATGTCTGCACATCGTACGAAAACCCGTTTGGAAGCCTGCGTATCAAATACGTAGGCTCCCCAGTTACTTTTGTCAATAGGCAGTCCACGGATTCTATTTATGCGAAAGGACAATAATCCGAGAGAAATAAACAGATTGTCCAAAGCCCCGTCTTTACGCGGAAGTAAATGTCGTACATTCCTACGCGAAACGTCAGGGTGCGAAACTTACGTGGGGCGCCGTCTTCTTGAATTCCCGGCAGAGTTGCACGAGCCGGGACCTGGCTGCATCGCTCGCGTCCTGTCTGTCCACCAGTTCTGTGGCCGTCACGTCCAGTTCCTTCTGCAAAAAAAAAAAAAAAAAAAAAAAAAACCTTATAACGGGTGACACTATTGTGTACATCTATTTTACCGCATCATAAAAAAAAATACGTATGGACGTTCATTAATATGCAGCAACTTTTTTAGACACTATCTGTCGTAAAGGAAGTAAAACATCTCACACCCAGGTATTACTACCCGAATAATTCGGCTGTTTCGAGATGTCTAATGCATATGTAATTTCACGACACATGCGAACCTCGCACAAGTCAAGGCATTCGAAAAGTTATAGCGAAGGATAACGATGACGTCCTTCGTAGAAGTAAATTCAAATTTTGCAAATAGACATTTTAGGAGACACAGTACACACGCAGGTCCTTAACATAGTCAATCAATTTCCTCTTCCACCTGTCTTGGTAAAACAAGCCTGCGAAATACGTAGACGCTCGGACGCTACCAAGCTGCCAGACTCGTTACGAAATATCCTTCCCATAAGCGATTGCATGACGGGAAAGCAGCCCTCACGTACACGGAGGCGGCAGAGAATTAATCATTGCATTGCTGACGGCCGCGGACGCGCCAGATCGCCGAAGGTCCTTTTCTCGACATGCCGGTGCACACTTGTTGGTGGCTGTGGCGAAAGGGGCAGAGTGCAGCGGCCGGTTGCGACGTGCGCGACGCGCTATCGACGACAGCGCGTCTGACGGCGACGACGGCGTCAAACGGAGACATCTCTCGGCGAACGACGCCACAGTCAAATCGACAGAATCAAAGCCGCCGGGTCACCCGCGCCCACCGGCACAATACATCGATCCGTGATTGGTACGGCCGGCGTAGGAGTTCGCGTGGTATCGGCGGACTCGGAGCGACGCTGTCACGCGTGAATAGGCAAAAAGCAAGGCCACGAGGTACCACCCGTGTTCTGATGTGCCTTAAATGTATGCGTTATTGCTCTTCTGTTGCTTTTATATATACTGTTTTTCGGTAAGTTACGCGATAGTCAGGAATAAAACAGGGCTCCTTTCTCCAGAAACAGGGTGTCATTGGGAACAACGTAACCGGAGGCACCAACTATTTACAGGTCTTTTTTCTGTCTCAAAGTTTTACGGCTATGAAAGAGATCAAGATTCTTTGCTCCTGGATTAATCCAGACAACACGGGGCTTCTCAGTTCGCGCACTGGCCTCAGCACACGGTTGATTTCACGCATCGGAATGCGGTCGCTGGTGCTGTGGATCGAGCGTGCGAGTTGGTCGCCTTGCGACAGGAAGGCGCTATGTACTTGCTGAGCCAACGCTGAGGTCGACAGCAACAAGTTCACTAAAAACCCTTCCCTGCAAAGCGGAGTAGCAAGAGAGAGTTACTCTGGCCAAGGTTCCTCTCTTTCCCTCCCGTTCTACCTCCAATTTCATCTTCGCCCTCCGCCGGATGGTCGACTGTTGACAGAATAGCATCCCAAAGATAAATCAAGAGGAGCACAGTAACTGGCTTCGTACTACTCTTCGATAGACTGACATTTCTCAACGTGAACGAAGTCTCAGCACAGTGTTGCTTGTGCAGTGAGGACTGAATAAAAAGCGGAAGGGTTGGCAGGAAATGGAACCCAGCATGCCACACGAAATCACTACCAGGATTCTGCAGCCGCAAAACCTTCCACGACGGGTAAAATGCCAAAATAGCCCGCTATCCAAATTGGTTCTCGCAATCCACAGGAATATACGTGCGTAAATATCCTAATGTAGCCTGTTAACACAGTAGGGAAGCTGCTATAGCACCGGGGCCATAGCTGTAGAATTCCGAGTTTCATTGATTTCCAGGATGAAGTGGACCGTCATTTCAGATTTTATCGGTGTCAGTCCGGCAGGAGCCCTGGACTGAGAGCGCCTCCCCTCCAACCCCCCCCCCCCCCCCTCTCACTAACGGCAAAACATCTGCTTGTCCCTTTTCTTTTTTTCAATAATTGTTTTCCTCCTCCTCAGCCAGTAGTGGCTAATGGTTAATATTGCCGTTATAATATTTTTTTCGGGTAGTGCAGCTAAATTAACGCGTTCGCAAGACGCCAAGAGCGCCCGTGCCACTTCTGTGCAGCTTGTAGGTTGGCTGCGGCACCTTCTGCTTACCATAGCACTTTTATTCGAGGAGGGAACAGCGGAGTTATTGTTTCAATTGTCAGCACTGGCAGCTGAAACCGACACCACTTTACAAAGTAGAAAAAAAAACACTCAATCTTCCACAAATTTTACCATTCAAGATATTTCGCATTTACAGCCAGAGGCAGACGTCCATAGCAAAATTTTCAATAAGATGCTCACCAACTATCTGCACTAGTTCCGACAAATATGAGAGGCTGTTCTGCCTGCAGTTGTTCGATGTTGCGATATGGCCAAAACGTCGAACCGGCTTGCTGTAATGCTCTAGCGTAGTCCGTCGGACATCGCACTTCACTTTGCAAACGCCCTCAAAGAATTTTTCCATAGCCAGAAGCACTTAGAGGCAGGTCCGCCGTATACAGAGATCGGTCGAACGACGCAGCAAGTCGAAAGCAGTATCGGCCCGATAGACCGACGCCGATGACAACGGCGAGCCGGCTACTTGTTCGTGCTTCGCTATTAGCACGTCACGCAACCCGTTCCACGCACCGTACAGCCTCGATAAGATCATCCAACGGCGCCGCGCTGATAGGCGGGACTCGCAAACTTGGAAAGTTACGCGATCACGCCATTGAAGGTGTGCCACGCTATAGGGAGGCTTTGTTCAATACTTTTCTTCACCAGGCTTGGTGCGTGTCTAGTACACTCTAGTTCATGTTGCAGCCACCACGGATGACCTTAAAAGAGTTGCCTCGGTTTTAGTATAATTCGAGCGCCTTTACAACGAACTCCTCTAGAAAAATTTACCTTTATACCGAAGAAATGATTGTGTCCAGGTTCTATTGTGAGCTGTACGGTGCACAACCTTTACAACGAAGTGACCTGTATGACGACTGATTTCGGAGGTCCCAAGCACTTCGTTGGAAAAGCGTTGTACTACATCGAATGACTAGATCAGCAGGGCGTCAGGGTGCTATTTGACGCTCATTTAAAGGGGAGGAGAAGGAGAATAATGATTCAATGTCTGTCTATGTAATGTACGTGTGTGTAGGAGAGGGGCAGGTTTACTTATGACAGCACGTGGGCGGAGGCGGCAACGACGTGAATGCACCTCGAACGTCCGTATAATTGCCATCGCAGTCATGTGAGCTCTGCCTGCTGTTATTCTTATAAGCAGAACAATCGTGTTTGCAAAGTACGGTTTCAATTTGCATCACGCGCCGTTCGCAAGCAGGTTTGCGTTTACTAGGCCAGTAACATACCCGTGTTTCCTGAGCCTTTCGTTCAGCCATCGGTCGGGATGCCAACATTGGCGCGATTGCACGACAACGGATTTTCGCCAACGAAACTTTCATCGAAAGCGACGACATTTGCGCTTGGTCCACACTGCATGACATATCCCTAACTTGTTACTTCTTTCATAGCGTTCGATTTTCAACACAGGCCTCTCAAATTGTGCGGCGAAGAAAGAAGTACGGATTCACTTTACCTGGATGCAACTCTCTTCAACCTATGTAACTCATAATAAATCCAACGCGAAACAAATGCTATACGTCATTTCGGTATGCTTAGACATTTTGTGTTTCTTCACTTTCACTCCCCACATCAAGATTTCGGACACTGAAACAAATCGGTTATCAACACATCGTGCATTTCTAAGCTTGAGCTTGTGAGAGTTTACTTTTTCAGACACCATGTGATGGCAAAAATCGCATATTCAAAGCAATATACTGCCCATTTTCGAACATCTGCACACATTAAGACCGAAGAAAAAAATACAATAAATCCTAAATCTTTTTGTACGTGTCCTCTGGAAGTAGGAATGTTGGGGAGGCAACATAGAAAGCAGAAAATTTGAAATTTCATATTTAGCATCTCTAGTTGGAGCAGGCTGGGATGTGACAGCATATCACTGTCGAAGTCTGACAGTTTAGTATCGAATGAATAAGGCGTGACAAATATTTCGGTAGGCTGGCCATGCTTTATGAATGACCATCGCCTCTTTAGATGCAGACGAAGACGATGTACTTTAAACCTCGTAATGCTTAGAGGTTCAAGTCTAGACTGCTGAATTCGCACACTCTTTCGTTCTTTCGTTTTGGCTCAGCATCTGAAGAATTAAGGCTGCGTTTCGAGGTGTGATCAATACTTTCTCTGCGTGCAAGAGACTGCAGATTCCAACTTTCTCAAGTTATTTTTTCGCAGAGGGATAGAAGCTGCTACGCTACCTGGCACGTAACGGTGTCGATATAGAACTCGTTCTCCTTAGGATTATTAGGAACGGTTGCACGCGAGAAGAACCGAGCTTCAAGCACGTACTCGTACGCTCGTTTCTAACTTCGTCGAGACATGAAAAGTAGTCCCATCGGTGCATACAACAATCGACATCTCTTTTCCTTGTCCCTGCAATTAATCACGCGGAAATAATTGGCGTCGGAAATCATGCGAAGACGGATCCCAGGAACGGTGCAGCAATCAATGCGTAACCACATGGTGGCTTCGCAGAATGAACACGTAACCAGGACCAATCGAAGGCGGCGACATTAAATGTCTGACACGCCATTAGAGATCGCAAAAAAAAAAAAAAAAAAAACGTCCCAACATTGAAATTCGCAAGCAAGATGGACAAAACTTTTGTTTTTCTTTCCCTCTTGACAGAGAGGGGCACTCCGCGGCAGACGGTATGCAAAAATTGAATCGAGCCGCACGCATACACGACGGCCGTTGATCAATGGTTCGCGTGGCTATCCGACCTCCTCGTCCAAGCGGGCGTTGTGTGCGCGATACACGGCAGAGGCGCCTTCTCCGCAGCTCGCGCGTGGTTCGCCCTCCGAACAACGAGTTAGGAGGATTCCTTACGTTACGCCCCTTCCCTAACTTGGGCCTCTCCGATAATTGTCGGCCCTCGACGAAGGGTGGCAAGGCGAGTGGAGGTGACGTGCACGTGGCATAAACATCGAGCGCGCACCAAACTCACCTCTGTCGAGAACGATCGTCCGCTGCAGTGGCGACCAGCCCGGTGTCGCGAACGCGTGCCTCGCGCATGCGACGACGACGACCACCCGCCGCGTGCGGGCCTCAGTTTTATCGCCGGAACCGTGGCGCTCACGCGGCAGTGTTATTAAACCAATAGGAACATGGCGGCGAAGTTGGCGGCTGTGATACAATCATTACAGCGCGATGACGATGGCGTGACTTGGGCCCTCGCGGGAGACGACGGTGTTATTCGCCGTCCCCGTTTTTGGCCGGCATAAAATCGTTCGCGTGTTTCAAACCCGCGGCTGATTGCCGGCTTCGATTTTCGCCTTCGCACGCTGCGGCCACGCGCTTCGGAAAAACGCCGTCGCTTCGATCGAGAACCGGCGACCGGTCGCCCGCACGAAGCCGCCGCTGCGCGCTCGCCACGAGCGCGGCTTTAATTCGCCCGCTGAGCGCCCTAAATGGGATTGTCGCATTATTGCCATTGTCACAAAGATACGAAGCACTCTTCACACGCTACAATCGCCGTTGCACGTCGTTTATAAACTCTAATGACCGCCACGCTACTTCGACGATCGGGACGCGGCGAAAGCGTATTTTCCAATGTGAATCCTGCCAGAGCCAGCAACACCTGCGCGGAAAAAGGTATCGCGCAAGTTGCGGGTCAACACGTATTTGACTGCGTCAATACTCTGTCGTGTGTTGAACCGGCGAAGAAAGCGTATTCGATGTTGCGTTTTCTTTTTTTTTTTCCGAACGTCTAGAAAAACTGTCTACGCAATACTATGTGCGCTGTTGCTGCATTACTGGAACGGTGCATATGTTCTCATGCCGTATTTCTTGTTTTACAATCCAACTACATGTTGCAGAAGCGCGGGTGGGAAAGGTGTTCAACGTTTTCAAAAACAGCCTAACAGACCGACCGGCTAAGCGATACACCGCCAGACCGAGCAGTTGATTGATGGGCCGGGTATTGGACACGACAGATAGGCACGCGGACCCGGTATCAATCAATCAATCAATCAATCAATCAATCAATCAATCAATCAATCAATCAATCAATCAATCAATCAATCAATCAAACAATCAATCAGTCAGTCAGTCAGTCAATCAATCAATCAATCAATCAATCAATCAATCAACCGAAATGGCAGGAAACCTAGATCCTGGCAGTCTCTCCGGCCTCCTCCTCCTCCTCCTCATTATAATAATAATAATAATAATAATAATAATAATAATAATAATAATAATAATAATGATAATAATCAGCCTATTTTATGTCCACTTCACAGCGAAGGCAGTGGACATAAATCTCCAATTACCCCTGTCCTGCACCAACCGATTCCAACTAGCGCCTGCAAATTTCTTAATTTCATCACCCCCCCTAATCTTCTGCCGTCCTCGACTGCGCTTCCCTTCTCTTGGTACCCATTCTGTGTAACCCTAATGGTCCACCGGCTATCTAACCCAGCTTTATTTTTTTCTCTTAATGTCAATTAGAATATCGGCCATTCCCGTTTGCTCTCTGATCCACACCGCTCTCTTCATGTCTCTTAACGTTGCGCCTAACATTCTTCGTTCCGTCGCTCTTTGCGCGGTTTTTAATTTGCTTTCGAGCTTCTTTGTCAGTCTCAAAGTCTCTGCCGCATATGTCAGCACCGGTGGAAAGCATTGATTGTACGCCTTTATTTTTCATGATAATGGTAAGCTTCCAGTCAGGATCCGACAATGTCTACCGAATGCGCTCCAACCCCATTTTTATTCTTCTGTAAATTTTGTTCTCATGATCAGGGTCCCCTGTGATTAATTGACCTACGTATACGTACTCCTTCGCAAACTCTAGGGGCTGACTGGCGATCCTGAATTCTTGTTCCCTTGCCAGGCTATTGATCATTATATTTGCGTTCTGCATATTAACATTCAACCCCATTCTTATACTCTCTCTGTTAAGGTCCTCAATCATTTGTTGTAACTCGTCCCCAGTGTTGCTGAACAGAATAATGTCATCTGCAAATCTAAGTTTGCTGAGATGTTCGCCGTTGATCCTTACTCCTAAGCCTTCCCAGTTTATTAGCTTAAATCTTCTTCCAAGCATGCGGTGAATAGCATTGGAGAGATTATGTCTCCTATCTGACCCCTTTCTTTATAGGCATCTTCCTATTTTCTTGTGGAGAATGAAAGTAGCTGTGGAACCTCTGCGGATATCTTAAAAATATTTACGTAAGCGTAAGCGTCATCTACTCCTTGCTTACGTAATGACTCTATGACTGCTGGTATCTCGGCTGGATCAAATGCCTTCCCTTAATCTATGAAAGTCATATAGAGAGGCTGATTGTACTTTGCGGATTTCTCGATTACCTGATTGATAACATGGATGTGATCCATTATAGAGTATCCCTTCCTGAAACCTGCCTGTTCCCTTGGTTGACTAAAGTCCAGTGTTTGCCTTATTCTATTGGAGATTATCTTGGTGAATATTTTGCATAATACTGAAAGTAAGATAATGGGTCTATAATTTTTCAATTATTTAAAGTCTCCCTTTTCGTGGATTAGTATAATGTTTGCATTTTTCCAGTTTTCTGGCACCCTTGAAGTCGATAGACAGCTCGTATAAACGGTCGCCAGTTTTTCAAGCATTATGTGTCCTCCATCTTTGATTAAATCGACTGTTATGCCATCTTCTCCTGCATTTTCCCCCCGTATCATGTCTTGCAAGGCCCTTCTAACTTCATCGCTAGTTATAGAAGGAGCCTCTGTAGCCTGTTCATTCGTATATCGAATCGAGGTAACGTGGCTGCTCTGGGTACTGTACAGGTCAGTATAGAGTTTTTCCGCTGCTTTTACTACATCTTCGAGATTGCTGATGATATTACCCTGCTTATAGTTCAGTGCATATATCTTTGTTTGTCCTATGACAAGTTTCCTTCTCACTGATTTCATGCATCGTCCGTTCTTTACTGCTTCCTCAGTATTTTTCACGTTATAATTTCGAATATCTCTTATTTTCGCCATGTTGATGAATTTTCACAGTTCCGAGAATTCCATCTGATCTCTAGAGTTGGATGCTTTCATTCTTTGTCGTTTCTTTATTGGGTCATTTGTTACTTGGGAGAGCTTGCCTACTGGCTGCCTTGATGCCTTACCTCCCACTTCAATTGCTGCTTCTGAAGCTAGCCTAGTTACGGTTTAATTCATTACCTCTATATCATTTTCATACCTCTGTTCTAAGTACCAACCTGAATTCGTCTGCTTTTACCCTTATAGCTTCTAGGTTGGCCTGTTTCTTCTTGGCCAATTTTACTCTTTCTCTCTTCAAATTGAGGTGAATCCTAGCCCTCACTAACCTATGATCACTGCACTTTACCCTACCTAACACTTCTACATTCTGCACTATGCAGATATCGTCAGAAAATATTAAATCACTTTCATTTCTCGTTTCACTATTCGGGCTTTTCCAGGTCCACTTTTTGTTTCTACGCTTCCTGAATAATGTGTTCATTATTCGCAACTTATTCCTTTCCACTAATTCTACCAACATCTCCCTTCGGGTGTTCCTAAAATCGACGCCGTAGTTACCAGCTGCTTGTTCACTAGCCTGCTTTCCCCCCACTTTTGCATTGAAGTCGCCCATTACTATAGCATACTGAGTTTGCACTTTTCTCATCGCTAATTCAACATTTTCATAAAACTGGTCTATTTCATCATCATCATGACTGGAGGTTGGAGCGCATGCATGTACTACATTTAAACTATATTTCTTATTAGGTTTTATTACGACTACTGCTATCCTCTCATTAATGTTGTAGAATTCGTCAGTGTTGCCCGCTCTGTCGTTTTGGATTAGGAATCCTACTCCGTACTGCTTCTTATCTGGAAGTCCTCTATAGCAGAGTACGTGGCCACTTATCAGCACTGTATAAGCGTCACCAGTTCTAACCTCGCTAAGGCCAGTGATATCCCAAACAATGCCTGATAGCTCCTCAAAGAGCACTGCTAAGCTAGCTTCACTCGAGATAGTTCGGGTGTTAAACGTAGGAAGGGTCAGTTTTCATTGGCGGCCTGTCCGGTTCCAGAGCTTCTTAGCACCGTCTGCTGCGTTACTGGTCTGAGCACCGCCTTGGTCAGGTACTCCGCAGCTACTGGGGAGTAAGGGCCATTGGTTGATCGAACGAGTCATTTTTGGACATCTCCAAGCTTGGAGTGGCGCCTGACACTGGCAAAAATGCCGAGAGCCAATGGGGCTATTCTAATTCAGGTACAACCAAACTAGGTAGACCCACTAAGCTTCAACAAAAGACACTCCCTCATCAGAACAGGAATCGGCCTCCCTGGTGCAGTATTCGACCACTCCCTCCCTCCCTCCCTCTCCGGCCTAGAGAACATTTAATTATTTTTTTTTTATTAGGGGAAATTTTCGCAATGCATTTAGAAAGACATCAAAAAAAAGAAAGAAGGAAGCAGAGATATATTTGGAGCTTTGTGCGTTACCAGCACTGTAACAATAATATTGCGGCTATTTTGCCCATTAACCAATCGGTAAAGACCCATAATGCATCAGACTAGAGCTTGTCCTTCCTGAGCACTTTGTGCTTGATATCCTGAGTCTGAGGGAATGCCCACAGTAGGTTATGAGTATCCACCGTAGACGCAGAATCTGAATCTTTATTAAGGTGACAAGAGTTGTCAAGGAAACCCCATTCCGAAGCATCCGAAGACATCGCAAGGGAAACATTGCAAGGAAGGAAGCCGACACACGGGGGTATGTTAGTACACGTGCACGTGTGTGCTGCCAGACAGTGGACTTGTGGGATTGAGGGAGAGCTCGTAAGTTAGAAGGGAGCTAGAGTCGCTTGGCCTCAGGCAAAAATGAAGCGCATAGTTACGGGATCGAGATTTATGGATGTCCAGTGCGATCACCCGTCCTTCTTAAGTGTCCAGTAATTGTTTGGTCGAATTTGAGCTGAAAGTCCACCTCAAACGGCATCCTGCTGACGAACTTATTAGCTACTCTGAGTATTATCAAGGCTTTTCGACCAATATTATGAGGCCGGCAGTCTGTGTGTAAATGAAGAGCCCCTATAGGTCTTTCTGTAATTATCCGCATCGTATATTGAGACCTTTGTGAGTGGAACACAGCTCGACGTCGTCAGCGGCGATCAGAAAGTATACGCTGTCCCTGGATATCGTGCAGTCACCAGGCTACAGGCAGGAAAGCGATACCAAATAACAAAGACGCCATGCAGCACACATCCTTGCGGTATTCCACCGTTAGATGCAAATGATCCGATTTGTTGTCTCTCCGTGTGCATTGAGAATGTACGAGAGCTTATGAAAGAGTACATGAATATAGCCCTTTTAGGAAACAGGCCAAGACTGTGCACGTTACGAATAACAGTTTTGTGCAGTATGTCATTGAATGCCTTACGTATGTCCGTAACAACCCCGGTCCGTACGAGGTGGCTGCAGGACAAAACATGCAGCCCTTAATATGCGACACTGACGAGTCTTCCTCATAGCCTAAGTGCTGTCTGAGCATAATTTAAGCCTTCGATGACGCTCTATACACCATGAAAAGCGATTGGTCAGCATCCGCAGACCGTCGGCGTCAGAGAAGTGCACCAGAGGGTATGCGAAATTGAGGGTGGCTTGCGAGCTTTCGCAATAAATGATTCCTAAAGATTTCAATCATCATAATCATCATGGTTACGCCCACTGCAGGGCAAAGGCCTCTTCCATACTCCTCCAACTACCCTGGTCATGTACTAATTGTGGCCGTGTTATCCCTGCAAACTTCTTAATCTCATCCGCCCACCTAACTTTCTGCCGCCCCCTGCTACGCTTCCATTCCCTTGGAATCCAGTCCGTAATCCCCATGACCATCGGTTATCTTCCCTCCTCATTACATGTCCTGCCCATGCCCATTTTTTTTCTTGATTTAAACCAAGATGTCATTAACTCGCGTTTGTTCCCTCACCCAATCTGCTCTTTTCTTATCCCTTAACGTTACACCTATCATTCTTCTTCCCATAGCTCGTTGCGTCGTCCTCAATTTAAGTAGAACCCTTTTCGTAAGCCTCCAGGTTTCTGCCCCGTACGTGAGTACTGGTAAGACACAGCTATTATACACTTTTCTCTTAAGGGATAATGGCAACCTGCTGTTCATGATCTGAGTATGCCTGCAAAACGCATTCCGGCCCATTCTTATTCTTCTGATTATTTCCGCCTCATGATCCGGATCCGCCGTCACTACCTGCCCTAAGTAGATGTATTCCCTTACCACTTCCAGTGCCTCGATACCTAATGTAAATTGCTGTCCTCTTCCGAGACTGTTAAACATTACTTTAGTTTTCTGCAGATTAATTTTTAGACCCACTCTTCTGCTTTGCCTCTCCAGGTCAGTGAGCATGCATTGCAATTGGTCCCCTGAGTTACTAAGCAAGGCAATATCATCAGCGAATCGCAAGTTACTAAGGTATTCTCCATTAACTCTTATCCCCAATTCTTCCCAATCCAGGTCTCTGAATACCTCCTGTAAACATGCTGTGAATAGCATTGGAGAGATCGTATCTCCCTGCCTGACGCCTTTCTTTATTGGGATTTTGTTGCTTTCTTTATGGAGGACTACGGTGGCTGTGGAGCCGCTATAGATATCTTTCAGTATTTTTACATACGGCTCGTCTACACCCTTATTACGTAATGCCTCCATGACTGCTGAGGTTTCAACTGAATCAAACGCTGTCTCGTAATCGATGAAAGCTATATATAAGGGTTGGTTATATTCCGCACATTTCTCTATCACCTGATTGATAGTGTGAATATGGTCCATTGTTGAGTAACCTTTACGGAATCCTGCCTGGTCCTTTGGTTGACAGAAGTCTGAGGTGTTCCTGATTCTATTTGCGATTACCTTAGTAAATAGTTTGTAGGTAACGGACAGTAAGCTGACCGGTCTATAATTTTTCAAGTCTTTGGCGTCCCCTTTCTTATGGATTAGGATTATGTTAGCGTTCTTCCAAAATTCCGGTACGCTCGAGGTTATGAGGCATTGTGTATATAGGATGGCCAGTCTTTCTAGAACAATGTTCCCACCATCCTTCAACAAATCTGCTGTTACCTGATCCTCCCCAGCTGCCTTCCCCGTTTGCATAGGTGCCAAGGCTTTCTTTACTTCTTCCGGCGTTACTTGTAGGATTTCAAATTCCTGTAGACTATTCTCTCTTCCATTATCGTCGTGGGTGCCACTGGTACTGTATAAATATCTAGATTTCAATCTATTCCTGTTTATTGTGCGCAGATTTGGTCGCCACTTGACCTGACTTTTGGTTCTTCGCCCTGAAACAGCAATGACGAGGTCGCCCGCGAGTTAATTTTTATTGCACGCGTTGACGGCACTCGGTACGTATAAAAATCATCACGTATCATAAAACATATTTTATTTGCCTTTAACGATCGTGTCTAAGAAGCGGTGCATCGACGTCACCGCAATCGGAATCCTGGAAAGCCGTGCAAAGTTGCATGGGCTTCACCAACATTTTCCTCAGGTGTGGGCAGCTCCGCATAACCGAGCTGCGGGATTGTTGACATGATTGCATTTAGCTACGAGTGCGAAGCTTCCAGGTCAACACAAAAAAAAAAAAAGAATTAATCGACGAACCACACCGTGAGCGATGAGAGCGAAATGAGAGGCATACAGGCAGCAGTAAGATTTGAGGTTGCAACGCGTTATGGTGGTATTCCTGTTGAGATTAAGAGCGAGAATCGAAGTTGCGCGAGCCAGTTAATGCGTGCAACAGATTACAGGTGGTTCATTAGAGCAATGGAATAGATAATAAAGAAAGAAAAACTGCAGTCGAGGCGGCCGTATGATCGAATACGCTGATGCAATTGTCAAATTTAGGTGGTACATGTTCACGGCTAAACTGCGCAAAGACGAGAAAAGCAGAATACGTACACGGGAGAAAGCTCTGGTGTGAACCTGGCTGCAGAATATATCGTGACTGCGATTGGTGTCGGAGAGAGTTCTCTTGAGACTGTGAATGACAACTTTCTCCTGAGGTAGGCTGAATTAGGCTGCTCGGTCTGCCGGTCTAGAGTTCACTGGGTGCAAGTACCGTGGATCCCTATATCCGGCGCAGGCATTAAATGACACGAAGTTGATAGAAAGACATAAAGGCGAGAAACGATTGTTCATTCGCGCTTGGTGATCACTTGATCACGTACAAGCAGTGAAAAAGAAACATACACGTAGGAACAGAAAAAAAAAGAAACACACGCAGGTCGTACTAATTACAGAAGGCTAAGTGGAAGCGATATCCATGCAGACAGCGCTGCAAAGTAAACATTCACGCTGCCATGTGGTGTATGTCCACTTCTCTACGTTTCTCCTTAATATTGGAGCGGAAGTATGCTACCCACATAATATTCTTCGCCAAAAAATTGTGTAGCTATTCTAAACATAGAACACTGTTCGTTACTCACACTCCGCGTTACCTAAAATGCATGTGCGGAGTACAGTTGAGTATATATTTCAGCTATAAAAGTTAGAATCTAGGTTACACATAGAAAACAAGGCAAACCCATTTTTAAACGATTCTCAATTGCGTTCGCTCGTTCGTTCGTTCGTTCGTTCGTTCGTTCGTTCGTTCGTTCGTTCGTTCGCTCGTTCGTTCGTTCGTTCGTTCGTTCGTTCGTTCGTTCGTTCGTTCGTTCGTTCGTTCGTTCGTTCGTTCGTTCGTTCGTTCGTTCGTTCGCTCGTTCGTTCGTTCGTTCGTTCGTTCGTTCGTTCGTTCGTTCGTTCGTTCGTTCGCTCGTTCGTTCGTTCGTTCGTTCGTTCGTTCGTTCGCTCGCTCGTTCGCTCGTTCGTTCGTTCGTTCGTTCGTTCGTTCGTTCGTTCGTTCGTTCGTTCGTTCGTTCGTTCGTTCGTTCGTTCGTTCGTTCGTTCGTGTCTGGCTTATGTTTCTTTTTTTCCTTTTATGCAGGTTTTATTATTTTAGCGCAGGGCGAAACAGGCAACTATATTTCCAAAGCCATATATTGAACTATGTGGACCAAAAAGAATATGCTGTACTGTTGCGAAATGTTTTTCAGAGTAAATCACTGTTAAGCAGTAAATGTTCTTGTAAATTTCTCGGAAAAAAGACGCAAGTCACCATTCATCCGTCACACTGAATGAACGTGCCGCTTCTTACGATGTTACTGCACCCGCACTTACACAATGCTACACACGGGAACCGCACAAGGCACTACCGGAAATAGAAGTTGGTGCAAGTGCACTGTTGGCCAATTACTACTTGTTTGGCTGTTCGGTTAGTTCGGTTTGTTGTTCGGTTTATTTGTCAAAATGAAGTTAGCCCTGAGCAATACTCGGGCTTGTCTCCTGTGCTTTAGTACTATTTAATTCAGGTTTTAGTAAGTTAACAAACTGACGCACCGCCAAAAACGAGGCCCAAACACCGCGCGCAAGGCCTCGGCCGAACGTCAAAGAAAGCACTAGGAGCTGACAACGCTGCAAATTGGGTCATTATTTCAACGCATGCTGATTATTGAGAGAGTACCATATTGCTGTTTTTCTGTCCTGAGCTGGAAATGAGGGGCGAGATGTCCTTCTTGTGTATTGATCGGTTGCTCTCATATAGACGTTATTGAGGGGGGAAAAGGTTCTGCCAGTTCTCAAAAAACAATTTCATTATCGTGGTCTCCGCATGGCAAAATAAAATGTATTTCCGTTTAAATTTCCTCGTATTATCATGTCCTAAGCCTATCAGTTCTCAGTGCCCCAAATGAAGCGATATTACTATTACAGGCATGGCTAACTGTAGCACCGAGATTTCTATTCACGAGCGGCTTGCTCCGATTTTATCTGACGCAGCTGTCTTTTGTCCGCACTCCTTTCGGCATTCGTTCCTCGTTCATATCTTGTTTACGTGTCTCAGTTGATGCGCATCCAGCTTCTCGGGAAAATTCAATCTTGCATTTCGAAGCAGCATGATCCGTTCTTTCAGTCACAGCCAAGGCGGAGGAGCGGGTTGCCTTTCTCCTTTACCCGTATGCAGCGCCAATATCGAGAAAAAAAAGGAAAGAAAGAAAAAAAAAGGCGCTTTCCCACATGCGGCCCGCTTTCCCCAATACCCCGACGGCGCGCAACTCAGACGTAATCAAAGTGGCCCTACATCACCTTCACCGAGCTCACCCACCTATCTGAGGGGGCGCGATACCTATATATGCCGAACCGAAGCCGCGTCTGCGCATAATAAAGCTGCGAGTCTCTGGCTCAGAGAATGAGGCGTATGCGTGCGCATCGCAGAAGGTCTTCGGTCGAGAGGAGGAAATGAACGTGCGTACATTTGCCAGCAAGCGCATTCTGCCACGGGCATGGCAGACGGTGCTCGTATGAAGCTCACCGTATGAACGCGCCGACGTTGCGCGCATACATACGTAACGGGCTAGGCCACGCTTTTGGAAGGAAAGAAAAGAGAGAACAGACGAACTTTTCAACGAAGGAAGTGTTGTGGATTGTGATTAATGTCCGATGCCACGGAGACTGCCTGCCGGCCATCCGTAATACGCCGGAAGAAAATACGCCCTCGCTTTTTTTCTCTCTCCCTTGTACGAAGTTGAGAGCATAGCAAGCACGCGGAGGGCAGCGCAGAAGGCAGCGAACGAACGCAGACAGGCCAAATCACGAAAGCTTTCTCTCGGGTGAACTCGCGAAAAAACGTTCCTCAGCGAGAGTTTAATATCATTCCCGTAATAAGCCTCGAGGGCGCGTATCCCGCCGTAAGGGCGGAGAGCGCCATCTATCACGCGAGCGCATGCGCGGCGCATGCTGAAAAACAGACGGACGCTGCATCGTCTGCTGCGAGCGCGGTCTTGCGGCGAGACCGATATATCGTTCGTGGGCTGCCAGTAGGCAGCGGGTAAACACGCACGCGTCTGGTCGAAACACACGCCAACAAAACAGAGACGATGCAAATAACAGCGCGCTGTGTACCACAACGGGTTGGCGAGAGTGCAACGTGTGCCGAAGTCCGGAAAACAATCTGCGGCCGGGCGCGCTCCATTCAACCAGGCCGCCGCTAGGCCGCCTAGACACCCACCCGAGTGGAGACCAAAAAAAAAAAAAAAAAGGCATTAGCGCTCGCGCTTCTCGTCGGCGTATTCGACACATTCATCTCCTGCCTACTGGCCGCGCCGTTCATTCCGCTGTGCAGAGAAAGAAACTCTGGCACAGCGTCGCTTCGGCCGCCTGGTGCAGTGATGCTACAGAGTTACAGCAGGCGCCGTTCATTAGGATTTATTTTATTACACACAAAACGCCCACGCGTGCATACATTTAGGAGGCGCGCGCGGAAGGGAACAAACGCTCACGTTCCCTCATTACGACGAGAACGTCGCGATCGCGATAAAGAAAAATAACCGCAATTTGTTCGAGAACTCGCGAAGGTCGCACTTTTTGAGTGGCCAAGTTTCCCGGTTACTTAGAGTGACCATTAATTAGAGCGTTAGCGAAATCTGTAGCCAAGTTTTAGCAAGTTTTTAGCCAAGCCATGTTTTAGAAAAGCAAGATTCTGGCGCTACCGAAGCAGCGGTAAGAATTATGGTGCATGGTACATCTACTCGAACGCGAAGGGGAAAGTGTGAAAAGCAAGGCAAACGAATTTAAATTGTGTGAACATTTATATCCTTGTACGCTCGAGGTTTGTGTATGCGAATGTCCCTGCTGTAGCTCTGCGCGTGCGTGCGTGCGTGCGTGCGCGTGCGCGCGTGTGCGTGTGCGTGTGCGTGTGCGTGTGCGTGTGTGTGTGTGTGTGTGTGTGTGTGTGTGTGTGTGTGTGTGTGTGTGTGTGTGTGTGTGTGTGTGTGTGTGTGTGTGTGTGTGTGTGTGTGTGTGTGTGTGTGTGTGTGTGTGTGTGTGTGTGTGTGTGTGTGTGTGTGTGTGTGTTATATTTTTTGTTATGAATATTATGACGATTACTTACATGTCGGAGAAGATGAGTAGCCGGCGCCACATTTAGGCACCAACTTATCCTTAAGTAATGCTGACAATACAGTTGATAAAGAAAGGAAAAGAAAAAGACGAAGTCGAGGGCAGACGAACACAGCGCCGAGTTTTGTTTCAAGTGCTGCTTACGTCGCATTCCATGATCGTTCCTCTTCTTCGTCATGCATCTATCACGTAGTACGTGCTTGAAGTGTGAATCCCCAGGGGAAGCGTCGTCAGAGGAAGGATGTATTTCAGGCGCTTGAGGATGATGTTGCGATAACATTAAAGGGACAGGGACGCCAAAATTTCTGATTGCGCTTTGTCACTGAAGTACCCCGTATATGCAACCACTCATATCGAATTGCACCGCAGAGCTTGGCAACAGACAAAATCAGGAAGCTTTTCTTCACGTGGTTTCCATTTTTCAGGGCAGTTGACAACAACGTGATGTTGCTATATGCGATGATAGCTAAATCCTACGAGCCGCAAAATGTTACTTTACTGCACCGCAAGAGTGCGTGGAATAGCTTTAACTGTTGCTCGCGCGATTGGATCGAGTGCGCGCGAAGCGTAGGAACAATCTCCTTGCACAGACGACGAAGCAATTTTAGTGGAAGTTGTAGCAGTGAGAGAGAAGAGAGAAACTCTAATGGCTCTTAATTAAGCGTGGATATTTTTGTTTGTTTTCGTTGCGCTTTTCCTTCCGATTTAGCGTTGCGGATTCGGGGTTACACTGAAGGCTTCTCGGAACGCCGGCTTGGTGAGGAGTGCCGCCAGCGGTGTTCCAGGCATCGCACTGCGATGGTGCACGATATGAGACCGAAGGGAAACCGTAGACGACTGCCAGCGGCCAAAGAAAGGAGTAGATGTATTTAGCTTGACGCCTGCTGTCATTTTCCGCTTAGAACAACGGTGTGGTATCCACTGTTAAGAACGGCCAGCTGCAGTGCAAGTTTGCCACCCGCTTACGACTATGGCGGCAACATCCCGGCGCTGTTAAGAACGGCGAGCTGCAGTGCAAGATTGCCACCCACTTACGACTATGGCGGCAACATTCCGGGAGCGTCGCCGCCAACTTCTAGCCACAGCGTGACTAAATCGACTTTGTGACGGAATGAGTTCGGCGGGCCAACTATTGTTCCCAAACTCCCCAACGCGCTACTCGGAACGGCTCCGAGTTCTACGGGGCCCCTCTGACGTCGGTTCCGGACCTTCGAACGTGTGTGCTTTCGTGCGTGTAGACCGTCCTAGCTAGTTTGCTAGTCCTAGCTAGCGGCTAGTTTGCGACCGAACCAGTAAGATCAAAGCCTTACAGAGTGTCTCCAAGACAGAGAGAGATTATGGAGGCAGAGATACAGCGCATGCTAGAGTTGGGAGTTATTGAGCCCGCTGAGAGTTACTACACGTCACCGCTAATACTGGTAGAAAGGACCCTCGTCCGTGTGTTGACTACAGGAAGTTAAATGCCATCACTAGGGATCAGCTGTACCCGATACCCAACATTGAGCAACGAATTGAAAGAGTTAGCGCTGCTAAATACATTTCAACCAAAGATCTCGTGCGGGGGTACTGGCAGGTTCCCCTTTCAGAAAGTGCCAGCCGCTATGCCGCATTGATCTCACCTGTAGGCACTTTTCGCCCTCTCGCACTCAGCTTCGGGCTGAAGAACGCGCCGTTTAGCTTCTCCAAGTTAATGGATAGTGTCCTAAAAGACTTGCAGGAGTTCGCCTTGCCCTATCTTGATGATGTAGCAATTTTTTTTGGACAGCTGGGAACAACACGTATCGCACCTCAAACAGGTGTTCTCACGGTTGAGGGAAGCCGGCTTAACGATGAAAGCGGAAAAGTGTAGGTTTCGTTGTTCGCAGGTTACTTATCTGGGCCATGTTGTCGGTAAGGGCATGAGACGGCCGGCCGAGCTGCAAATAGCTACGATTGGAGAATTTTCTCAGCCGCCCACGAAAAGAGTACTTCGTTCATTTTTGGGACTTGTGGGGTACTATCAACGGTACATTCCGAATTACTCACAAATGGCAAGTCCATTAACGGACACCCTCCGAAAGGGAGCACCGAGTAACGTACACTGGGATAAGGACAAAGAGAACGCTTTCCAAAGTTTGAAAACGCTATTGGTTTCTCGTCCTGTGCTTCGCGCGCCAGACTACACAAAGGAATTCATAGTTCAATGCGACGCAAGCGACAGAGGTATGGGCGTGGTACTTAGTCAGGTCGGCGACGATAACGAGGAGCATCCTATCCTCTATGCCAGCCGTAAACTAAATGTAAGAGAGGAAGCCTACAGCTCTTCAGAGAAGGAATGCGCTTGTTTAGTTTGGGCCGCCCAGAAGTTGTCGTGTTACTTGTACGGAGCGAAGTTCATCTTCGAGACCGACCACTGTCCTCTGATGTGGTTCAATCAAATGTCACACAAAAATGGCCGCTTGCTCCGATGGAGCCTCACTCTCCAAGAGTACAACTTCTCCGTTAGATATAAGAAGGGAAAGTTGCATAGCAATGCTGATGGTTTGAGCAGGCTAATTTGAATTCTGCGTTTGAGGGTCCCGCCTAAATTTTAGGGTTACTAGTGTTAATTTTTTTAAGCCAAGAAGATCTCCTCTCATTTAGCAGGATTCCCTCCATGATTGCTGAATTTGTCAGCACGAAATTGCTTCAGAAATTGGCATAGCGAAATGCAGCATTTTTTTTTTGTTTCGGCACCTATGTTGTTGTTTTTTTTGTTTTGAAGCCTAGCGGGTCTAAGGTGAGAGCCAATGTACGTCATCTCGGCGCAGAGCCGGGTTGTGGGGTTCATTTTGCAGTTGCCTGTCCTTGTTGGATGTTTTGGGGCGGTGACATCAATACACAAGTGGTCGCTGCGAGCCAAGGCATCAATCACCCCCTGACCACCAGCCGTTCTCTTCCTGCCCAGCGGTTGTCAGCGCTAGACAGTCGAGATTTTTCGGGCCATGGAGGCGCTGTTAAGAACGGCCAGCTGCAGTGCAAGTTTGCCACCCGCTTACGACTATGACGGCAACATTCCGGGAGCGTCGCCGCCAACTTCTAGCCACAGCGTGACTAAATCGACTTTGTGACGGAATGAGTTCGGCGGGCCAACTATTGTTCCCAAACTCCCCAACGCGCTACTAGGAACGGCTCCGAGTTCTACGGGGCCCCTCTGACGTCGGTTCCGGACCTTCGAACGTGTGTGCTTTTGTGCGTGTAGACCGTCCTGCGGAGAGGCGGCTAGTTTGCGATCACCAAACGAACGTTCGCGTCGCCTTGTATCGCGGGAGGACCGAGTCTTTAAAAACTGCTGTTGTGCGGATGCTCGACATACTTCTCTTAAGCAGTCATGTTGGACTGAGACTCTCTCTCAAGCAGTCATGTTAGACTGATGTACTTTCTCAAACAGTCATGTTAGACTGATATAAATACTGTAAATAAACCCATATTCCTCGTTCTCGGTGAGAAGCAGTGCTTCCCTTCATCAACGTCCTCAGCGTGGATAAGTTGGACGACGGCATGGGCCAGCTACCTTCGAATTCATGCCGGACTCCAATCTTGACAACGGATCACGAGCGATGGGATTGAGCCCCCAATCCTGATACCACGTAGCTGCTGCTCAGCAGGAACGCTAATGCGCGAGGGCACAACGCTCCTGCTAGCAGGGCAACACAAAACGCTGCCACTCCGGCAGAGCCGAGTGAGCGGGAAGTCGCGGTGCGTCCCCTCGGCTTCGTCGCTTTTTTTAAAGCGAAAGCTTTACTGGCCGCGAACTTGCGATTTCGCCGTGGCCGTGCTCCGAGGAGGCACATGACGTCACACCGCGTTACTCGTCGTTGCGTTCGCCTCCGCTCGCTTCGCCAGCTGCGTCACATGTCTGATAACATGTCGGAGTATTGAAAAGGAGAGCTCGCGTGCGCCGCAACCACAGTTGAGGCGGCAGTATGGACGGCGACGATTCTGATAAGCAGGAGGAGGCCTGGAATCGACATCGGAACGAGATGAAGAGGAAATTAATCGCCCAGGAAACAGACGAACAGCGCTCCAAACGACTGGCTAAACGCCGCGACATAGCTAGACAACCAGACTTACCTGGACTTGCAATCAAGATTAACCAAGGCTAACCATGCGATGCCTTAGCTTTCGCCACGTATATCCTGGCATAGCCGAGCTAAGCCACTGCCAATTTTTGCAGCCAGATGCACAGCGAGTCTCCGGAGTCCCAACCCTACAAGGCCACGCATGCGCGTCGATACCGTGACAGCGTGACGGCGGTGGCGCCAACGGTGACGGCGCGAATGCTCCTCCAGCGTCCGTATAATTGCTATCACGATAACGCGTATTTCCAAGTGTAGCTGGCTATTTGCTTTACTTTGAAATGCGACAGGGTTCACACCAATGTGTTCTGTGATCCCTTTAGGGGTGTATTTCCGCGGTTCCCGTGCAGCTGGTTAGAGAGGAGGTATATCATCATCATCAGCCTAGTTACGCCCACTGCAGGGCAAAGGCCTCTCCCATACTTCTCCAGCTACCCCGGTCATGTACTAATTGTGGCCATGTTGTCCCTGCAAACTTCTTAATCTCATCCGCCCACCTAACTTTCTGCCTCCCCCTACTACGCTTCCCTTCCCTTGGAATCCAGCCCGTAACCCTTAATGACCATCGGTTATCTTCCCTCCTCATTACATGTCCGGCCCATGCCCATTTCTTTTTCTTGATTTCAACTAAGATGTCATTTACCCGCGTTTGTTCCCTCACCCAATCTGCTCTTTTCTTATCCCTTAACGTTACACCTATCATTCTTCTTTCCATAGCTCGTTGCGTCGTCCTCAATTTCAGCAGAACCCTTTTCGTAAGCCTCCAGGTTTCTGCCCCGTAGGTGAGTACTGGTAAGACACAGCTGTTATACACTTTCCTCTTGAGGGATAGTGGCAACTTGCTGTTCATGATTTGAGAATGCCTGCCAACCGCACCCCAGCCCATTCTTATTCTTCTGGTTATTTCAGTCTCATGATCCGGGTCCGTGGTCACTACCTGCCCTAAGTAGATGTATTCCCTTACCACTTCCAGTGCCTCGCTACCTATCGTAAACTGCTGTTCTCTTCCGAGACTGTTAAACATTACTTTAGTTTTCTGTAGATTTATTTTCAGACCCACCCTTCTGCTTTGCCTCTCCAGGTCAGTGAGCATGCATTGCAATTGGTCTCCTGAGTTACTAAGCAAGGCAATATCATCAGCGAAACGCAAGTTGCTAAGGTATTCTCCATCAACTTTTATCCCCAATTCTTCCCACTCCAGGTCTGCGAGATTCCTACTTTCTTAAGGAAGTGCGGTCAGCTGTAGAAGACACGAGACATCCCTGGATGCCTGTTAACGCTAAAACGAAAGTGTGATTAAAAGTCTGATCATTTAACATTGTGACGAGTGCTCGGAAATGACATCTCTGTTATTCACAGGGGAAGAAAAAAATGAAGATCACGAATTTTAACTGTCAGCACACTTTTAATGACCTCTGAGTGCCAGCTGCATCTTACGAAAGAAACGTGACTCAACGTCCCATTTTTAAGACAAAAGGAGTCACCCCTTATATGGATAGCAACTTTTTATGCCGCCATTGTGTTACAGGACTCTGTGAACTATACGCTGAGATTTCTGCAAGGCGCCACGGCATCGTGCACGTTCAGTGACCTTCCATACGAACCCTCCGGGCGATTTGTCCAATTTCGTCTTCTTTCATACTCAGCGACCAAAACAAGGTCAGTGATATCTGCATGGAAATTCCGCTATAATATATTAGTATATCTCGTAATTCTCCAAATACCACTTCAGATGTGTCAGCACCATCTTCTCCGTTCCTAATTAAAAAAAAATACCGCATGCGCCATATACCCTGTATCCATGAAGGAGGAGGAGGAGGAGGAGGAGGAGGAGGAGGAGGAGGAGGAGGAGGAAATAAAGAGAGAAAGCAGGGATGTTAACCAGAAATGCGTCTGGTTGGCTATCCTATACTGCGGGACGGGAAAGAGCGAACAGAAAGATAAGATAGAGAGACGGAAGCGAAGGGGAGGAAAGCCGCGGTGAGCTCGCGCACTCATGCGGAGGGCCTAGGCGAGTCAAAGGCATTCACATAGGCCAGTCGCCCTCAAAAAATACAAAAGTGCCGTCATAGCTTTGTGGGCTGACGAACGATGGGGACGGTCTTCAAGTAGCACTTGCACAGACAACGGCCGATTGTCCAGACTTCGCAATGCGATAGATAATGTTTGTCTTTCCGACTGAAATTGATGACAATGGCACAATAAATGTTCGATGTTCTCTTCCGATTTCGCATGTTAGCTGTTCGAGAGCTCCACGTCTGAGAATTGAATGCATGATGTGTAAAACCAGTCTCGAGTCGGAAAACACGGCCCATGTACCAGGACTCTTTGTGTCAGTAAATTGAAGCGCACTGCGCAGAGCTCTGAGTTCTGCAGCCGTGGATGTCGCGACATGTGAGGTCTTGAATCGCAGTGTTACTCTTTTTGTCGGTATAAACACAGCACCCCCAGAACTGGTCGATGTGGTCGATCCGTCAGTACAGATGTGTACGTGGCTACTGTATTTCTCGTACAAAAGTAGTAAGCTCAATTGTTTTAGTGTAAATGGTGGTCCTGGAATTCTGAGGTATACTTCAGGACGGCACAAGCACCTTAAAGTGGCAGCGCAAGACGGCAAAGACAAAAGGCAGGAAACACACAGGACAGCGCTGAACTCGCAACTAACTTTATTAGAAGGCACACACAAACTTAAATACTACAACCTATACCCACGTGCTCTCCCATCGATGGCGTGACGCAGGTATAGGTTGCAGCACGAGAGCACGTGGGTATAGGTTGTAGTATTTAAGTTTGTGTATGCCTTCTAATAAAGTTAGTTGCGAGTTCGGCGCTGTCCTGTGTGTTTTCTGCCTTTTGTCTTTGTCGTATTGCGAGCGATGTTCAAGATGTTCAACCAGCACCAACTCGTCCAAATGTCGATTCTTCTACGTCACAAACACCATGGACACCGACCTGGCCGCAGGTGTGTACCCCGATGTAAGCGAAGCACGATTCATAATCCATAATCCACAATTTGTATGATCCTATAAGTCTATGTATGAAAACCCACTACGTGATTCTAAATGAACCCATATGGTCATATAGGATTATAGTACGGTACATTTCATGTGCATTTTCTAATACAGTAATAATAACTTTAATAGACTAATACTATAGTAATAATAACTTTATTTAGAAAAATGACCAAAGTGATTGGGAAATAAGACACGACTACGGGTGATTTGTCTCGTGAAAAAAAGACAACTATAAAAAGCATTTCCGAGGCAATATTTCCGGAAGTTAAAGGCGCTTGCCACAACATAACACATCGAGCCATGATTGACGCCTTGGGAGATGATGGCGTAGATGGCCCTGTGTTTCAATAAATATTCAGCTACTTTAAAGGCGGGCCATTTTTTAAGCAAACAGAGGATGGTACGACATCACAGCACGATTCCTGCGGGGGCGTAGAACAAGGTGGAACCCTGAGCCCCATGCTCTATAACTTAGCGCTCGTCTATCTTGTTAACTCTCTTGCGCGACTCGGCCATCAATCGATCTATACAGACGGTATCTGCATTTAGGAATATTCCACACATTCCCAGATGTGTTAAAGAGTGCAGAAAGTGACCTCGCTAACGGTAAATAATGTTCAAGAACATAGTCTGGTGGTATTTTCCGAGAAGTGTTCTATGGTTGCTTTCACGCACAAGACAATGAAATCGTAAGTCATCAAAATTAATTGACAAGTAAACGCCTACGAGAACCTACGAGAAGACGCATCACTTTCTAGGATTATAGATCACAGCCTCTCCTGGAACCCTGACATTTTCTATTTTAAAAATAAACGTACCATAATTACCCCCCACCTCTTAAGGTTACGCTCGGGAAAGTCGTCGTATGCGTCTGTACGAGCGATGCTGCAACTCTGTTGAGTGGCACGTGTAGGACGCACCTCCATGACCAAGCCAAAACGCAACGAACATGTCTCGGCCTTCCCAGGAGTCTACCTGTGGCAGCGACAGCAGCCGTAGCGCATGGTCACCCTATCGCTACGTACTACATTGAAGTCGGCGCTTTAAGGATGCACATCGGACACTTTTCGCTGCTCACCACCCCACGATATCGTCTCCCTCCCTGCAGATAAATTACGTTCAGGGTTTGGTGTTGTTATCGCTGCTCACCGTGCCACCTTATCGTCAAGCTTCACGCCTGCAGCAAGACCACCTCTACCTCCGCGGTGCCTGCAGCATTCCTGGCATCAAAAAGAAAGCTGAAATGTCATCTATCGCCCTCAAACAAACCGTAGTGCTATTCCTGCATGTAAAGCAGATGAGGACGCCTTCTCATTCACTCAAATTGTCTCGTTTCCTTACAGGCGCAGAAGGTTTTGCGGTCGTTCCCGCGAAAATCATCATCATGAAATTCAAGACATTGCATTTGACGTCATCGATGGCTGCACTGACGTTCATCGTTCACGAATCGTCACAGCCATGGTCTATCTTCTGAGATTCTGAGATAACTCTTTAGTGTCTTATCTTACCGTTCCATCGAACGAACAGCCAGTCGCTGACATAAGATTATTTCACCCCGACGCAAAGGGACACATCATCTATCAGTGGATACCGCGCCACTGCAGCATTTCAGGCAACGACAGTGTGAATGAGGCCGCCAGAAGGTCGGTGATGTGACAGTTGTCGTATACTGATGCCGCTGTCAAGAACAGAGGCCCCTACAAGGCTTCGGCCACTCGTGCGCGTGCTTGCATTGGCACAGAGGAGATCGACCGAGTTTACCAACACTTGTCTCCACTCGTGGATCCCTCACGTGTCATATATGCAGAAGCGTTTGACAAGTATCTGTCATCTTTTGAAGTTATTAGCCAGATAGAGGTGGGAATTGTCTGTGAGCACTATGCTACAGTTATATAGAGCCATTTTCCGAGCCTTTCCAAGATATAGCTTGCCAGCCTTGACCAACGCAAATAAAACGCCCTTTTGTAGGATCCAAGGTATTCAGGCTCAGGCTCTTCGTATTTGTCTAGTCTTTTCTCGAAGTGCATCAACTGCAGGAACTGTCGCGATCGCTCGTGATTACCTCATCACGACACACATTAGAGTCGAAGCGCTATGGGCGCACATAAGACATTTTGCCCGAACACCTCGTCACCATTAAACTTTTCTACCTACTAAGAGACGACGTACCTCGTTCTGCAAAACGATATCAGTTCAGCCTGAGTCACTACCATCAGGCTTCACGCGTGCAGCGAAGCGTTCGACGCCTCCTTGGCGCCTCATTAAAACTCACGTTTATCTGACTGTACTTGGTGTCCAAAAGAAAGCAGACTTTTCGCTACCAGCTCTCAAGCAGCTTACCATGATCATTTTACGTAACAGTTCTGCGGAAACCCGCAAGGTGGAGAGAATTAATTAAATAAAGGAAACAGGATGAGTATTTAATTACTTCTCTCCACCTTGGGGGTTTCCGCAGAACATTTACGTCAAACTCTTGCCTTTGCTTTGAGTTGTGGATAAATTCGACTTCGCCCTGCCATCTGCTAGCCGCCGGGTTCGGTGGTCCAGGGTTGGAGTTCCGGACCAAAACGAATTTTTCTTCAACTGCGAAGCTTTCCTTTCGAGAAACTCGTATGGGTTTTCTTTGTAGCAGTTGCTACGACTGGGTGGATGTCTCATTTTCCTTTATTTAATGATCATTTTACATGAAATATGCAACGAGTACACACATATATGCTTACGCCGACGGCTCGGTCCTGCCGAACAGCTCAAGTGCAGCTGTTGTCATCCCAATAAAAGCTACCACCAACAATTTCGATATCTCGCACTGTACAACATGGAAAACTTTACGCCATTCGTGCAGCACTGCGTTTCACTCATGGTGAATAACCACGTAAATGGCCAATTTTTTGCGACTCGAAGGCGGCACTGCAGAGTTATTTCTTCGTGCAGAGTCCTTCGTCGTGGTCACATGAACAATTTGTCTTGGATTTTGTAGAAGCGACACACCACTTAGCCGAGTAGAGACACCACGCCATTTTTTTTATTTGTTACCGAGTCAGTGTGCCATTATCGGTAATGAACGTACGGATGAAGCGGCTCGAATAGCCCGCGGAGAAGCCCAGTGTTTATTCATACCACTTTCAAGGAAAGATGCTGCAAGAAAGCTTCGCATATTTCCCCGCCAATACACGCTATCTAATTGTAACAGGCCCAACTTCATACATACGCGGCTATAGTTGGACGTGGCATTCACAAATGCCTACTCCTTCCACGTAGGAATGGCCAATTCCACAGTCTGTGACAACTGTGCTGGAGAGAAAACCGTCAGCCATTTCTGTGCTAGTGTCCGCAGTAATTTGCACAGAGACGCTCACTGACCACTGCGCTCAGGTTCGACGACCGACGCCGGTCGGAAGAGACAATCCCCCAGCGCATATGTGACTCTACATCCTATCAAAACAGTGTAAAAACATTGTTGTGCTTTTTTTTCTTTTTTGCGATCTGCTCGATTCAGTGGACGCCTTGAGTACTTGTGGTGTCGCGATTTCATTTCTTTCTGTCGCTCTCTTCTTTTCCTCCCTTCTTTCTAACCCCTCCCCCCCTTTTCCCCAGCCCACCTGCAGGGTAGCAAACCGGAAGCTTGCGTCTAATTAACCTTTCTGCTTATTATTTCTCTCTTTCTCACGTCTCCACAGCTTGGATCCATTCCCGCAACTCCATCTTCCGCCCGGAATACCGGTAATATCGCGAGCTGAAGAGGCACTTATATGCCACCTGTGGCTTGGCGTGGCCTTCAGAAGCGCTTATTCATTCAGCTTATTTAATGGCCGATAGCCCTACGTGCGACAACTGTGGCCCCGAGGGTACGATTATGTATCTCCTTTGTGAATAGCCTCGCTACAGTGGGCCCAGAAAAGAACTCTCGACCACACTATATAGACTGGACAATCGCCCTTTTCGGAAGAAATAATCCTGGGGCACTGGTACAGATCGTCTTCAGCACAGAACGCGTTGAACAGACTGTTGCGCTTCTTGAGGAAATGAAGACTGAATGACGTATATTGAGATTTCTCGTACGCTACGTCACACTTACATGCAACCTTCTCCCTCCCCCTTTTCATTTTTCTCTCGAACTTGTATCTCCTGTGACCTTGCATTCGTTTTCTTCCTTTTCCCAGGACAGGGCAGCCAGTCAATACACACAGTGGCTTTTTGTATGTTTGTCTTTCTGTCTCTTTTTTCTCCTCCTTGTCTAATGTGTCGAACGTAGAGTCGTCCTAATCATGAAATAATTTTCTTTTTCTATTAAACTCGCAGCATACGGGCAGTTCAGTAATTCCATCCCATAGGATTGCGGCTGAAGCGCCTGTCGCGACGTCGCTAAGGAATTATGCAGCCCATGTCAGCGCAAAAGCAAACGATTTGCTGCCTGCTTTATTGCAGCTGCTGCTGCTACTGCGCGCAACTGCATAATTATCGTATAATGCCGTGTTCTAGAATATCGTTAGCGTCATCTTGATAATATGTTTGCCTTACTCGCCCCGAGATCACTGCATTTGTCAGGTATACTCCTACGGTAGAAAAGTCATTCATTCGCGCTGCCTTTTCATCACGGTGGCGCTTTTTCGTGCCCGCAAATGCAGCCAGCGCCCTCTGTCGTAAGGGTCGCGACAAAAAGACGAAGATTTCTAGCGGGGGGCTTTTTCGTAATTCCCGCTCCGGCCAGAATTACGAGCACATCCCGCTTGGCGCCGGAGTCGACGCCGCGACAGCTGGCGCCGGCTGGCCCCGGCCGAGCGAAGCAGGGCGGCCACGGGGCGGCGGGAGCGCGGCGGGCGCGCCTCCGCGTGGGCCGCCGCCGGTGGTGCCACGTGCAGCGGGCGACGCCGCCGCACGCGGCAGACGCGGCTCGCGAGCCGCGCTGGAAGCACTGGGGCTGAAGCGCATCGCTCGAGCGGCGCGTCCTCGGCGCGCGCACGTTTAGCGGCAAATAAAGCGCGCGGTCTCTCCGCACCGCGAAGGCCCCTGGCGTGAAAGCATGGAAAAACTTTCATTTTCATTGCAGGCCAGCGACGAAATCCATTAGGAGGAATAACTAGCACGGCACGAGAACCCGGGATAGAGTAAGTGAACACATTAACAGCGGTCACTTGCAACCTTGAATGAATGAATGAATTTATTTCCATAAATATACAAGTTTATGGAGGATATAAGGAAAAAAGTTGCAAAAGAGCAACTTGACTAGTCCTGAAACCTTCTCGTGACAGCAGCAGCAGAAACCGACACATGACAAAAAGGGCGGGTAAGAGAGAAAGAACAAAACAAAACAAAAACAATAAACGTTCTAGAAAAAATAGCAATAGCAATAGAAGAAATACGTAACTCAATAAAAGGAAGCCTACTTATACAGAGATTAAAGGCTAATAGGCACCAAAGTAATTTATTAATTTGTTTTTACTACAAGAAAAAACATCAATACCATCATTCATTACCTTATTTAATAATTGCGGTTTGTTTCGCATAGTTGGTACGTGGGTTTGGCACAAACCAATATTCCGGAAATCTTGTAGCATAATAGCTTCTATTTCGTGTTAAGTTGGCTATAGACCTGGCGTGGTTAATGCTTTTCTGGCACTCCTTACCGTATGTTAACGCTAAGCGAAAATTGAAGAGATCATGAGCTTTAAGTATCTTTAGGTCTTTAAATAATGAATTAGTTGGAAAGTCAAATGGTACTTTGCATACAACACGAATAGCTCCCTTTTGCAGACGAAAAATACGATTAATATTAGTGGCAGATGTGCCCCAAACCAGGCAGCCGTAATTTAGGTGTCAAAGAAACAAAGAGTTATATAGCAGAAGCTTTACCTTCTGTGGAATCTGTTTAATAGTGAAAAGAAGGCCTGAAACTTGAGAAAGCTTGTTTGTTAAAAAATTAGTGTGATAGTTCCAAGACATGTCGTGATCAAAGAAAACACCTAAGCTTTTAATGGAATTCACGAGCATGATTTTTGAAGAGCCAAGTTTAATGTCATCCTTCAGGAGAGCATTCTTATTCTTGGCATGAAACAAAATTGCTTTAGTTTTTCCTGTGTTGATTTTCAACCCATTTTCGACAGATCAAGTATATAATCTTTTAAGCACACAATTCGCAACTGTAAGCTGTGTTACAGCATTACTTGAAGAAAACAACGCGGTTGCATCATCAGCATATAAAATAAACTTGGTGTGGAAATCTACATTAACAATATCATTAATAAAGACATTAACGAGACGGGGGACTATAATGCTACCCTACGGAGCGCCAATATATACTGGTTTAACTTGGGATGCAATGTTATTAAGTTGCACAAATTGGCGTCTATGACACAGATGTGACCTAATCAAGTCTAAAGCGATGCCACGAATACCATAGCGATTCATTTTCTGTAACAGGAGCTCGTGGTTAATACAATCAAAGGCCTTGCTAAAGTCTATAAAAATGCCTAGAGTAAGAAGGCCTTTATCAAAATTATCTAAAATGAATTCTTTTTGCTGAAGCAGGGCAAGTTGAGTAGACCTATTTTTTACAAATAGCAAACTGACAATCGGCTAAAAAAATTTTGCTTTCGAGGAAATCAGAAATGCGTTGAAAAATAATTTTTATAATCCCTTTGAAAATACGGGGAGAATAGAAATTGGTCTATAATTTGTCAACAATTTCTTATCTCCTTTCTTGAATAAAGCTAAGACTTTTGCAGTTTGCATCTGACGTGGGAATACACCGGGAAAGGCCGACATTGAAGACGTGCATTAATACAGGGGCAGTTAAATCTAGGACGTATTTCACAGGTTTAATCTGAATGTCATTGACATCACAAATGCTGCTGTTGTTGAGTTCACTGAATTTGCATATTATTTCAGATGCGTTCGTTGGATGCAAAAAAACTGAATCGGAGCAATGAATGGATAAGTAACGACTAGCATTCATGTTTATAGGTGCACTTACAACGCTGATAAAGTAATTGTTAAACGTGCCAGGAAAAAACACGTCTGGAACTGCATTGCCATTTTCCAAAATACCTTTTGGAGGCTGATAATCAGGCACACGATTCAACAAAACGTTGGCCCGCTTCCACAATTTCCGGCTGTCATTCCAAAACAACCTTGCGGATTTATTGCAGGTATCTCGATATATAAGGGGCGCTGAAAGAATTGGACAAACGTGCAAAAGAGGCCTAAGGTTGGAATTCTCCATACGAGGAGCTCGACGATAGGTATGAAATTACAGGACACTAAGGCGTCAGGATAGAGCTGTCACACTCGATTAGAAGGTATTATAGATGTAATTAAGGAGAGCAAGTGGAGCTGAGTGCGCCATGTAACGGCGTGCGATAGATAAAGGATGGCCTGTTAAAGTGACATTGTGAGCATAAATGGGCAGCAACAATCCAGGGAGCAGGTGGAGCGATGAGGTTAGGAAATTTGTAAGTGTATATATATATAGTGCTGGTTCGGTTGACCGAGGAGCGATGTGACTGAATCTCTGGGAACGAAGCCTCTGTCCAACAAGCTTATTTTGAGAGGGTTGGCGATCATCATGGTTATTTCACATTTTTTTTTCACTTACGTCTGCTTATGATTACACCGGCCTTTCTCATTCTAAAATTAAAATGCTATTTGAGAAGGATGCCGGTATCTTATTGGCGCGTGCTTCTACATTGTGAACGCAAGTTGTCGCACGCTTTCACCTGCGTTCTTTGCATGGGAGCAAAAAGACAGGAGCGCGCTGGCGCAATTAAAGTATAACTGCAATGTCATCTGCATAAACACTACCACCAATCAGTACACATTTCAAACATATGTCTGTTGTCATCTCTGTCTGGTGTCTGCATTCTTGTTTTTGTCTGCATTCTATCCTTCCTATAGCTGATCATTCGACAGCACCTCTGCTGCTTGGTATGGAGGGATCAACATGTCTCTTTCGCTTCCATTGACGCTTGCATTGGAAAGAATGAAACTTCACCTGAGCGCATTTTGCGAACAAGAGGTCAAGCTTTTGAAGCGTAAAAGAAGCCGCCGCGGTGGCTTAGCGGCTATGGTGTTGCGCTGCTAAGCACGAGATCGCGGGTCGAATCCCGGGCCGCGCTGGCCCCATCTCGATGAGGGCGAAATGCAAAAACGCCCGTGTCCCATGCACTTGGGGCGTGTTGAAGGTCTGCTGAGGGTCAAAATTAATCGGGAGTCTCCCACTACGGCATTCCTCAAGATCAAATCGTGGTTTCGGTGCGTAAAACCCCAGAGTTCGTTCTTTGATTGATATGATCATTCAACTCAGGTGCCAAGGTACCTAGTTGCACGGGAAGCATAGCACGGGAAGGACGATCAACAAAGGCGAGACAGGACAAGCGCTACTCTCGTGTGGAAAGTACCACTCTCGTGTGGAAGGTACTACATTGGCCAAACGGGCAGATGTTTAAATGTGCGTCTCCAGGATCACAGTAATAAAGTGGGCAATATTTGCACAGACGGTCATCTGGCGGCCCATTGTAAAAAGTGTGTTGCACAACCACCTTCCCATCCCTTGTTTGATAAGACGGTCATTTTGTACCGGCACCGCAAAGACCTGACAAGAGAAATCAAGGAAGCATCCGAGATTGCACGGGCAGGTTATCTATGCGTGAGCAGGCCGTCTGTGGCATTATCAACTACCGAGCTTGAATTCATGGCATGGCGGCATGTGGCGTTTTTGTCAAGCTCTTATGTCCTTCTTTCCCTTAGCAGAATCAGTTGCGTATATATGCTCCTCTTCCGCAATAAACGCTGTGTTGAAAGTTAGCGCTTGTCCTGTCTCGCCTTTGTTGATCGTCCTTCCCGCGTTATGCTTCCAGTGTAACTATGTATTACCAACCCGCCCAAGCCTATACTCTTCTGTTGTAGTACCCTCGCGCACTCATAAGTCACGACCCTTGCGCTGTGGTGAACTTGCCTCACGTGATCTCCAGAGAGAAAGTCGAAACAGACAAAATTAAAAACGTAGTGAGTCTGCTACAAATTAGGCGCAACAATGACGACGCCGGAGTTCGCCACTGACGCAAAGAATGTCTTCAACTTGGTCTCTTCCAGCATCCGTTCAGAGTTAGAGATGCAAGCTTCTGATATCGCTGTAAGTCCAGCGATAGACGAGCAGGAAATCACCAACGGGATCCGGCTGTTCCCGCCGCCCTCGAGAGCGTGAGTCCCATGCCGGGCGAACCCGTCAGGGCGCGCCCGCGCCTCGTCGCGCGGCTCGTGCAGCGGCACTGTCGCATGTTTCTACCTATCGGCGAGCAAGCGATGCCGTTCGACCGCTTGTTTGCGTCGCTGTGCGTGCCCCACTTCGATGAATCGCTGGCGCCCAAGTGGCCTCGTTTCTGTCGACACTGTATTTCTCAAATTTCGCACTTTTGCCTGCCAATTACAAATTCTAGACGTTCGCTCGTTCATTGTTAACTCACCAGACAGGGACGCTAGGTCTCATAAGGAAAACAAAATAATAACAAATCACACTTCACATGCGGACGCGGATGACCTGCAACGTAATATTTGTTGGAACAACCTTTGAACGCTGTTCTGTGCATGCGGATTATTTAGTAATTTCTCTTTTTCCTTCCTTGCGCTTGCGTTCTTACGCTGGACCCTCGACATGCCAGTCGTGTTTGTAGCCGTCCAGTGAAGTGCATACCTGGATGTGCAAGTGTATCTCTGGCCGCATTCTTCGTCTTGTCTTCTGTACGAATCTGCGCACATCACTCATTTTCTGATCCGTGCGCAGTGTCGCTATTCTCGCTATTCTCGCTATTGTCGCGCTATTCTCACGTGCGCAGTCTCGCGTAAAAAGGTAAAAAAAAAGAGAAGCAATAGGCAAAAAGCAAACAAATGGTAGTTAAGGCTAAAAATTTGAGGGCACGGCAGGGAACGTACACTTATCCGTAGTGCGCTTCGAACGCGTTGGCCTTCAACGACATCAGGCACGCAGCGGTGCACTCAACTGCGTGAGCAGAGGAGGCGCGCTCGTATTGAACTGCCAGTCCTTTTAATCATTGAATTCGCAGACGAGAAGGCCCGCCTATTATTCTCTTTTGTTTGTCGAAACCCCGTTGTGCCAAAGCAGGGTTCGCCTCTGTATGTTTATTTTCTTTTTGCGTTTCTCTCTCTCTCTCCTCCTCGACCGGCGCGGATCATTCATTACAATTTGCATGGCGATGAGTAATGCCAGGAGCAGGAAACAACAGCACAAGCGGCGTCGGGTTGCACGCCGTGCTCTCGCAGTCGTCCAAACACGACGCGATCAAAACAAAGCGCACGGGCGCGCATGGCTCGAAAACAAAGAAAACGAAGGGGTAAAAAAATATGCGGAAAACAAAGAGGCGCAGTGGGGGCAGCGAGATCAAAACAAAAACAAACGGGGGGGAGGGGGGGCGAGAGCAATAAGAGAAAGAAGCCCCGACGCTGCCTCGGAAATCTCAAAAACGTGACGTCCCCCTCCAGCCCTTGTGAGTCAGAGGCGAGACTACCGCTGTTGAACCCCTTTCCTCTCTGAGCGCACGCCAGAGCTATCTGTCGGCCGTCCTCCCAGTTGCCCCACAGCGTAACAAATGCCAGCATTTTGAGATTGAAAGGGTTTCCTGACTGCCTCTATGGCTCGCGCGCGCGTTCTCCGTGCCGTGACTAAACAGCGCGGCTGCTTGCGAAGTGCCGAGCATCTCTGGCGCACGGGCGTGCGCGTGAACGAAGTTTCCTCAGTCAGACGGCGTTTTCACGTCCTTTGTTTTTTTACCCTTGTGTCCGCACGCGCATATTCGCTGGTGACAAGCGAAAGGAGGCCACAATGGCGACCGTTGGGCGCCGTTGGGCAACATAACAAATGGATCGCGGATGAAGAGAACTCGATACGCTGAACTTGTGCGCACGTAGTGATTGTTCCGCGCTTCCGTGCTAACGGAGTGCTCGGCGCAAAGCTTGAGAATCTACAGCGGCACCAGTGTCGCCGCCTTCAACAGCAACACTGCTAAACTACGAGTGTGCATTGCTTGGCTATTCATAGTGATTCAGTTTAACTGAACTATATGAAACAAGCGTTTCTATACCCAGACGGCCGCGCCAAGGTGTACTTAGAAGATTTAGGCGGATTCTTTGTGACTGGCCCCTACAGCTATCAGTGAAACTCATCGAAAGTGTTAGCTTTTGTGCATACCAGCTGACACTTGGCATTGCTATCCAAAACCAACGTCGCCTCAATTGCTTTTCTCTTTATTTTATAAGAGATTAACCTGAATATAAAGCTCTTATTCATATATCTACTACTATAACAGTGTTAGAAGTTTGTTCGCAGACTGAAAATTTTGTTGGTACTAAGTGAAGTTACAAAACTGTTGTGAAGTTGTTTTTTTAGCACATTTCTGTGGGCAGTTGCAAACACACGAACCAAAAACCACGGCTGCGACGCATAATATCGTCCGCATCAGGATCTGCCGCATACAGTTTCCAGGTTTCTTGCTAAAAACGTCCATTACGAACAATAGTGCCCATTATGGCCAGACCTCAGTTTGCTCGTTGGTCACCCGATGTGAGAAACGAAAGAAAAGATAAATCATCGTTGTCGTCGTCCTGGTGTTGAAGAATCGCTGCTGAAGATGAAAGCTTACTGAGTTGAACTTTGATCACAGTGACTAGGTAAATAAATATTAAGGAAAGTTAGAATGACTCGAGATATGCGCACCGACCTTTAAACAAGAGTACGGCGTAATGAACACCATAGCATCCGTGAAACGTGTTTCAGGGCAACCCCTGCACTTTTATTTTTTGTTCAGGCATCCAACGAAACACGCGGAATGAAGACGCTACCAATGCGCGTGGCAAAGAAAGATGTCTTTGCACATGTGCCAACAGAAAAGATTGAGACAGTTCCGAGTAAAATTACATACGTTCACATAGGAGATTTCCCGACCTAAACTACAATTAACCCTAAAGCATTCTATATTTTAGGGCCCATTGTAATTTGAGTTATGATACGTGTTTGTGAGGTGGAACTAATAGAAACTTGAGGGTTCGCTATTGTTATGGTTCACTGTGTGTGGCCATGAATGGAACTGATGCCAAGCGCCTGAGACACGACGTGCCTAATCGTCACGCTCGTCAACATGAAAAGACTTGTCCGTCGGGTATGTGCGACGGGATTATGCACCAGTGGAAATCCTACTCTCGTTTGTCCTCCGTTCACCCCCTCTACCTCTGTGAGTGGTTCCTCTACGAATCTTTCTGTGCGGATTGCCAGGGAGTGGTCTTTTTTTTCGTATTCCTTTGTGTGGGCTGACCAGTGTGCTGACAAGGCCCTCTACCAGGGAGCAAGGGAGAATGAGGTTGCCTGGATGGTGTAGGGTATAAAAAGGCCAACGAGACCCACGCGGACATCTCTGCCCTTGCGTGCAGGAGCCCGCACGCCGATCGTTTCTCTACTTTTTGTCTTGGAACGCACCGCTCACCCGTAAGGATGTATTAAACTTGTGTTATTAGTTTTTAGTCTTCTGTTACTATTTACTAGTCTTCCCTGCAGGACCGTCTCGGATGGTCAACTTAGTTCGAGCTCCACGCAGACGCTGTTGAAGGTCGCCGAAACCCCGTCCCTTTAACAACTGGAGGTACCAGCACGTAAACAACTGGTGGCAGCCTTAACACTAGTGGGCAGTTTATTGCGTGCGTTATGCTAGGCCATGGGCTTCAAATAATTGCTTTTCCTGGTTGGAAGCTACAAAGCGAAGCGAGACATATTCATGTCCAACACAAACGTTAATCAACATGCTTCTGTTCGTGCGAGCATTGAAGCTAACCAAAAGGTCCTGGTGTGCCTGCGAACGCCTTGACCGACAGAAGGACGGTCCACTGAGGAAACTGTTCCGAATTTTGAAGCCTGATCACATTTTGCAGAGTGACGCAATCTCCATACGTCACCTTATCATTTATGCACTGCCAGCTGACGTTTGCTATGTGAAGAAAAAATATTAATAACGCTCTTCTGTGTCATTTCTCATCGGGTTATTTCATTATTGTTTTTATGAATATATATGTTTTTGTATAAGAAATAAACATGTAAGAAATGTAATCATCAAGACGCACAGCGCTGCAACTCAAAAACGCTCCTTTGTTCTTGAATCAGAGGATGTTCTTTGAGTGTTCTATTCGCCAATTTTTATATTTAACGCTCGGAACATTTTACCCAAGCATATGAAGAAAGGCCCAATCCTTAATGCATTGCAACGAACTACCATAAAGCGATATTAATGGTATCTCCCGCGGCTGCACGAGCACCTATACCGGTGCTTAGTAAACGAAACCACTTAGGCATAGACTTCCTGCCATCAACCGCAGGCGTTAGTGGACCTATTAACGTGATACCTTGTCGCACTCTTCGCAACATATAGAGAGGCTTGCTACGCCTAGAATGTGGACAAAAAATTATTCGACCACAGGTACGGTACACGTGAAAGGACAAAGAAGTCGCCCCGACTTCGCTCTTACCTGCCTTGTAGGCCATTATGTTTCGAAGCTTGCGGGGTAAAATAAATTAAGAGCTCGAGCTGGGCCGGAGTTGTGTGGGAAGTCGCGGAGAGACGAGGCTTGTCGGCGACAGCAGCAAAAAGTTTGTTCTGTTCGCCGCAAGTATAGTCTCTTCCTATCCACGCGCGATAGAGATAAATTGAAGAAACGTGGCTGGAGGCTCTCCTTAAAGAGCAAGGCGGCAGCATCAGACTGGCTGTTACCACCGTCAAAGCCAGAAGTTCGCTAAGCAAAAGAATTCTGGGCGGCGCCTTGAGCAGGTACTAAACCTTCTTTCGATGCAACATTCCTGGAAGCGCGAAATTCATCTAGCGTCATCCGCGAACGCCTCTCCAGTGAGACCCTATGATACGCGCGCAATAACAGCTCAAATAACCGTGCGCTGCATCCACCCGTGGGTTCTTTCGTGGCTTCACGCACAAACCGCGAGAGGCATCACTCCCATCTGCATACGCTGGAGCTTCTGCGAAACGCAGTCGCGGCTTTTGTTCGCTTCCGTTTCTTTTCTTTTCTGCTCACTTCAAAAATGGAGCGCCGAGTGCGGGCCCGTCTCTCGCCGCCTCCGTTGTTGTTGCAATGGCGAGCATTTGTCGCTGTCTCTCCGCTTCCCGCCCGCATCTGAACGGATCCAAAAACAGCGAACTGTTCAGGCAGTGTAACACGCCGTTCTCCCTCTTCGCCGCTCGGCACCGAATGCGTATGCCCACCGAAGTCGCCACGGATGCCGAAAATAAGCAAATGACGACATTCACTCAGAATCCTATAGAGCTACCCGTGCTAGGCCGATGAAACCGTGCAGGGAGAGCCGGAGAGTCACAGGAGACGGCGCTCCCTCGCGCCCCCATCCTGCCGGCGCCGCCCTGCCTACTGTTCCCCTAATGCGCTTTGTTATTGTGTCGAGATAGGGCGTGCGATTCGTTATGCATGCATTGCCGCCGAGCCGCTTATAAATATAGATGGCGCGCTCGAAGACGACGGCGGGGCACGACGCCACCGCCCCGATGATTTTGCCCCCAAAAATGGTGCGCGCACCGCTCGTAATGCACAGCGCCCGCATCTTGCTTCCCCCCCCCCCCCCCCCCCCCCTGTCTCTACAACATTTGACTGCAGGCGCCCATAGCGCGCGGAATGCGCGAGTATGAAGCATCCGTTGCCGCCGCTTCGTCGATCGAGCGTTCTGAGAACCTGAAATGAAGACCTTGCTACGGGAATGTGTTGGCGAGAAAGAAAAACCTGGAGCAGCTGACGTCGAGCGCATCGTTAAAGAAATACGAAAATCTGCATGTACAGCTGCGGCGCTAGATGCTCTGCCAAATGCGCGTGATTCGATGTAACAGGAAATGATCGTGCTGCTATCTTTAAGCACGCTCGCAATGCTTGACGCGGCTACCTTTTGGTGAACATGTGCCATCTGCCTTCGGCGAAAAAAAAAAAAAAAAACATGGGAAGACGGTTTGCTTTTAAATTAATTTCACAACTCTTGTTTTCGTTATGCTATTTCGAACTAACTCAGTTTCCTCTGAATCTGATCGACGGGTTAGCAGATAATCAGACGCTAGCGCTGTATTATCTTTCTGTGGCCGTGCACCATTGCTACGTCCTTACTCTAAGCAACGCGGATAAAGATGCTGGCAGTTAACAACGAATGTGAACTGCGGAGTCGCTCGCTCGCTCGCTCCCTCCCTCCCTCCCTCCCTCCCTCCCTCCCTCCCTCCCTCCCTCACTCACTCACTCACTCACTCACTCACTCACTCACTCACTCACTCACTCACTCGCTCGCTCGCTCAATCAATCAATCAATCAATAAATCAATCAATCAATCAATCAGAGGTTCTGCTCGTTACATTACGAAAATTCTAGACAGTTGATTACAAGCCTACATATTCAACTACGGACCTTTCTAAAGAAAATTTCTTTTACGGACCATCAAGTGAAAACTAACGAATCAAAGGCATTACTACTATACCTTACATGCACATTGTCGAAAATATTCCAGTGAAACTTCACAGCGTTGTCACAAGCGTCCTTCTCATAAAATATTATTACGTTGTAAATATACTTGTATATAGCTTTTCATCTGCGTCTTCTTACGTAACATATCTGGTGGAGGTGTTGGTGGTGAACACGGCACGTTTGACGTGTTCGTACAGGCTAATCCAGTCGTCGTCGTTTTCTTACTGCTCGCCTCTTCGTCATCGGTAATACTATTCCGTAGCAATATTAATACTACCACGATTGTTGATAATACGTCTTGATTTTATTGTTGGTTTCCCTCATGTTTGCTGTTTTTCTTGAATAAGACTTTCTTTCAGTTGTTTCAGCCTTTTCTGAAAACTTTTTGTGCGCAAACAAACATGGACGAAGAAGAGGAGCAACACAAGGACGAGCGCTCGTCCTTGGGTTGCTCCTCTTCTTCGTCCCTGTTTGTTTGCGCTCAAAAAGTTTTTTTTTTTTTATTTTAATGGATATGTTCCAACTAGGCCGACTAGCAGTTAGCCTTTTCTGCATGCTATATTTCGTGACGACATCAGCTAAGCCCGCCATCTGACTGCACGGTATGGTAGTGCTTCTGACAAGCAAAGTACTTGGTTTACATTTCCAACAAGCCACTCTCTTTCCCCCTACATCCATCCGTTATGGTCCGTCCTCGACTTTCACCTTTTCACTGCTAAACGTAACCAGTCCTATTACCTGGACCATCACAATTCTCGCTCGTCGTCAATACAGCTGCCTGTAAAGAGTACTTCGCCGCATAAATTATCGTAATGCGGAAAAGCAAATTGTCCAACCGCGGGAAACCTGAAGGACGGGCGCGTTAAAATGAATGTAGCTGAAGTCGTTTCATACTTGAAACGTGAAGGTAAGAAAAAAATCATGGCATGGAGACCAACAAAATGTCTAAGGCGCTTTTATATCAACTACCGAGGACCGGTACAGTTGGCGGGGGAGCAGAATCTGTGGACTCAATCCGACACTTATTGGGGGTTGGATTCTTAAAATGGTGGCTTCTCCTGACCAGTCGTTTATTTTTTATTTTTACTGTTTGTTCGCAGCTTGTGAGTAAGTGATGCATGTCAAGTCTTCGTTCCTTTTGACAAAGCAAACATCGTTCCTCATTTTCTCAGCTAATGCCGTGTGTTGCGTGTACCTTGTCTCGAACCATACAGATCGCCTATCCCGGCGGCACAGCTAAGGATTCATCCCGACCCATCCCGGCGGCACAGCTAAGGATGGCGCCAGTCAAAAAATTCAGGCTGTACACTGAATGCACGCCAATTTCCTTCACTCTCGTCGGTTTTCGCCGCTTTACCGAGGTACCCGGGACTTGCTTGCGCTGCAGAGTCGATTGTGGCTCAGCGCACACGCACGGCCCACCACCGCCCCGGTGTGACTTCCATAACGTTCAACCGCACAGGAGCGGCCGGCTGCGTGGTACTAGAGAACCCCATTAAAAACGGCTCCGATAATTGTTTATCGCTCTGCAGCACCCATTTCCAGAGCGAGTTCCCACCGCTGGGCGACGCAGGCACCCGCCAAACGGCCAAATGCGCGACCGGCGCGTCATGCGGCTGCAGCGAGCGTCCCGCCCGGAAAGCAAACGCCGCCGCCTGCGCTATTAGACGAAGCAACGCGAACGGTTCCAACACGAGCGGCTAGCGATGCCATTATCGATGCAAAAAAACGGGCCAAGATCGCGCGAGCCGTGGGGGGAGGGGAAGGGGACAGAACGTTCATTACTGCCATCGGACCCTGCAGCGCATTCGCCATCAGCGAAGGCATAAAAATGGAGGCATATTTACATCGTTCCAAGAAGCAACAGCAGCAACATCTGCGACAGCGCGAGCTTATCGCCGCTCGCTGGGCAGGAACTGCGCGACACCGGATGAAAAGACAAAGGAAAGCGAGAACGAGAAAGCGCGTTTAATTACTCGCCACGGCAGTATACGTTATCTGCGCATGCGTGTCGAAGACGCGATATCCTTCTCTCTGTTTTTCGGCCAGCCTCGGGCTGACTAATCGGAAGGCGCCGCCCTCCCGATGAGCGCACGCAGATCGCGCACGGCCGTTCGCCTAACGACCGGCGGCGATTAAAAGTTAACGCAGTCAATGAAGCACATCATTTGCCTCCTCGGCGAGCGGACGCATATCGTTTTTCTTGCCACCCAATATATACGCGCGGCTTCCCCTTCCACGGTGCTTGTTGACGCCTCGGGCAACAACTTTTGCTTTGCTCTCACACTGCTCGTGTTTCTTTTGTCTACAACCGCGGTAAGCGATATCGCACCCTTTTACCCCTATTATAGCTCCTCCGTGTATCATATATACTTTTTTTCATCGCGATCTTATTCTTGTATCTTCCCGCGTTCTTGCTTAGTACTGCACACGCTGCGAGCAGGACTCGCGTTCCTTGGTGATGCCTACAGACACTTTTCTCTACTTACGCCACTATATTTGCTTTTCTCGGCAGTAAGAGCCCTAAGAGGTATAATGACTGCCGACGTGGCAACTGCTGCCGCTGACGCGCCCCAACAACGTTACTCGTTACTTATTCTTTCTTGCTTTCTCTTCTTTTTCTTTTTTGTTCCCCCACCAATTTCTTTTGTTGTTCATCGCAGAGCTGCCTCGCCAACGCACGATCTCTCGCGCAGAGGCAGCAGCAACAGCAGCTACAAACTCGCCTACGACTCCCCAAACGTTTGCCTGGTGCTCTTGGAGCGCCGCCTAAGGGATACAAGTTCCTGCATCCTCGCTTGCGCTTTCCCCACCACCAATCTTTTTTCTCTACTACTAAGCCTTAGCCCACGCACTCTAACCGATCTCCCTTCCCAACCCCCCTGCAACCCTTTCTTAACTTCCCTATAAACCAACGAGTGCTCACCTCACCGTCCTTTCCATCCTTCATTACACTTTGTTTTTCCCGCCTCTTTCTCCTTGGCTCCGCACTTGCTTTACTGCGCGCTCTAACGGAGCAGACTCGTAAACGCACGCACGTACAACGGATGGGCGATCTTGCCGTTGGCACACTCTGCTGCTGCTGCTGCTTCTCGCGTTCTTCGAGTTCTCGCCTATTTGCACGCTCATTAAACACAGAGGCCCACGCTACTGCCAACACAGTTTTCGTTACTCAACGCTAGTATCGGTTTACGCTTCCAAAGAAGAATGACAACTATAACAAAAGCAAGCAACATGCTCATGACATTCGATTCACCAAAGTTCCAGAAAGGCACTAACCCAGACGTACTCCCTGCCACTTCTTCACATTTTTGCTGCGGCGGCAACAAATCGTGACGCCATTAATGTACGTAAGCGGTGAATGTCATAAGTATACAACTGTGCGGGCTCCAATGTAAGATGGCTGCAGCAGTTTTCCTTTCTTAGTTTTTCACGTTATAGCTAGAAAATAAGCTTCAAAACCTTATATTCGTGCGTGTTAGTTTGCCTTTAATGTCTAAATACCTTGTGAGGAAAGGAACAGTCGTATACGTTTCTTACGATAACTGTTAGAAAAGAAGCGTTTGCGAAAATCACTATTCGGAATGCAGCGGGGCGATATTTCTGGCTCGTTGCAGGGCAAGCCAACAAAAGGTCAAAACTGTTATTTCATGATGGGGTCGCCTCCCCCGCCCCCCGATCGAGGCTGGAAATCGCCGAAAACTCGTCCCGAATCAACTTCTTCCGAGCCATATACATGGGAGTTCACTCGCTTTCTTCTGGCGACCGATAATGGCGAAAACGAGCTTCGTTCTTGAAAGGTCGAAACTCAGACCGGAAGCAGCGCCGACCGCCCCGGATCCCTCAAAATCCAGTTCTGTGTACGACGATTCGAATCTGGGCCCGCTTTAGTGACCCGCGACGAGTGCTCGCTATAGGCAATGCCTGGCGGAGTGAAGGCGTCATCAAACTCAACGCATTCGGAGGATCCGCGACACTGCGTCGGGTTTCGGTGATTTCAAAAGCGCGCCCTTTTGTTCACGCGCCAACGTAGGCGAACACAAAGTAGTTTTACAAGCCCAGATGAAGAAAGACGCGACAAGGACCAAACAACAAGAAATCAGAGTTGCCTGCGCGAAGAAATATTATGTGAAGAAGAAAAAGCAGGAAAAGGGCGAGGGCACTGAACACTTTGCTACAAAGGTCTTGGCTATTCAAGCACTTGCTCGGTTTGAGTGAAAGAGCGAGTATTTTTGTTCGTATTTGCCAGCGTTTTCAAAACAGTTGTGTGCCCTTTTCGTATGTTCGTGTTTGTAATTGCAGGAATGAAGTGCAGTGGGATTCTGCGATCGGTGATCGCCTCTCCAAAGCGGACCCCGAAAAAGACTTTTCTTTTCCTTGCTTCGTGAGGAAGCGTAGGCCGATCTGTGCAGGAAGGAAATAGCAAATATATAAATATTTTGCGGTTTATGATCGGTTTAATGAGATACGGGCGTCAGGAAGAAAGCACGGTAGGAGGGAGCGCGTGCGCCCACAGAAAGCGGTAGAATCAGGGAACAGTCTGCAGGAAACAGCATCGGCAAGACAGAAAGCGTCGCGAACAGGACGGGCAAACTGCGGGCAGCTTCGAGTTTGGGGGCTTGATGTCACCGAGAGCCAGGAAGGCACAAACGTGTTCTCTGCATTTTGCTTTTACTACTACTCTTCATTTCTTTCATCACGTGCCTTTGGATTTATCGTAATTTTATTTCTCCCTCTCGACCTCCCTCTCCGCCTCTCCCGTCGGTATCAGCGCTTTCCTTTTCGCGTTGTCCAGGCGACGGGCTAAAAAAGAATTACCGCTAGCGAATTCGCGAACGATGCCAGCGTCAACCACGAACGACGATGGAGAAGAAAAAAAAAACACATAAAAAAATCAAATGTGGTTGTGAGCATCAGAAGATGGAAGGCGAGCCTAGGAGCCGACCGCCACGCCGGGATGAGGTGTTCTTTTCCCCCGTCTATCGAATCACGTGGCGTCGCCGCACAAGACGGCCGCGAAAGAAAGGCACAGCATCTCCCCGTTACGGGACACCTCCTTCCCCAGCTTCCTCTTTGGACCCTCTGTGTTCTTCCTTCTGGGGCGTATTACTTTTGCAGCGAGAAGAGAGGAGACCTGACGAATGTGCGCCTGTCCATTACCGGCCGCACCCATTTGTCAGGGCGCCGATATTTGCATACGGACGAGCAGAGTCCCCGCGCTCGAGCTCTGGCCGTTCGTCCCTGAAGAAGGCTCTTTTCTCTCTCCCGCTCCCTCTCTCTGTCTTCCATCTCATAGTGTCTGCGGTGAGGTTCGCCTTGCGCTTTACGCCTATAAGGTAGGGGAGGAAAGCAGTTCAATTTTCGCCGCTTTTCACGATCCCCGCGTGTGATCCTAAAGAGCGCAAGAGCGATGGTAGTCGCCATCGCTGTGCTGGAAGGGGTCGCCCTTACTTCAGAGCCCATGCTTCTGCGTAAGAAGTGTGGGTCCGCAGGACACAGTAAAAAAGAAAAGACAGACAGGGAGAGGGGGGAGAGTGAATAAGATGGCCAGCTCACCCGAGACCAGGGGGATGAAGAAGAAAATTCGTACTATGGACGGATAAGGAGATAAGGTGACAAGGAAAAAAAACGAGAAGCATAGCCAAAATTAGGAGGAAGCGGAAACTGAACACTAAGCGTGAAAAAACTAAGCATAAAAAAATAACCAAATAGCGACAAATCTCTTCGCTTCAATTTGCGTCCTCCACAACTACGAGACTGTTCGTCAGTGTCGCCGCGAGCGACTACACCACGAAACAAAAGAGGTGAGCCGAAGGGATCGCGAAGGGGAGCCGAGAGCGTTCAAAGAGGGCGTCAAGAACGCCGTTCGAGCTGAATATAGATTAAAGAGAAAAGAAAAAAATGAAAGCCCCCCCCAAAAAATTACGACGGCGTCCACGATCGCCGCTCCCAGCGCAGCGGAAGGGATCCCTCTCCTCCCGTTTCCACATCATCGTTTCTCCTCCGCTTTTCGCTTTTGTTCGCTCTTGGCTCAGAGCCGAAGCGCATTGGTTCGCCGCCGTTCCGATCGCCGCCGCCGCGCGCAGCAAAGAATCTCTGAACGCGCGCCAGCAAGAAGCGACGCTCCTCGCGTCGTGCCCCGATCGGCGGTGACGAGGACGCGACTCGGTTAAACTCTCCATTTGTCTTCGTAGAATAACTCCCCCTCCGCCGCGCTCCTAGTCCGCCGACTTTGTTCGGCCTTTCGATGGATGGGATCGGGACGAGCCGGCCCATGCATCGTCGCGATCGCCGTCTCCAGCTCGCTCGCTCGCCTGGTAACGGGTGGCTTTCAATAGAGGGGCCGCAGATAAATAGGAAGGCGCGCGGCAGCCGCTACAGCGATACGCATGGAGCGTCAGTCACCCGTGAGTGGGGCAAGCGCGCCGCGTCTTCGCATCGACACTGCGCGCGCTGAGAGGAAGCGCGGCCATGAGCGAAAAGAACGACGCCGGAGGGTCGCGACGCTGCGCCAGAGCGCGTCTCTCATTTAGTGATCCGCAATGCGCTTATATCATGCAGGCCTTCCGAGATCACATCTTATTGGCGGGCAACGCCATTAATGACCACCATTTGCACGAAGTGGACGTTCTGTTGTGTGGTCGCTGTCTTCGACGAAGCTTTTGTAGGGGCTCTCCTGAGCGTCATTGAGTACATCTCAAATGAATTTCGAGGCACGGTCTTGTATACAAGCCATCGAATTGAGAAGCTCGGTAATATCGCTTCCTATAGTGCCTGCAAATCCCATATGATGCAGGTAGGTATCAGGGGACGTAAGCAATCTTACATTCTGCCTTATACGTTGATATTAAGGTTCTTGAAATTGAACAGCTCAGTATTAAGACAGCGGTTGCACGTCGTTTGTGTTAAACAGCCTACGCATACAGGAGGCTACACGTGTCGCGTTTACACTGTATACACTTATTTTGACATACTCAAATGGCGATAACCGAAGCCGTCTACTTACTGCGTTTAAACAAATACATACACCGCGAGTACATGACTCAGTCTCGATCTCGCGTTGTTTTTTTCTGTTAACATGAACCAACACGCCCCAATCACAACGTCAACTAATTCATCTATCATTTCTGGGAGCAGAAATGCGTCAGATACTACCTGAAGTTTGCCTCCACAAAGCAGAGAGACCCCTGAAATATGTCATCCGGCCGTTGCCACAGATAAGAGATGGCGACAAGCACGAGCTTGCACAAACATGCGGGCTCAGTCGCTAATTCATGCACTAACTCTCACCCAACAACTCACACACTCGCATCCAACAAAGGCGCAAGCCCACCGAGCAGCGCATTCCTTCGACATCTTAACCACCTAAGCCTGACTGTCATCGTGCTCGAACCATCGGACATCATAAACTGGCCGCAGCAAACAGCTCTCCATACGTTGCTTCCTGATATCTTCGCATGGTCAAGAGGCTTTGCCCTGAAGCATCACTACCAATTTGGATTAGAAGTGAGTCTTTGTAGACGCCGCGGGGCTATTTGGGACGACATTTGCCCCTCCTCCGCTTCGCTTCCCATGCGACGATGTGGTGGACCTGACACGCTTCATTTATGGTACAGTCCGCTCTACTCTGCCGGAAATATAGTAGCTGCCATAAGAGGATTTGCCTTCCGCATGCATACCTGCAGTACCTGTGCATGTGTGGGCCAGGCAGCGACTCGCGAGTCCCGAGTGGGGATATTCGTGATTTGAGTAGAATACACCAATCCAAATTTCTTTCCTTGTTTATTACTTGCACAATTAGCGGAGATTAAATAGACAAAATAAAGAAGTATAGCTTGAAGGACCATAGACCCTTGATTACATTTGTTTATGTAACAGCTTCGATCATGCGTGCAATATGGCCGCTCAACATTACTCATGTGCAAAAATACGTAACAGCAAATATGGTACTGACGTTGTTACATATGCGACAAGTAAAATCAAGCTACAATCGGCGGCACGAGTGATTCCAGTTCTGCGCCAGGCTGGTCAAGACGCAAGCTCTCCAAAGGACGGTTAGAGAACTTATAGGACGATACCAATACCGGATTACGTGGCACGCCGGTGGGCTGTGAACGAGCGCTAACCTAAGGCAGCGTGTATTAACGTCAATGCTACAGCAAGCGACATCATCCGGATTTGGCATTTCGACTTCGAGACGTGACAAGCTGACGTCGCACGCCCGGTCATCCGTTACGTCACGATGGAGCATGAGGTAACTCGTTACCAGGGAATTTTCCTATCAGCCATGCTTGGTTTTCCGTGCGTTGACGGATCTTTTGACGCAGACATGCCCTTGTACGACTCCCAAAAAAGCACCGTTGACACGACGCCACTTCCCCTGACACGAAGTCCATTCAATGTAACTGAAACATCACGCGGATAAAAGACTACAGACATAGTGTCCTACTTTACTGAAATAAATATTGTGATTCGTACACATAATTAACAACTGCAGAGCAGAATATAGTCGAGCCGAAGTGAAAACAAATGTTTCTTCTCAGGTTTTCAACCAAAGCTCAACAAACTACACAGTAGCGATTTATTTGCGGCTGGCCCAAAAGTTCCTCTTTTTTTTATCTTAGGTTCGGTTCCCGTTTCAATACACGCTGTTTCCGGCACCCCATTTCCAAAAAACGATAGTAAACTGCAGGAATTTGCAATACTTTGTATTGCGCCTTGATTGATATATTAATGCCGGCGCTACGCCATCGGCAACTATAGCGACCGCTATCATACAAGCTTTTTTTCAGCGAGTGCAGGCAGGCGGTAAAGCTTCCACGACCTGGATCGATGCGATATTAACGCGGCGTTACGACGCGTCGCTACAACGGTCTCGCTAAGTGACCTCTTTTCGGCGTCGAAAATAAATATGGTTGCCGCGTCGCGCAAGCTTTGCCTCAAAATCAGCGAAAGAGGGTAAAGTTGGCCGAGCCGAACCGTTCGGGTTTACGGCAGGAAAAAGCTGCACGCCGCGCGTGATAAGCGCTGATGCGACACGTGCGTCGAAGGCCCTGCGAAGTGGTGGAAGCCAAAGAAAACAAAAACAAAGGGAACGCGGGAGCAATCGAAGCAAAACGGGCGCCTAACAAATGACGGAGGCCGAACTCCAGGCGAAAAACGAGCGCGTGCTTTTCTCATCTACAGGGAAACGCCATCGGCTCGGCGAGCAATTAAAGAGGGAGGGGTCGCCCCTGGGCGCCGAATCGGGGCCGAACTGCGCCGCAAAGAGGGGGCGAGGGGGCTGCATGGAGGCGCGCTCGTGTGCGCGCTGGGATCAATGGGCGAACGGCGGCGGTTGTCACTGCGGCGCGCAGAGGAGCGTGCTCGGGCCAACGCGACGTGAGTCATTTGCCTAATTGGCAGCGCGGCTGGTGCGGGCCCTTGTTGCTGGTCGCCGCGTTCCGTGGCGCTCTCCGGCGGCGAGCACATCTCGAAGGCTCTTCGATCATCGGCGCTTTGATTGCCGCTGCAGCAATGCACGCCGCCTTCCTCTCCCTCGGCCACGGTCCCAGGGCACGCGACACTGGTGGCCCCCGCCCCGGCCCGCCCCGTAGGTGGACACGCCGCGTGCGTTTCTCCTCCCTGCGGCGGCGGAAACTATTAGCCGCCGCAGACGTGAGCGCTGCCGCGTCCGAGGCCGCGATCGCAGTGGTCGGCCGCGGCCGTTGTGCACGCGTCGCCGTGTGTGTGTGCGCGCAGGATGGAGCTCTGGGGCCGGAGGGGGGAGGGCGAGGGTAAGCTGTGCGTGCGTCCGAGGCTTCGTTATCTTTTTCTTGAACCTCATTGCAACATCTCCCGTTATTCATGGTGACTGAGCGGTCGCTGAGGTACTATGGGCGGACGATCGCGTGGTCCGCGTCGGTAGGAAAGAAATGACGTCACACGGCCATAACTGCGCTTGTTGCCAAACGCTATTACGATTGTTTTAGGCAATTCACTGCCGATGCATGGCGGACCTTGTTTGCGACGCCATCTCCTGAAGTAGTCGTTGGCGAAAATGTGGCAATAGCTTTAGATTTTACTCACGAGCGACACCGTGCACTTGATGGTCGAACCCTATCGGCCCGTCACTTATATTGCCACAGAAAGAAAAATGCAGGCAACGCGTTTCCCAGACGTCTGCGGGACTTCGATGCAAACGGGGCCCGTAATTGCCAAAACTGAGAGCGCGGAACACACAGAGATGGAGCTAAACAACGCAGCGCTCTACTTTCAGCAATTCTATTGTTCTATTTATCGTAATAAAATCGTTGGCAGTAGAGAACTGTGGTGTTCAGCTACGTCTCTGTGCCTCCACTCTTGTGAGGACCCGCCAGCGAAGGTAAGTATAGAATATGCATGTAAGTTAACAGGTGACATGAGCCCGTTTTTAGCCCTCTCATAAGGTAAAAACAGCTTTTATTCACCGGGAATGGTTTAAAATAAAGGAAATGTACCAGCTGAAAATCTTGAACGTGCAATTTCCCACTTTCGCAGATGACCCTAGCTGTTTCCTGTCATCCCCCTGCACAACTTCTGTGGAGAGGCCTGCAAGCTTGCTTATTCAGTCGCTATAGTGGACGAATCACCCTGAAATTCTACCTCGTTATCTAAGCCTTAACTGTGGCCTGAAGAAGGCTGAAAATTGTGCTCTACGGAAACGAATAGAAACATGCTGTCTTTGAAAATTATTTAACATCAGCCATGAAACACAACGCATTAGATTAAATTATCGGGTTTTTCGTGCCGCAACCACGATCCGATTATGAGGTACGCCATAGTGGGGGACTGCTGGAATAATTTTGACGGTTTCACAACCTGAGGTTCTTTGAGGTGCACCTAAACCTAAGTAACACCCTTGCAACACGATCACCACGCCCGCAAATCGAACCCGCGACCTCGTGCTTAGCAGCGCCAACGCCATAACCACTACACCACCACAGCGAGTATGAAACACATCACCGACAACGTTCATTGGTAACGATGCACCTGCTTTTGTTTCTTTAACGCGGAGCTTGATAAGCATCCACCGTGGTTGCTTAGTGGCTTTGGCGCTACGCATCTACGCAAGCTGTCGCGGGATCAAATCCCGGCCTCGGCAGCCGCATTTCGATGGGGGGCGAAATGGAAAAACGCCTGTGTACCGTGCATTCGGTGCACGTTAAATAACCCCAGGCAGCCAAAATTAATCCGGAGTCTTCACTACGCGCGCCTCATAATCATATCGTGGTTTTGACACGCAAAACTGCTAAATCTAATTTAGGTCGACATGCGTCAGCGGTCATTGATACTGCCAGTGAAACATCAGTGCGACATTGCCAGGATATGCGGCCGACTATATCACGAGTTGAAATATCTTGGATGCAAAAAAAAAAAAAAAAGAAATTAGAAAGGAACGACCAGATCTGCACGCTGAAGTTGACGTATATTTCTACGTTCAATGCGCTTTTCGTCCCTATGTATAAGGCAGTCAACAGCCTAAATTGCCATTTTTTTATTCAGTAAACGAATAGGTGTCTCGACTTTCAGAGGTGCATGACAACTGGTGAAAAATACAATGTAACATGTTCGGTGCAGTTTCGTTAGGCGTTACGTTCTCGGAGTACTATCCCAACAACGAAGAAACGAAAATAGTGCAGAGAACTTCAATCTAGATTTTATGATTCTTCGTAATGAAAGGAAAAATAAAAAATGAGATTAACACTGTCAGTAGTGTCCGCTGGGTCTCTTCCGTTATGTAGCGACATCTCTGTCTCTCTCCCCTTTTGTGTTCTTCTATTTTGCTTTTTACAACAGGGATGGTATGTTCACTTATCTGTAAAAGCTTGCCGATAACACAATGGCGTCGTCTTTTTTATCCTTATTATGCGACGTACATAAATAATGATGAACGTTAAACATGGCATACAAGCGAACAAGGACCCGCTTGAACGATTGGAGCCATTAAGCTCGGACGTGACCTCGACGCACTGCTAATGTTGAAGCTTTCTGTGCGGTGCCTTGCAATGGTTATAGTAGCAGGTTACACCGTGGCACGTTCAGAGCACGCTCATTGTCAGTTGGGTTCCTATTCTGTCACATTTCCTGCAAACGCTAGCTGAGCGACACAGCACCAGTTCATGGTGCTTTTATATACTTTCGAATATGATCTTACTGACGGCACCCAATTAGCACTTCTTCTGTATGGGTTTTAATATTGAAAAGGCAGGTGTGTGAGACACCAATGACTACAGTGAACAACGTCAGTGAACTTGTGAGCAGCTTTCACTTCTTCTTCAGGATGGGATGCTGTTCAAGACAGGGAGAGCTTCGTGAAGAACGTAAGCTTGCTACAAGCTATGTTAGTCGTTTAAGTTGTGTATGTGCCTGTTATCACTCTATCCTCGTTCACCTAACCACTTAAACCACGAAATACGGGTACAGCGCTAAAAGAGACGAAGAGAAATATCAACAGCGCAAAGCAGGCCTTCCTTAACCGTTCTTCATAATGCCAGTAACCAACTATCCTAGATTTCAGCATTAGTAATGCTTCATCGCTTTCATCTGTATAAAATTATTTATATTAATATCACCTTCTTCTTCTCCTTCTTCTTTTTCGTCGTCGTCGTCGTCGTCATCATCGTCATCATCATTATCATCATCATCCTACCTGATCGTCTTTTCCTTGACAGGCCCTCTCTAACGCCTGCCTGCACGAAGGAAAGCTTTCAGTATGCCTCCATCTTACAATATCCCAAACAGTGAGATCTCATTAGAAATGGTAGAGTAAGACAGGGGTGATTTCTAATAGTTGTTGACAAAGCTCAGTCCGTCTCTCAGTAAACAAACTTGTGTGCGTGCACCTTGCATCTCAAGGCTTTAAACAATCCACACGGTTTTGAATAACAAAACAATCAAGCTTGCCTCATTTATTATAAAAAAAATAAAGGTAACTTCAAAAAGAAAGAGTTCCCAGCATGTATTGATGCGATCTTTTTCATACGAGGCTGCCATGAAGTTCACGGAATATTCTTAACGGTCTCCCAGCAGTGAAGTCCAGGTGACAAGTCAGACTCAACTGTTTATCATCAAAGACGCCAAAAGTGAAACCAGGATATCTTTCGTGTTTTTACTTTGTTCTTGCTTTATTTAAGAAACATCCTTCTGCCCTCTTTCTTCTAGGGCTTTTGTCTTCCCTTCGCCCTTCCCTGGCATAGTAGCATGTAGACAAATACTTTCACACTGGCGAAACTCTCTGCTTTTAAATACAGAGCACTTTCTTTTTGCCCTTTAACCCGCCGTGGTGACTTAGTGGTTATGACGTTGTGCTGCTAAGCTCGAAGCCGCGGGTTTGTTTCCTAACCGTGGTGGCCGCATTTCGATGGGGGCGAAATGCAAAAACTCAGATGTAGTTATCGATTTAAGTGCACGTTAAAGAACCTGAGGGGATCAATGTTAATCCGGAGCGTTTCACTGCGGCATGCCTCGTAACCAGATCGTGGTTTTGGCAGGTAAAACCTCAGCATTTATTCATTTTTCTTTTTTTCTCTCGTCTGAAGGACTACAGTAGCACGGACATTACCAAGGCATTAGGTGCGAAACCGCGAACACAAACGTGGTGTATGCGGCATGAACGCGGAGACCTTATCATCGCTTTCGATTGTCAACGCTCTCCGAGTCGCATGCACAGCAGGGAACCTCGTTTCCCGTCGACTAGAGTACAGTGCCAGAAACAGAAAAAAAAAAGAACGAGAGAGAGAGAGAGAGAGATGGGAGCCAAATGACTGCGTATTGTCGGGTGGAGTGAACAGAAAGAATAAATGTGTCCCAACGCTAACGTTTCTATGGTATGTTAAAGGAGCGAAGCGCAGTTATGAATGCAATTAGCACAGACGTGAGCAGCGCGCCGAGGAGCTAATGAATCCTGGAGCATAGGCTGGCGCTAGCTCTTGCTCATTCAAATGGTTATGCTCTCGCTTCACTCTGAACGTTCGTGCGTCGCTTCGCACGTTGGTGTTGCTGTAACACTAGCGCAGGAACGTCACCGGCCGACGCCAGGCGACTAAATAAAGAAAAAAAAAGTACGGTTGCTGTCTATCTGCCTACAATATTGCGTCACCAATATGCTTCGTCACATTTATGACGGGACATACTCAACCCGAACCCTCCTTCCCACCCGTTGGAAAGCACAAGTTTTCCGGACACAACACAATGCTGATTCGTGCTTTTATTATTATTTTTTTTTTCATAGCAAAGTTCAATTTTAACAGTCTATGTCCATTGAATAAGGCCAACAGATGCTGTGCCGTTTGCGTTGCGGTTAACGGTGGTTGCATCTTCGGCGGTCTTTATTTACCGTGCTCTTTCTTCCCTGTAAACGCTAATTCCAAAGGCGCGTATATAATCAAGGTTTGTTTCTTGCACTGTGCAGGTTATTACTCTGCTTGTACATATCATTCACGTATCGTACGCTCGTTGGCTTTATGGACGACACGTAACAGTCGATGACAACTTTTATTTCATGCCTGTCAGATCAGGTGGGCAGTCTACAGTATTCCAAATGTTAGATTTAAATGGACTCGTCCTGACGAGAAAACTCTCGTTGCCAAAACATTTACGCTGGACTGAGACTCCTCTGCACTGCAGCCTCCTTCTCAGTCCACCGTACATATTTGAGAAGCTAAACCGTAACATTTATTAAGCAGGACACTACATACGCTCACACGCAACAAACGTTGCCGAAATCCTCAGAGGTAGACTTAAGAAAACACAGTGAGCGCCATCTAAACATGACCCACGTGCTACCAAATTTACAGAACGGGTAGAGAATAAACCCTGTCTGGGCTTTCGCCATAGTATGCCTTCTGTAATGTTGGGAGCCCTCGCGAGCACTTGTTCGAGGGAAAGCGGTGGCAGCGTGTGCTTTACATTCAAGCGCAACAGTCCAGAGAGGACGTGTTCTTATTCTCTGTTGGAGTGGTCTACATCTAATAAATCTTCATCTGTTAAGCCTCAGGGAAATTCGCCACATAGGTGTACCTTGCGGTAGTTCGCACGGTTGGTAGAATGACAGCAGGCCTTTCTCCGAAGGCTCCGAAGGGTCAAGTGTTTTTAGTCAGCGATAGACCCGCACTCTTGCCAGGTGCGGAAATGTGAGCCGCTAGGGCGGCCAGCCGCGAGCAGTCGCCCTAATTGGGCGCTCTCCGTTATAGACAGCTGCAAACAACGCGCCAGCCCCGGCAATCAAGCAGCCCAGCAAAGGCACGCTGATAAGCACGCACACGAGGCGAAGCCACGTCGCGCGATGCGCACGCGCCGGCCGTAAAGCAGCCTGCAGACGCCGCCGCGCCTCGAGTAGATCTCGGCACCGAGACGTAATTAGATCGCGTCAATCAGTTCCATTCCGCGTAGAGCAGCAGCGGTGGCAGCTGCCGCGGCTGCGCGAGCCCGTCGCGGCGTTCCGCTCGCACGACGATCATCCGCGGCCGTGAGCGATGGACTACAGCGTTGATCCAAGGTGGCGAACCGGTCGTGACGTCGAGCAAATCGATTGTCGAGACTCCCTTACACGGCGCCCGAGCACAACGCGCGGCCTCTCGCTGACACATACATTCTCGCCCGAGGGGATGCGTCAGAGACGGCAGCGACGGCGTCGTCGTAAGTCAGTAGTTCGGAGTGAGCCGAGAGAGCATCTCGTGAGCGGAGCATGACGGGCAGCTGCTGCCACGCGCGGGCCTACATAGCGTCACGACGCGCACTAGTGGGCACCATCAGCTTGTCTCGTGAAACGTCGTGAGATGCCCTGGCACCGCGCTTTCTGAACCGCAGCTGCACGTAATGCCACTGAGCCGGGCAGATTGATACCTTAACAGTAGCCGTCGATGTATTAATTACAGGCGAACTGGGGTACATTTTAATAAATTCAACTCGTGTCCTGAGAAAGACAAGCATTGCAAGCTATCGCCGACGACGAAACCTTTGCCTAATATTTTTTTTTCCCCGACGCTCATATGAGTGTGCAAATAAACGCGCCAGCTTATCATGTGAGCAAAACAAGTATCATTTACAGAGGTGGTTGTTTGTATGAGAACCTTTGTCTCATTGGCACATTTTTCGGCCTTACGCGAACCTATACGGTTGTTAGCACACGTGCCTCCTGGTGACCATCCTCGTTCGGAAAAACGAGTGAGCACAATCGCCACGACCTGAGTGCTTCCTTGCGCGAAGCCATGAGGGCAAACAAATATACACCACGGGTTAAACACCATCCCGTAGGTGTACCCAACGTTACTAGACTAAGTCTAGTAACGTTGGGTGTACATTGGGCGTACGACGGAATAAACTGCGCTAAACTTTTGATGGAACATAATTGACGGTCATGGCAAGCGTGGCTGTTTCCAAGAGCACGGAAACCGACATGGCGGCCCTCCGCCCGCTAGTACAGTTCATAGCGGCCGAGAAACGCGCCTGTGGTGATTCGCGCATGCGCACACACCGTGTAGCAGCGGACATTTACTACAAGCTTAGCGTAGTGTGGTGAGTCCTTCGGAAACGGCTGCGTATGTGTGGTGTGCTCCATGTGAGGCCGTGACGTGTGAGGGTAACTTTTGCATGCCACGTGCTTTCTCACCGTCACTCTTGCACAGGTTCAGAGCTAACGTACCGCTCTTTTGGTGCAGGCTAAATAACAGCAGATGGCAGGAATTCCGGAGCCCCGCACTAGGCGCCTCTAATAGCTTGTGAGCCACTTTAGGACGTTAAGCTACATATAGTTGTTTTCTATCATTAATCGCAGCAATCTTCTCAAATTTCTTACCGATGGGGTGCAAGGTGGACGTCCTTAATTATGCGATTGAGGTCGCACCTAAAATATATACCCAAAGGCTGCATGGAAAGCTGAAAACATTTGTTGGTACATAGCAAAATTGACAGTCTGCCGTGGGCGACCGGCTAAAGGCACGGCCAGCACGTGCCTGCGGAATTCGAATGAAACTGTGCCTCGCTTCGCTGTGTCACGAAGACGCAGGCATGCAGAGCAAGCTATCAGAACCGGAATCGCGTGCTTTGTCAAAATTCGGGAACACTAAACATTCGTCTTCTGACAAAATCTGATAACGAGCAGTTTAGTTAATCGCGCCTGAAAGCCTTGCAGCGTGAGAAGAAGATATATGTTAGTTATCCAGCGAAACCTCTAATCTGTACGTAACAGAAGACACATCTCAATATGGGAGACGACCTCTAGTCACCCATGCGAATTGGACGTGCGCTTTTCTTAAAGGATGCCCCAGAAGGGCAGATATATATGAAGTGCGAATGAGAAATACAGAACCCAGCGGATTCCTTAAGGCACGATCAGCTGACAGCACGATGTGGCATCGCAGGGCAGCATACCAATCAACATGCTAAATGGCCGGAACTCCACGTCTAAGAATGAATCAAACCAGTCTCTCCACATATATTGGCGCACGTTGAAACACAAATACGCTGTTCTAGTTTGTCTGTTTGTTTTCCCCTGCCATTGTTTCACGAAGACCCCGTGGAAAACATGATCAAGAGCGACGAAGTTTTGTCGACTCACCCTTCTCGTGCCTCCTTTTCTTTCTTCTTTTTTTTATGAGACTCCTCATTGGCACTTTTGGAGCCCCAGCTTTTGCCGCGAGCTGTACTAAGATGCGATTTATAGAAAAAGGGGCAAGTGAAAAGCGAGGAGAGCGAGAAAGGAGGCGTCGCAGCGGCAAAAGCGGTACACACGCGGCGGCGGTCCGCGAGCGACCGCAATTTACAGCTGCCATTAGCGATCGGCAATTCCCATCAGCACGCACTCGCGCGGGCCCGCGCGCTAGGGCGCGTGAGGCGGTTATGACCCGACACTCGAGCGGGCTCGCCCTGAATAATTAATCTCGGGCCGATAGGCGCCTCTCGGCCCGAGCGCGCTTTTAAACATTTACGCCGCCCGATGCCGGCTCGGCCACCACTTCAGACGCGACAGCGCCGATAAAAGGCGGCCGCGCGGCGTTGCACCGCCCGACTGCACCGCCAACACGACGCGGCCGCCGATCTGCGAGACAAGCCGAGGGAGTTACTCGCGCGGAATTGCATCCAGGTAGCGGCAGTTGCGGGGCCGCGGAACCGCGAGTTCGACTAAGCTAAGGACACGGTCGCGCTTAGTGAACTGTGTTAAGGGCGCGAAATCGATTTCCCTCCGCTACACGTGACTCTACATCAAAGCACCCGAGTGCCGACGTCGCAAGATACGCGGCTGATCGGCATTTCAGGGGCGGTGAGTTGTGATGCGAAGTTCCGTTACATAAAGCTCCGGTTGCACGTGTGAAGGGCTGCTTAATTAAGAAGGTCCGGATTTCCAAGGGCGCTCGTACGGAGTACGGGTTGCAAGAATATGCGACAGATGGTGAGAGACATGTTTACCAAACTGAAAGCACTCTGATTCCGGTTCGAAATTACCACAAGCTTCCTCTCAGTTACTCGTGTTATTAGGAACATAAACTATGTGATGTTGCAATTATATTTTCGCGCAGTGCCCCAGTATCGCGAACATGATGAGCCTTGGAGTGACGCACTGCAGGAATACATGTCATTTGCCTTCCCGTGGCTTTACGTTCCTCTACGAGAACAACCGCTGAATAGCGAATAATTCACAGCAGAATAATTTAATCAACCAGTAATAACCAAAGCGTAAGATGCACTCACGAAGTACCGGCACAGAAAATTAACCAAGAGGGAAGAAGAAATCGAGTAACAAGAAGGCAAAAAGAAGCAATTAAAACCGTCTGACAATGTCTTCCCGACTTTCGACGCTTCGATATTGACTCTTATTTTTCATATACCCTTATAACTGTCGCTAAAGTGTTCTCCTCTTCACCAGTTCGTTCTCGCCTTGCTATTTCTTACTTTCTTCTGTTGATCATACCAACCGCTCCAAGTATTTTCTCTTTCCTCCACTCTGCTTACTTATGTGGTATAGACTTGCGGTCTGTCACTTCAACATAAACAATTCTCTTCCTCTCACTTTCGCTCTCCGAGTCAAATCCACAAGTTACTTTTTGTTTAGAAGAAGAAAACTGTCTTTCTTTCTGTAGCTGTAATGAGGTGCTTTGGCCCATGAGTCAATCGACCAATGAATCAAACAATCAACCAAGCGATGGATCACACAGAACAGTTAATTCTGCGCACGCCACATAACGCGGCGCGGTCAGACATGGACCACACAACGGGCAAGGAAAACGAGCACGCTTTGAAGAGCGCGCGGGTCTTGCGTGGATGGTGGGGACAAAAGAAAGACGCCCGCATCATCTCCCCCTCGAAACGCCGTCGTCTTCCGGCCGGCCGCTCCCCCCCGATGGCCGCATCGATCGACCGCGGCCGCCCGACGATATTGACAGGCTTCCGATACACGCCGATGCCCACGCTGGGCGCCAGATGTCGCCGGTGACACGTGCTTCGCTTCGTCTTTGGTCGCCGCTGCTGGCGCAAGACACGCCGAGGCCGGAAGAGCGCTTCCGCTTCCTCCTTTCCACGTTCCAGGACACTTGAATGCACCGTCTGCCCGACCCGTCCCATTCGTCTCGCACACTGGCGAAAGCACCAATGAAAAATTGGTCACTTCAGTCCACCGTGTCGCATCTCCGTGCTCGAAGACAGCATTTTCGTAGTGAAGAATTTAGAGATTGGAAGGAAGAAACATTTTCAGTTAGCAGGCATGTGAGGAAGTCATCAATTTTTCGTTGAAACACGTTTTGTTACGTACTGCGTGCTTCCCGCTTGCCGGCCACGCACGTCCCTGGCTCTCTTTCTTTCTTTGAATACAAGACGTATTTTGCGTAAAAAAAAATACTAAAGCCTGAAAACGTTGATATACGTTAGTCTTGGGAATAAAGAGCCCATATACAGAGACGAGAAAGAATACGGGCAAGTGTGTCTGCCTTCTGAGTCTTTGAATACCACGCACATATACATTCACTCGAGACAGGCACAGACCGTTACATGCGGTACCAACTAAACTTTTTTTTTTTCAACTGTACAATGAACGACTTTGTTAGTGAATCAGGTAATGTGGTTACGAGTAAACTGGCGAGTAGGCAACTTCGTGGGCGACGAATTAGGAGAGTAACCTGAACGGGCTGTCGCCAGCACGCTGGCTTTTGCCGAGAAATATACACTGAAACTACACGTAATTCAGTTCAGTGATGGAGCACAGGAGGGTCTACTCATGCGGTTTCCCAATGCACGTGCCATGCTGTGCAGACTAGAAAGATATCAATGGAGCTTCCGATCAACACGAAGTTGAAGGGACAACTGTGCACCAAGCCCTCACTGGATGAGTATTCAGCCACGCCCGACGTGGCTGAATACTTCAGCGATTGCGTTATCACGGGGGTAAAGCGAATAGTTAGTGTTGATGCTTAGACACATTTACTTAAGCATCGTAGTCACTGCTCCAATCAAGTAATGGCTATTTAGTGAGCATGCATCGCTAAATGACATTGTTTCGAGCACACTTATGACTTCGGAAGCAACAAATGCACATGGTCATGCGATCGCAACGCACCAGCTTAGGAGTCCGCCAAAAGTCCCTATTCATAACAAATGTGCAACCCAGTGATGCGGGCAAAGTGTTGAGGGCCCGTAGGAATGAACAGCCCGTGAGCCTTTCGAAAAACAAAGGAAAAGGCGGTATGTATGGGCAAAATGGGACAACATAGACGTCAACTGCTAGCAGAAAGCAGCACATCGACACCATATAAACAGAAAACCTTCTGCAATCGGCGTTTTACCAAGACCGAGTCAAGCAACAAAGATAACTAAACTTCTTAAATCGTCTGCGTAGCGGTAATAATTACACGAAAATGATTTTAATATTACAAATTAGCTCACCTCATGTGTGTGTCCTGCCGAAAAGCAACCGCTACGAAGCAGGAGCACACGAATATATTAGACTCGTTGAAAGCTTGTGATCAGACTTGGTCAAAATGTTGCGCTCGCGTGTTACTCGCGTGTAGCTACTGACATCTCACGCAGGTAGTCTTCTCTCTCTACCTCCTTTAGTTTTATATCCCGTCGCACATGCAGCGTACAAAACCGGGCAAAGATGCGGCTAACCCCCCTTCCCCCCCCCCCCCCCCGCCTTTTCATTTTTGACTTTTTTCCATCCCTTGTTCTTGCTGCACCAAGCACGGCAAGCTTGGGAACCGTACCCTTACGGAAAACTGAACCCTTGGAGCCTGTTCACGGCCGACGTTAGCCCGATTTGTCGTAAAAGCGCTAGTGAGCCTTATTAAAGAAAGCAACGGGACTGAATAAACGACTGCAGTCGTTGTCAGCTACCCTCCTCGTGTTTTAGCGGACAGATTCTCCTGATACCGTCTCTTCTCTTAATTCTTATATTGTCTACCCTGTCCTCATCCCCCAGCGCAGAGTAGCCAACAGTACAGTTATTCTGGTTAGCTTATCTGCCTTTCATCCCTTATTTTCTCTTTCTTTCTTTCAGCTCATTCAACGGCTACAAGAAGCAAATGCTGCATAATGATGATCACGGTTCGTGATCGGAAGAGGCAAGCACAGAGTTACATGGCATCGCAAACGACAAAAGAGTGCGGGAGATTCTATAACACCCTTTGGGATGTCAGCACAAACCTGCTATAACAAGGCGAATAACGAGACGAAATATTTGCACGGAAAACTCCCTGACTGCATGAAACCGGGCTCTAATAGTTGAATCAGCCAATCCCCAATAAACAAATATTACATCTGACCTTCACAACGAATACCTCAGAGAAGCCCTGCGAATCGCTTCTTTGTCTCTCTGTGAAAATCTCAATTTTTATTGCGTAAATCGCGCAGAGCATAAAAGCAACGAATGAGACTGGCGAGCACGCTTCGTAAGAGTGGCACGTGTCGACACAGCACGACCGTGCGTCTCGACAGCGGTTGGCAAAGACGAAGTCGTCTCGCGGGCGTCGCCGATGACGCCGTCGGCCTCATCGCGTCGCGAGCGCGAACGCAAGACAAATAGCCCTGGCGGCGATCGATGCCACGGACTCACGAACGCGCCGCCGCCACCGCCGATCGGATGGGGTTAAACGGGGACCGGGGAGACCGCATCGGAGAGCGCGAGTCCCGCTCCTCCTTCTCCCGTCACCGAGCCCGCGCTGTTCTTCGCGCCCGCGCTTCTTCCTCTCGCGGCCAAAGAAGATGGCTCGTCCGGCCGCCGGCAGAGAGAAGCCGAACTGGCCGACGCGGAAGCAAGAAACAAAAGAAAAGGAGCGAGACAAAGAGAGCGGCGAGCCGAGACGACGGACCGACGATAAACCAGTGGAGGGCAAATGTGCGGCGAAAGAGATTTGGGCAACAGAAGCTATGCGCGAAACACTCGGTACCGACGCGACCGAGAACACGCGAGGCAGAGGAGAAAGAAAAGAGAAATAAAAAAAGCGGAGGAGAAAGATTGAAAGAGAAAGGGGGCGCAGGGCGGAAAAGAGCTCTGCAGCGAGGACCGGCGCTCCCTTTGATTTTCTATATAAGCCGATTTGTATCGATTGGAATCGGAGCTCCGCGCCGCTATTAGTGAGACAGCGTGCTCGACAAGTCACCCGGCGTGTGCGCGCGCGTGCGCGCTGCGGAGAACCCGCTCTTCCGGGGCGGGAACCTTCGCGCCCGGAGCTCTGCGGCCGCCGTCTGCGCGGTGCGGGTGCACGTGATTGTTGCGCGGCCAGTCGCCAATGATTCAAGGAGAAGACGCCTGCAAAGGCTTGGCTGTGGTTGGCAGTGCCTGTGAACTTTTGACTTCGACGTTTGCAGTCAATTAGTTCGATCAGCGAGTTAACTAATTGGTTACACACTTTGCTGGAACATACTGGTTCACGTCGCGTCAAAATAAGGGCAATTTGTAAGAATTATAAGTCTGCTGGTCAAAATCGAATTCATTGTGCTCCATAAACACGTCCTAGGCCTCTAATCGCTTGAGCTGAACGAGATACTTGTACAAAAATATCTGCTACGTCTCATCGTAATAATTATTGTTCTCGTCGTCATCGGGATCATAATCAACAGTGCTCGCTGGAATGAGGTCCTCAGTAACTCCATTTACTAAAGGAAACATGGGTATTGCGGCGAGACAAACGCCGGAAAAAGAAACCTTGCCCCTATATTTGCGTGTTTTATTTTTTCTCTGTCGTTCTTTCTATCTTCTTCCGTTTTTTTTTTCTTTTTTTCTTTCACTAGCGTCTCTAACTGGTGGTGGGATTCGCAGTGTGAAACTTCAGCCAGCTGGCAGCGCTGTCGCCGTCAACAAATCTCCGTGCACCTACTTAAGATTTCGTTCTCGGGCCCTTGAGGTACGACGGCTGACCATATCTGAACATTATAGTTTATAGCCAGTATGATACTATTGGCATTCTTTAGCAACTATAGCTAGCGGCGAAGAGGCAGGCAAGATGTACAGTATTTGTTGACGTGTATACAAGTTCTTGCTTCATTTTATCATTGCCAAGCGCATTCGCGATTTTAAAGAGTGACGCAGTAAAGCGGTAGTTGCTATATTATTCCTGTGACCAAATCACGCAGCCAAAAGCTGATATAATCGGTAAGGCGCTGATTATCATACCTCATGCTGAATAGGAAAGTGTCACTGATTATACATGGCTCTGTATGAATAACCCTGCAGAGGGCCAAATGAAAGGAGTTCGCACAGGACTCTCTAGCGGGCACGCATAGAAAAATGTCAGTCGCAAACCACATTAGCATTCTCGGTCACACAAGCGTGATGTACCGCGACATAAGTCACCTTGTCCCGCAAACCAGCACAATACACGCTCGCGACTAGGAGCTGCTATGCGCGGGAGACGGGAAAGCTGCTGTTCCCCGATGCGAAACGATCGGTTGGCGAATTCAGCTGCCAGTCGATGAAATCGATTTTCGATTGGAAGGAAAGTTCGCGGCCCGCTGTTCGCCATATACCGCACGGCTGGCGCCAGCGTTGTCCGCGACTTCAACGTCTGTCTGAAAATTCTGCAGAGGCGCTCGCGGTTACGATTCCCCGAGACGACGTTTAATTGTCGCGGGGCGCGAGACGACGGCGCGGCGGATCCGCTTTACTTTCGCCGATCAATTGCGCGTAAGCCCCAAGACGAAACCTCCTAAGCTCGTAAAGCCGTCGGTGGCTAAGCCGCGGCAATTCGCCGGGGGAATGCAGTCGGCTTTTTCCGGTCTTCGCAGAACGTCTTTTTCTCAGTGTAAGTTGAACGCCGCTTACGAAGCCACTATTGAATTGGAGACACCTTTTTTTATATTTCCGCATGACGAGCGATATTCGGGCGCTGAGAACGCCTGGAGTTCACAGGATAGAAAGAAAAGAGAAAACATTACAAAGGGCTATCAACGTTTTGTATTCACAAATGTGCAAGGGAGTGTATGTTAGCGTAAATTTTTTTGTGTAGGTCGCAGTAAATACTGCACAGTGATGGTAAGTGGTTCCATGCTCCGGTAGTATGTGCGTTCTATCTAAGGAGCAAAAGATGAACAATTTAATTTACAGATAAAGAAGTCATCGAGCCAGAACCACTCAGTGAAGGCACCCCAATGAACCCTTTTCCTGTAAGAGTCTTAGAATTCTCTTAATCGGAGATCCGCGACGCGCCTCGTCACGTCTTAGCCAACACGGTGGTTGCGCAGCTTTCATCTATTGTTTGGCCAGTATTGTACACACTGGGGGAGGGGAGGCCCCCTCCCCTCCCCCAGTGCGTACAATACTTCCGATCATGCTGTCGAGCGGGGAGGTGGGGCGAAACCATCAGGCGCCGCGAAGAGCCGTCAAACGGAAACGACCGGTGCACATAGGCACGATAAAGGTGACAGGAGGAGAGGAGGCGACGCGTCGGGTAGGGGGGGGGGGGGGGGGGGCGGTCTCTGGCGTTTACGGGCTGCCGGTGCGGTACGCCGCCGCTGCGCATCCGTCGCCTCCAGACGCGACGAAGTGCGACCGCAGCCGCGGCGAGGCGCGACGCCAAACTGCTCGCGACCCGCGCAGCGGCACGACGGGCGCCGAATAACAACGACGCGGCCGCCGAAGCTGTGTTCGGGTCGCAAGACAAACAGTGCGGCCCGACGCCATCGCCATGGTGACCCGGCCTGAAACAACGGTGCCTCCAGCGGGCTCGAGGGAGGAGGAGGACGACCGCTCTCGGGCCCGCTTCCCGAAAACCGTTATCGATCACTGGGCTAGCGATAACCATCAGCGGAGCGGTTATGAGCGCATCGCGAATGCGACGCACGATCGCAAAAGTGTTTCACCCTTGCCATATCATTGCGCGACGCCGATCGCCACCCGCCGCTGCCACCTCCCTTTCTCGCAGCCTGGCGCGAGCGTCACCTCGCGAGCTGCGACAGACGGACACGGCAGAAGTGGCTCTCTTCTGTGGCCCCCCGTGCGGCGCACTGATATGGAAAGGTGCGCGGGGGGTGGCGGCCAGTCTCCCAGTCAGAGACGGTTCTCGTGACTCGCATTGCGAGTGCTCGGGCCCGGCCCCCTGCTGGCCCCTTTCTCTCCGTCTCCAGGAGTTTGGTGCAGGCGGGCGTATACAGTGGAAATCAGAGCGGGTCGGAGCTAAGCGTGTCCTTATGGGCCTTGCAGCAACGGATGGCACGACAGTCCTTTCTGTCGGTTCGGTCGCTGCCGACACCTAGATTTGACATAACGGCGAGCTCAGAGTTACGGGAAATATTTGCGCTGTCGAGCTTCATTCCTCGCTGTGTGAAACATTCGAACTTGTCGGCTCGCGCATCAAGAAAATGAAGGGAGAGAGAGAGAAAGAGATAAAAGCAATGAAAAGGACACGGATGTTAACCAGAGTTTATTCCCGGTTGGCTACCCTGCACTTGGGAAAGAATAAAGGGGCACGAAAGATGAAAGAAAAGGAAGGGAAGAAATAACAATATAGTATTGTGTGTGGGGGCTGTCGCACATTCTGTCAAGGCACACATAGTAATACGTAACGTCAATGTCCCATTGAGACATACAACGTCGCACATTGCGCGGTCGCGGTTAGCAGAGGGCAAGCAAAAGATTGGTGAGGCCCTTGTCTTCGAGATTATCGCGGTCACGCGCTGAAACGCCGGATATGATAATACGTGTTAGCCTTCAGAAAATAGTTATCTTGATTTAAGCCACCACTTGTTCGACATTCTTCGGTTTCCTTTCTTTCACAGGCAACTTATTTTCCAACTGACACAAACATTGCCGATTATATTGAACTTATACTATTCCACCACAGCTTCGCTTCTTAAAACAAGAAAAAAAAATTATATTACATTCATTTTTTCACCTTAACTCTTTCGAGCCACACACCGTCACCTGATACAGCATTGCCCGCCACAGCTGCTTCTACAAAAGAATAGGGGTGTGATAAAAAAAGAAAAGTTAAACAATGGGCTTTCGTATACGAGCACGCTTAGCTGACGCAATCAAAACGAGTTTCTGTACAATAACAAGTTTGCTGTTGAGAAGCAGAGATTCGACGAAAAGATTACCCCAGGGGGCATTATTCTGTTCTTTTTTTTTGCACCTAGCACTCAATTTTCTATCCGCACTACAATGCAGTTATATTCATAGTACATTTCTCGCTTCGTCCCCCTTTCACGCATGCTCCAACACACTTTCTCATCATCCGCTAAGGACCGAACTCTTTCTAGCAGCTGTAAGTGCAGCAGCTGTAAGTGTTCGTTACTGTAAGTGTGTAGGCTTTCCCTCCTTTCCTCCTTTCCTCCTTCCCTCTATCCCTTCCTCTCCCTCTTCTCTATTTCTGTTTTGCATGGTTGATGTTGCTATTGTTGTTAGGTAGGACTTCTCGACGACACCTACGTCGACCAGTCGTTCTTTAAATCAGGCTTTGTCACAACTAGAGTCAATATGCAGTGAAGCAAACTTACTGCAAAACAGAAAAGCAATTTATTACATTGTTTACGAAAAAGGCAGTCAGGTTGCTCAGGCGAGTTTGTAGAGCACTAGTCATTATTCTAGGACGAAAGAATTTAGACTAAAGACAAGGGAGGAACTTGAAGGGCGTGAACCATTGTAAGTAAGCCGTATGCTCTCGTCACATTTGTTACGACCGCGAGCATTTTTTTCAAACTATTAAAATAAGTCACTGCATATAGAAGACGTGTTTCTGTGTGCACGGTACACTATGTTACGCTTCGATTGTGTTTTCTTTTTCGTGGTTAACAAGTAGGCTATTCCTTGAAAGGTTGATATTCATCCGCCACTCTTTCGAGAGTGCGCATCATCAGGATCGCAGGTGCCAGAGCAAGAAAAGGAAGGTCTTAATTTACACAGAAAATCCATATTACGCTCAAACTTGGCAACTGATAAAACAAGACCCTTTTGTAGCTGCTGTCAGAGCTAGTTAAATACCTTTATTGCATATGCTCTCTAGCATTTGTTTGCAAGTCTCAGCTGAGAGATCCGAGATGTGGTAGTTTGTGCTTCGACTACGAACCTCCGCAGCATTTCTTGATAATAAGAATTTCCGATGATTGCGCAAAAATACGATATCAATGAATTGACGCACACGTAGCAGTTATGTCCTGTCGTACATCTTTCTTTTATTATCATCATTAATCCCGTACCCCGTCTTTAATGGCTCAAATACTGTGCAATAACCATTCAAGCAAAGCGTTGATGAAAAGGCTAGAAAAGACTTTACGAAATGCATTCATCCGCAATGAACAAACAAGCCGCATTCAGCTACATGACGCCGAAAGGCGCCAAAATTTTGCTGGATGCTAACACCCCGAATTATGCATGATGCACGCGTAATCAATGGGATGCAACAAACTTATCAATGATCAACAAACAAACAATGGATGCAACAAACTTATCAAGCTGGCGCTTGACAAGCGGTGAAAACAGCGTGATGACATGGGGCCATCATATCTATAATAAGGCCTGAAGAAAAGAAGGCGTGCAGTGAAGGTGTCTCGCGACAGCAGAGAACGAGATACAAGTGACAAAAACGCATGACCACCATTAAAAAGTATATATATGTGGCGAACATTGAGCAAGAAACGAAGTGAAATCTACCAGTGCTCCCGGCCATCGTATGAAAACGATTACTGTTGCTTAGGTAGAAAAGCCACGAACCGTTTAGCTAAGCTCGAGATCAAAACGACAAGCGACAGTACGAAGAAGTGGCACCTGTGGAGAAACGAGAAACAAAAACAACAGGCGCTCACCCCTCATGAGCGGACTGCGCCCAAGCAAGGAATCACAATAAGGAAGTAGGCTGTGCTGAAAGAGAAAAGAGAAAAAATAATAAAAGAGGCAGCGACGGTGCTGTAACGTTTAAGGTTCGGAGCGAGAGTAATGGAGACGCGTGCGAGAGGTGAGAAACGTCGATGTCGGAGAAGCAGGGCGGCCAGCCAGGCCACCGAAAGGAAATAAAAGAGAAATGGGGTAAATGGGAGGGAAGGCGTGAGAAGAAAATCAAACAAGCCTGGTCTTTCATCGAGAGAACAGTCAAACGAGCAAAAAGAAGTTAAGGAAGCGAGGAAGCGAAGAAAAATGGCATCGACAGAGGGAGCGCCGTGCCTGGGAGCCGAAGTAGAAGAGAAGAGGGAAGGAAAATGGGAAAGAAGGAAAAAGAAAGAACCACCACCAAGCAGCGCACGTGCGCCGATGGCGATCAACAGGTGCGCTTCGAATCAATCGGCCGAAGAGGGAAGGAGGGAAGTTGCTGCGCTCTTCTCCGATTGGCGAGGGTAAGAGGAGAGCGCCGTTGGAGGTGAGGGCGCCAGGGACGAGCGGTGGGAATCACTGCAGCCATGGGAAGATGCGCCTGTGTGCGGGTGTTCTTGTGTGCATCAGACGCAGAAGGGGGAGAAAGGCTGGTGGAATAAGCGGAACACGGAGAAAAAAGCAGACAAAGCGAAGCGTGAACGCCAAGGCAGACAGAGACGCGAAAATGCATCGGAATAGGAAGGGCGGGGGTGGGGAACCGAGGAGCGATCGTGCTACCGCCTAAAGAGCGAGGACGTCGATGTCCAAAGAAGAGAGGTCACCTCGCGAAAAGATTGAAAGGAAGGAGGAGAATAAGGAAGTCAACGACGACGCCTCCGTGAAGCATGGGAGGGTTGCGCGCCGCCGAGATCTGAAGGGAAAACAAATCGAGGTACCGCTTAGGACTGAACGGAAGAGTAAGCAATCGATTCGCGAAGGGACAGGGAAGAGGAAAGAGAGGCTGCTGGGTGCGAGGAAAGGAAGGAGCCGCGGCGGCCGTTCCTGGCCAGGGAACAAGAGCTCGCTTTCAACGCTCGGCCGGTGCGGTCGGCCGCCGACCAAGGCGCCGGCGAGTGCAGGGCCGACGAGCACCGCTTCTGTCGCTTTCCTATACTGTCCCGAGTATGGGATGTCTTCACTGAGATCTTTTCTTCTATTGCGTGTGTGTCCTTTCTCATCGGGAAAACGACTTTCTTGGAGAAGCACTTGTTTACTCGAAAGCGTCAGTGAACAATAGAGAGCTCAGGCAGCGGTCACTATAGGCTATAGCAGTACCGCTACCGTCAGCAAGCTATAAAGCCGCACAAATTTTGAAAAGAAAATGCCATGAAAGTTAAGATGTATTCCTTCTTTCTGGAAAATGTCAATTCACAGATCAGCGTTTGTGTTTCGCTCCTATATAACCTCGCCTTAGCATTCAGTGTTAGGGCGGCTTGCCCACCTCGATCCAAGATTCACCGTCGGAAGCCGCTCCTGAATGCCCGCTTGCCGCAACGCACGCGTACCTTGCCACTCAAGGAAGCAGCTCAGATTTCAGATGACATACTGATATAATCGGTAGTTCAAGTTCGTTTCTGCTCTTCTAACCTTGGTTACCTTCTGCAGTTCATATGATGCAAACGACAAATGCTTCTTGATTACAATATAAAAAGCCTGTGCTTCATTGCGCCAGAAAACACTCATAGCCGCAGTCAAACAGCTGGGGTGCAGGCAGGCACGTTCTGTCAATAAGTAGAACGTCCTTGGACCCAGAAAACATTTGACTGACAAAATGAAAGTGTTTTCAAGAAGACTAGGTTATTAAATATATATTTTCTTTCACTTCTATTTCGCGTTTCCGTCTTTATCCATTTCCTGGTATGATTTTTAAGGTAAGTTCATGTTGTAAAATTATCTGTCTGGTATACCTTGACAGCAAAACACCATGCGATGTGCAGGTGTGACCATCGCGGACGACGCGTCTGACTTCAAACAGACCCTGAAGGCGCCTCACGTCTGCCTTTGCTGAATATCTGCAGTGAATGTGCTATTTAGGACAGACTGAGCCGTTCAATCACGGCACAATCGCTAGCTTCCGGCCTTTTCAACTGCGAGGTCTCATTCATGATTGACTTTTGAATGGGTACCGTCCCGGACATCGTCCCGTTCACTATCGCCGTTCGTTATTGCGCGGCAAACGCAAGACCAACGTGGCCAAGTTACCTCCGAACAGCTTCGCAATGAACAATCGTGTCCCCTTACGCAATTCCTTTCCATTTCTTCAAAACGGAGGAGAGGTGTACAACGCCTGGATTAACAGACATTGCACGGTGTGCCTTTCACTCGTGCGCTTCTGCAGCTACTAAGGAAACCGAACCAACGAGCACGTGAGCACGCAAAGTTCGCTCCATTCGAGAATATTCACTGTCTTGCTGAAACGATCATTCATACAGTGAGCGCATTATTGAAGGCAAAAGGGACAAAGAACACTTCACAATTACCACTCGGAATAAAGTTTTCCATGGAAACTTAAAATCGCGCACGCGACTTAGTTTAAGAACGGAGAAGCCGTGCCCAACGACGCAGCGTCGCGACGGGCACAACCGCGTTCGCCTCCTCCAGCGGTGATTAATAACGGGCTCCTCCGACGCGCGGCGGCAGCTCGCGAACAACAAGCTGCGCAACAGCGGCAGTTGAGACAGAGGCTCGAAAAAGCGGCACACCGTGTCGCCCGTTGTTTGCGCGCGCCGCGATCACACGCGAACACGGTGGAAAGGCGCGCGAGCGAGTTGCGTGCGGGCATCGCTTTGCCGCGAATACTGCAACGGCGCGTGCAACAGCCGAAGATGCCACGCGATCTCTCTCGGCAGCCTCGAAGCCGCGTTTTACACACTCGGTTGGGCGATTTGCCTCCAGACCTCCTCGGAGCCTCACCCTCCCGGCCTCGGCGCATCTTTTAAAACTCGCGGAATGGGCACGACAACCCGGAAAAAGGCGAGACGAAGCGGAACATTATAAAAGAGAGATGGTATTCGAATGAACTCTTTTCCGCCGAGCGCGCGCATTTCAAAGACACGTGCATCCGCGCCGCGAACGGCGGGCGTGTTTTGCGTAATTGATGGTCTCTCCCGTGACAATCATGTCCTTTTCCTGCATCAAGGTGAGCTCAGGCTCGGGCCGAGGCAGTTAGCGCCCCCCGTCGCGCGAGTTTACTCTTCCTCGGGAAAGGAAGAAAAAGGGGTCCGCCGTCAATTAGCGGCCGCTAATGATCCCCGCCGCGGCCGGTTTTGCGGAAGAAGCAGCATGTTCGCGGATGAGTGGGCGCGCCCGATACACGCGCATTGCAGTGCAGGGGAAAAGCGGCCGTCTTTGCTCCTTCGTAAAGAGACTCCCCTTGCCCTGTTTCCCTTTCTCCCGTGCTCGCTCACCGGCCCAGAGAATCCGAGAGCGCGAAGCGAGAATGGAATAGTTTCGTGTGCGCATGCACAGTTGTAAGAGTTACTCCTCCTTGAGTAACTTGAACTCGGCAGCAATTTGCTCTTCGGCTCACCACCACTGCGGCGCGTTCCGTTATTTCTGTCTGTTGCGTGCGTCGCGGTGTAAGGTGTACTGAACCGCACTCACCAATGCTGTGCACCTTTACAGAAACTGCAGAGCTGGCGTCAGAGAATCAGAGACTGAATTCGTGGGTCTGCTGGCGTAAGTAAGAACGGTGTTAGGCTGGCTTGAACCTATAGGCGTTTATAGCTGGTTGTACTCCCACTCGTCAACGAATAATAGACGAACGTGCCGGTGGGATTGCATTATGTGGACCGCGGTGCTTCTTTTGAGAAACCTTGCTTCTGAAACCTTCTGAAAAAATAAAAAGGAAAACGCACCAAGCACTGCTGAAATCCCGCTTTGCATGTATATTCTGTCGGCTTTCCAAGATTCCATGGCTTAGTTATCAAGGAGACGTTGAAATGGCCATCTCACGGGAGCCAGCCAATCAAAACTTGCCGGACTCGCTCTTACGCGTGCGATCATTTGCGAATTGGGCCGCTGAGTGAATGAGATGAGTTTCGACACCGACTGTAGTCTTGTACGAGCGCCATATACGGCACGCTGCGCGTCTTCAGCGGCCAGTGAGGTGGTTGCAGAACGTGACACGATGAACGCGTTGTGATCCCTTAGTGCAGCCCGAAAACGCTCGAGATGTAATTTACTGTTAAGCCATTCCTGATACAATAACGCAAATAATGTTCGCAAAATAGTGTGAGTAAAGTGTATAAAGCAAAGGTGCCTGCACGATGAGAGTCAGAAAACGAAATGAAAGCGGATCATTAACTCCCCTCTTGTATCAGTCAAGGACAAACAACGCCTCTCTCTCTGTCGTTGCTTTCTCACTCCACGCTGAGAAAGGCCGGGCACAAGACAGAAAAATCTTTGCACGCAAATGGGAGTTCATTTTCGCCGCTGTAAGGACTGAACACGTCCAACTTTTCAATTTTAAGGTAAATTAAACATTCGTTATATCTTTATTTGTGTTAGTTTCTATACGTTGCGGTTTTGCGGTAACAGATGCACTCATCGCGACGTCATGAAAATGCAACGGTAATGACATTCCTGGGATTCCTGTTGTTAGTGAGGAGCATCATAGCGTTGCCGACAAGTACGGCGCCATTCAAATGACACATGGCGTTTTTTTTTTTAATAAGTCTAGAAGTAGTACGAAAATATAGATTACAAGGAACACAGATCGACAATGTTCCTATAGACAAGGCGCATGTTTGTAGACAGACAGACAGACAGACAGACAGACAGACAGACAGACAGACAGACAGACAGACAGACAGACAGACAGACAGACAGACAGACAGACAGACAGACAGACAGACAGACAGACAGACAGACAGACAGACAGACAGACAGACAGACAGACAGACAGACAGACAGACAGACAGACAGACAGACAGACAGACAGACAGACAGACAGACAGACAGACAGACAGACAGACAGACAGACAGACAGACAGACAGACAGACAGACAGACAGACAGACAGACAGACAGACAGACAGACAGACAGACAGACAGACAGACAGACAGACAGACAGACAGACAGACAGACAGACAGACAGACAGACAGACAGACAGACAGACAGACAGACAGACAGACAGACAGACAGACAGACAGACAGACAGACAGACAGACAGACAGACAGACAGACAGACAGACAGACAGACAGACAGACAGACAGACAGACAGACAGACAGACAGACAGACAGACAGACAGACAGACAGACAGACAGACAGACAGACAGACAGACAGACAGACAGACAGACAGACAGACAGACAGACAGACAGACAGACAGACAGACAGACAGACAGACAGACAGACAGACAGACAGACAGACAGACAGACAGACAGACAGACAGACAGACAGACAGACAGACAGACAGACAGACAGACAGACAGACAGACAGACAGACAGACAGACAGACAGACAGACAGACAGACAGACAGACAGACAGACAGACAGACAGACAGACAGACAGACAGACAGACAGACAGACAGACAGACAGACAGACAGACAGACAGACAGACAGACAGACAGACAGACAGACAGACAGACAGACAGACAGACAGACAGACAGACAGACAGACAGACAGACAGACAGACAGACAGACAGACAGACAGACAGACAGACAGACAGACAGACAGACAGACAGACAGACAGACAGACAGACAGACAGACAGACAGACAGACAGACAGACAGACAGACAGACAGACAGACAGACAGACAGACAGACAGACAGACAGACAGACAGACAGACAGACAGACAGACAGACAGACAGACAGACAGACAGACAGACAGACAGACAGACAGACAGACAGACAGACAGACAGACAGACAGACAGACAGACAGACAGACAGACAGACAGACAGACAGACAGACAGACAGACAGACAGACAGACAGACAGACAGACAGACAGACAGACAGACAGACAGACAGACAGACAGACAGACAGACAGACAGACAGACAGACAGACAGACAGACAGACAGACAGACAGACAGACAGACAGACAGACAGACAGACAGACAGACAGACAGACAGACAGACAGACAGACAGACAGACAGACAGACAGACAGACAGACAGACAGACAGACAGACAGACAGACAGACAGACAGACAGACAGACAGACAGACAGACAGACAGACAGACAGACAGACAGACAGACAGACAGACAGACAGACAGACAGACAGACAGACAGACAGACAGACAGACAGACAGACAGACAGACAGACAGACAGACAGACAGACAGACAGACAGACAGACAGACAGACAGACAGACAGACAGACAGACAGACAGACAGACAGACAGACAGACAGACAGACAGACAGACAGACAGACAGACAGACAGACAGACAGACAGACAGACAGACAGACAGACAGACAGACAGACAGACAGACAGACAGACAGACAGACAGACAGACAGACAGACAGACAGACAGACAGACAGACAGACAGACAGACAGACAGACAGACAGACAGACAGACAGACAGACAGACAGACAGACAGACAGACAGACAGACAGACAGACAGACAGACAGACAGACAGACAGACAGACAGACAGACAGACAGACAGACAGACAGACAGACAGACATAATACAGGCAAAAAGCGTAGATTCTTTTGTTTTACTATTCGCTACTCACCGCTTCCAGCTACCACAGTTTACAAAGCAACTTTTAAAGGATTGTCCGCATTTATTCATATTGCCTGCTGAGATAATTCGAACAAGCTTCATTTTTCTTTTTTAACGCCATAAATGCGATGGCAGCGTCGCTGCGCCTTCGTGATGACACTTTCTGCAGCTGGTTAATTGTAATAACGAAGAAATACTAAGAGCGTAAATAAGCTTTATGAGAGATCGCGGTACAACAAAGAGTAAACATCACGCCAAACGCAAGGCGCAGCCCTTTGGAATCAGCTTGCTGGCGAGACCACAGCAATGTGGTCTATAAACATAAAAAAGTAGCATAAAGTTATTGAATCATGCGAATTTAAGACGTTTGGTTGCGTGCAGTAATTAATTCAAGTTCATACGATACCGGAGTGGAAGCTATACCAGGCGTGCTCTGGCGCTGGAGAGTGAGCAGGCAACCCGCGCTGACGCATGCACTCTGAATTTAGCTGCAGCTTCTACCCCATTACCGCACCATTGTCAAGCAGAGTACGAGGTTGGCGCCAATTCGTGATCGAAAGATATGCGACCTGCATGCTGGCGACGTGGCGCGAAGGTTCACGCGATCACCATCACGCGTGCGTGCTCACCTCGCACGGCTTGCAGAAAGGCAGTCACGCTTGTCACCTCCAATACACGCGGCCAGATACAGCGTTGTCGTTCTCCCGAGCCCAATAGCCCGGATGTGTGTGTGTGCCGAGGAAGCGGCCCTATCGCTGCTCGATCCGGTGGCGCGTGCCTTCGCCGGAAGCCTGCCCCCATCGCCAATCGAACTCGCTGGGCCAACGCTCGGTGCATGCAGCCGCCCCGCCGATCACTTCCACCCGTATCGTGAGGCAAGCCCGCGGTCGCGCCAGCAGGCGCTTCGACGATCATTAGAGAGTTTTAGAATAGGGGCGCCAATATTTTGGGGCCCCAAAGAGCTTTGCGGGTGTTAGCGTTGGGGCACGTAGGAGTGAAGAGTTTTAGAATAGGGCTTTGCGTTTGCAGATAGCGTCTTGCGCCGAGAGCGCCACTACGGCGTCTAAGAAAAACAATTAAAAATAATTAAATACAGTATACCATCTTATGATATGAATAGTAATTTTGACTTGCGTGTATTCGCGTTTAATTACAATTTAGAGGTTATTCTTCAAGCAGCAAACAATTAGTTGTGCTTAGTTTGGAGCAACAAATCCACCTTTACGTGCCTTCACCAGCCAAGCTTAGCCGTGTTAGGCCTACGAGCCATAAAATCCACACTCGAATTCGGAATCAGCGGCGTCTAATGAATCAATCTTGATAACACACGCTAGTTAAGAGAAAGCGATAACTGCGGTCACTTCTCCTAGCTTGCGAACTTCACGCATTACCGCGAATCGAACCCAGTTTGGTGCTAGGTTAGAGCCGTCGCTTCGATGGGTGCCGCCATGTTTGTTGACGCAAAGCTTTTGGGAACGCTATTTGAGCTCCCGCTAAATCGGTGAAATAGCGTTCCCAACGCAAAACCCAAAGGCAGTTTGCGTCTCGCGCATGCGCAGTGGCTTCGACGCTATTTCTTTGGGGCCCCAAAACGTTTGGGGCCCCTATTCTAAAACTCTCTATTAACTCGCGCCAAGCCTTCCATGACGTCATAAGCGCGACATCACGCGCAAGGCCGCGAAGAGGACGAATCGGTAGCTCACCGGAGTTGGTTGCTCATACAGCACTATAGTTCGTAAGCGTAAAGAAGCCATATAAGATCATTGAATCCTGTGAATTAGTACGATTGGGCTACGTATGCAGAAGAGTGAGGGAGGAGGAGGAAAGGAAGGAAAGGCAGAGAGGAAGCGCGTTCGGCTTTCTACAGCGCGCAGGCGGAATAGAGTTAAGGGATGAAAATAAATAAAGGAAGGAGAGGGGGTGGAGGAAGGTCTTGGCAGTGCGAACACGCCCGTTTGTCCATCCCGCCTACAGTCGATCAACGTGGCAAGTCTGCGACGCGTGGGGTTCGCGGATCACTGTGTCTGAAAACGGTCTATGATCTAGTCGCTTCGAAGAACCTCGCATTTGCCGCTATAATAATCATAAAAACATAACACATGTTCTCTCGCCTTTTCGCCTTTGAACGAGTCATAGATGGCTGGCTCGCGTACGTACAGAAATTCATTCATAATCACATGGTACTCGAGTGGAACTACGGTAATGGAATTATTTCGCACTAACGGTGCGAAAGATCACAACAAAGAAATGGTAAGGACACATACGATAAGAACGCACCACCAGCTACTCCAGAGCCATGCACTTACGTGATTTCTTTTAAATATTATGCAAAAAGCAAAATGGATGAAGCGATATCACTAGAACGTAATGCGTAAGATTACACGAAAAGTATACAGGGTGTTCAAAAAATGGACAAATTAACAGACATCTGAACCAATCAGATTTGAGAAGGAAGACGCTTCTCTCTTTCACTACTCGAATTGAAGAAATGTTTCATTCTTTTCTGAAGCTGAGTTCATGAAAGTTTTCGTTCACGAGTGCTATTTCCTCTTGGCCGACCGTCTTCGCTTAAAATATCTCCAAAATCCCGACTCGCTGACATCTCTTCTCACCAAAAGTTTGCGCAAGTGCATTTGCGTGAATACGGGCCCTTCTTATTCAGCCTAGCGTTGACCAGGCGCATCCGACATCAGCAAACTACGCCTCGAGCATTATGTTATACGCTGCAACAAATATTTGTGAGGATTATGCAACATGTTGGACATTGTTGGAGCGCAGCTACATGTGGCTACAGTACCTGTGAACGAAAAATGCAACACACGGCTCGAAGACAGCCAGGGAACAAAGAAACTTCTCATTATGACCTACCAAGTGGTTTGAAAATTCAAGGACAACGCCGGAACAACGCAACGGCAACGCAAAAGTGACATAAAAGATACGTATCGACTACTCAGTTTGCAGGGTATCAAAGCCCGCAGCTTCAGTGCTCACTAAATTTACGGAACCGGCGGCTCAACGACGAGTAACAGCGTGGAGCCTTAGGTTCTCGAGTTTCGCAAGCACATGGACGCACCTGATCGAGAAGACCAAGAAAGAAGAACATATAAGCTGATATCGACCACCATCAAGCCCTCAACGCAAACCCACACACGCCCCGCCGATGTCGTAAAGAAATGACATGTTCACTCACAAAGAAAAAAAGGGCACGCACGGCAAACGGGACTACGCTCGACAAAAGCTTCCTATTGTGATCCGCGCGCAGCGTTCGTTCAACCCGCGCATTCACGGCGCTTCCGCCTTTCAGCCGAGCTTCTGTTTGCTTTCGCGCAACTCTGTGGCCCAGCGCAAACACGAAAGCATCGGGCGGCATCGCCGTGGGCGGCGGATCAGCCAGCGTGGCGACAGCTTCGAACAGGCCGCTACATGCGAGCCGTTTTCCTCACGTGCGCTGACACGCCGACGAACAACAACGCCGGCATTCCGAGTGCGAAGAAGCCCCCCTCGCCTCGTTCCCACGCGTAGCCGCACGTGCGGACACGGGGTCCGCGCTCGAGCGTCGGCCCTAGTTGGCGAGGGGACTTGAGCGTGCAGGTGAACGCGAAGCAGTCAAGGGACTCGCGCGCTGGCGAACGAAGACGTCGTCGCGCCCAGAGGGCGACAGTCACAGTTTCCCAACTCGGCTCGCCGCAAATATCACGCATGTAAAGGGTGTCGAGCAGAGTACAACGGTGTGTCCCACGCCTCGTTCCGTTTTCGCGCCGTTCCTTTTTATCCTTTCTTTCCCGTTCACTGCTAGAAGAAGAAAACCCACCCAATCGTCTCTTCGCAACACGAAGAGCAATGTTAAAGAGCAATGACGCAGCTCTTGTGTACACACTTCGTTCGGCGTATCACCTATCGGCGCTGCGCCTTTACTCGGGCCTCGCCTTCCACGCTCAAAGGTAGAGCGCACTTGGTTGTAAGGCGAAAGGGCTGCGCCTTCTGTGGCAGCAAGCGCTGCACCGCCTATACGGGAGGAAAGCTGCGCGACGCTAGCACACGGGGGACAAACACGTGCGCGGTAGCATTTGAAACCGGCGAATGCTCGCCCAAGAGAGACGTGGCGCGGTCGCGTTGGCGACGGGAGGGAGCTCCCGGCCGTGCGCGAGCGCTTCCTCTTCACAGGAGCGGTGCAAGAGCGTGTACCGCCGAAGGTCGGAAGGGAAAAACGCAGAAGAAAAAGAAGGATGGCATCGCCCGCTCCGACGATGTCACAATAGACGCTCTCCTCTGCCCTCCGCGTACGAGCAGGCGCCGTGAAAGGGAGCGTCTCCGTCTCTCGTTCCTTGTCTTTTTGTTCCTTGTCTCCCCAAAAACGGGCAGTGCCCGTGTTTGGGGAGGCGGCTGTATAGGCTGAAAAGTTCGGCGGGCTTTCCCCACCGTGCTCGCGTCTGTGAGTCTGCCATTATCCCGCTGCAGAAGCTTCATGTGTAGTCGCATCGAAAGGAGCAGTATTTGCGAATAAAACGGGTGTCGTAATATTGGCCGCGTACGGTTCTTACTTCGACTGTTAAACCAAGAGGCCTTTAAATTGCGACGAGTGCGAATACTGTCAACTAAACACAATTAATGACTGCAGGAGCTGCCCGTCTAAGCATTTGCTTCGAGACACCTAACGGGAAACATAATATTCTTACAACCGTATAATCGAATGTATCTACAATCGATTCCTTGTAATCGAATGTGCCAGACTGGCACTTTGAGGCGAAGTCGATTTGTTAGAACATATAGTGATAACTGAAAGCAATTAAAGTATTGGTAAGATATGTCGTACTCCTGTGTTTCTAATATTGCCATCAGTTGGAGCTATTGCAAATGTTGGGATACTTATGGAACTGTTTCAAAACGTAACAGCGCGTCCCTGCATTTGCGCATACATGGTGGCATTTAATTGCACTTATTCTAGCATCACTGGCACATCTAAGCAGAAAATGATTATTCTTTTGTGTGTGTGCGCGCGTGTGTGTGTTTGTGTCGCAGTGGGTATAGATATAGGTGATGCCAAGGATAGACCTCAATCAAGCTCTTGCGCAATCTCGCCGATCTCACATAACATATTGCAAACTTCACCAAACTCTCCCGTTCTGTCAGACATCACCTTGGTAACAGCTTAAGAGTGCAACCATACAAACCTGCATACACGCACGCACTCACACGCACACAAAGACTAAAAAAAAGGCCAGCTAGCCCAGCTACAAGGTCTTCTAGACCGAACACCGCCTGTCATCAGTAATAGCGCAAGAAGCCCATTAAAAAAAAAAAAAATACCTTTTGCTTAAGCTCATCGAGACCCTGCCTTTGTGAATTCGACTTGAGTGTGACGTCTCGACATGGCCAAGGGCACTAATTAGACGTTTATCATGCGACAACCCTCCCCTTCCCCTTCATTCATGAGCGCCTGTCCAGAAGTCCACGCAGCTTTGGCGCTGACGGTTGACGGGTCAACAGAAGACCCCTCTACCTGGACCTGACAATCTGAACTAATTGATGAATAGGGCCAATGTCGAATGCTGCCGTAGGAACGGCTTCGACCTCGGATTCACAGGTTGCTACGCGCTTGCTGAATATGCGGGGGCGAAGGTGCAACATCGGGGGCGGAGTTCGGCGGAATGGTGCGGTATCACGGTCGGGATACTGCGACCGATTCGACGATTGTGACTGGTCGCGATACAGGCATCAGATTCGCTAGTCTAGTCACCTAGAAAAGACGACGGGATTAAAAGCGGAGACCTTTCGTGCAATGGGGCTGACGTGCCCTGATGTGAACTCGGACGTTTAATATGCTCCTGCATGGAGTGGACTTCCGTATCTGGAGCCAGTGTGAATAATGTAACATAATATTTTCCTTCATCTTTACTACCGGACGTGCTCATCAATGGGCTTGGTGAATTTCAGGCCCAAACGCCGCCTCGAGCCGCAACAAACTGGCGGCAGTGGTGGGATCAAGAAGGCAGTCCTCACGATCTGGGATCGGCGGAGCTGGGAACTTTCACAAACTCGAGCTTAACTGCGGACGGAAGAGCGACTTCTGTGGATCCGGAATCAATTGACCTCCTTTTCGTGGCTCAGGGAGACACAACCGTCGCAGTAACGGTGTGGAGACTTGGACGACTCTAGGAAACGTTAAGGAAGAGCAGCAGAAGGCAGTTCCACGATCCGGGATAGGGAGCTTGGCTACGGGAGACACGACATTCGCAAGCTCGAATTTGGGTGAGTGCTTGATCGACTATGTTTTGCCGGACTATAAGGACAGGGCTCCATCGGGCAATTAGCTGTGATTGATCGCCACCGGATGCGCGGCCAATACAGGGGAAGTTAGTCGGCTCTCGGAAAAGCATGGATATCAGAGTGGTAAAAAGAGAGGAGAGAGCGAGAGACAAAAGAAAGGGGAAAGGCAGGGAGGTTAACCAAATGGGTGGATCCGGTTTGCTACCCTACGCTGGGGAGAGAGGGGAGGAGGGGACAAATTGATAGCAAAGTAGAGATAAAAAAAAGAAAGGAGCATAGAAATACAATCACAGTCAAATACTGTCGCCGTATACCCTCACCACACAGAACAGTAGCACTTGCAACACTATAAACATCTGTTCAGGCTACAGCCGGTTGTACAATTCTGTTGCCCTTAAAAAGTGCAACAGTGCCCTCGTCGCCCTCCGCTGCGATGGTTTGTGATTTCGGCATTCTAAAATAACTTCCTCTGTCAGAGGTCTTTGGTCGAATCGCGCTATCGCAATTTCGAGCGACCGTCTCTGTAAATTGTAGCGACGACAGTCACAGGGAAGGTGTTGAAGAGTCTCCTCGCTACCACAGTCATCACACGAGGCGTCGTCGGCCCATCCGAATCGGAATGCAAAGGACTTAGTGAAGGCCACCCCTAGCTATATTCGACAAAGCAGGGTAGCTTCGCGACGGCAGAGGCCAGCTGGAATGCAAAGGCGTTGAGAGAAGTGTGCAGCCGGTTGTTTTGAAAACTTCGTGCGTTCATCGAGGAGAACGTGATATCACGGGTGAGCATTCGAAGTTTTCTAGCGGCATCTGTCCTTGATAACGGTATCGGCTCCTCTTCGTCGCCTTGAAGAGCCAACCGTGCAGCGTTATCGGCGTGTTCGTTCCCTATGACACCGCAGTGACTTGGAAGCCACTGAAATGTCACGTGGTGTCCTTTCTCAGTCAAGGTATGGATTCGTTTTCTAATCTCGAATACCAGTTGTTCGTGTGTTCCATGCCGCAGGGCTGATAGCAGAGACTGCAGTGCTGCCTTCGAGTCACTGAATATTGACCATCTTCGAGGTTGTTCTTGGCTGACAAGACGAAGTGCAGCGCGAAGAGCTGCAAGTTCCGCAGCCGCCGGTGTCGTTGGGTGACACGTCTTGAAACTGATGGTGGTGACTTTCGCTGGGAAAACCACGGCTCCAGAGGAACACTGGGGAGTTACCGATCCATCAGTATAAATATGTGCGCGGTCGGCGTACCTCTTGTGCAAAAGGAGCAGAGTTAGTTGTTTAAGGGCTGGTGATGACAGCTCAGCTTTTTTCCTGATTCCTGCCACGGTGAGGTGCACGGCAGGTCGAGCCAAACACCATGGAGGAATCAATGGCTTAGTTGCGGGGCTGAAACCACCTTGAGATGGTTGGCCTAGGTGGTCGAGTTTTTTCAATGAATTTCTCATTACCTTTTTATGAGATCGTTCTTTGTGTGTACCGGCGATGGTCAAACCACACGACACTATAACTACCGAGGTGTTCCTGAAGGCGGTGTACTAAGCCCCACCCTGTTCAACCTCACACTCATTGGTCTCGTTGAACATCTGCTAGCAGCGATCAAGATATCTATGTATCTACTAATGTATAATATAATGTATATCACAACTGATGATGTCCATCATCAGTTGTGACACGTCCTCAGGTACGTGCAAGACTTCAAAAAGCTGCTACTCTAACAGCTATATACCTCCGCAACCAAGGTCTTGAAATCTCGTCCGACAAATATGCACTGATGGCATTCACTCGCAAACACCCTACACCATCGCAATAGATGGCCAGATAATTTCTTATGAGAAGACTCACACATTTTTTGGCATAATCATTGATAGAGATCTCTCATGGAGCCCGCACGTGACCTACTTGAAACAGCGTCTGACAGCAATCTCCCAGCTTTTCAAGTTTCTGGGCGGAAATATTTGGGGAATGTCAGTTCTTGCAATATTGGAATTATACAGGGCTCTTTTTCTGGGCTTATTGAGATACAGTTTGCCCGTACTGACTAACCTTTGTGCTTCACAATCTATATAAGCTCGGAATCTCAGGGTTTGTCTTCGTTTGCCAAAATGCACGTCGACAGTGGCGACTATTGCAATCGCCCGGGACCAGCCCATACAAACACACATTGCGGTGGAAGTGTTGAGAGTACACATTAGGCACTTTGCCTGTGACCGTTCCGATCATCTGGCAACGAAAAAGAGAGGAGCTGCTGCTGTTGGCAGTAGAGCTCGGTATGGGTATTAACCATAAGTTGAAGAGTCCAGATATTCGTTCCGCGATTGACGAAGTGGGTTTCGATGAGGACGGGCTCACGGATGCTTGGGAAAAGATAGGTCGCGAGGGGAAAGAGAGAGCGGAAGAGAAGGAGCACGAAAAGGCAGAAATTGAGCTCGCGAAAATAAAACTATAGAGGAAGCGAGATCAGCGCGCGGTGTGGTTGCGGCGCCGCCACAAATGGAAAGCGTGAAAATGACGAGTTTGCGTCAGCCTTACAAAACAGGCGATGACATCGGTATCTACCTTATTATATTAGAACGGATTTGTGAGAAGCAACCATTTCAACAAGACACATGGCCGGAGCGGTTGCCTGCGTTGCTGCCGGGAGAAGCCTCGCAAGTCGTGGCCCGATTGAGCGCAGCCGAGAGAGGCACGTACAGTTCAGTGAAGTCGACTTTGCTCACAAAATACCAGCTTTCCACAGAGTACTTTAAGAGGCGACAAGAAAGAAAGAAGCCTAATGAAAGCTTTGTTGAGTTTGTGTGTAGCCTGAAGGACAATCTTTCAGCGTGCGTGAAAGGAGCAGGGGCGGATAACGTCAATAAGCTATCAGATTTAAACTGCTTAGAGCAGTTTTATGAGACCCTGACGAATAACGTGCGCCTTTGTGTTAAGGACAGGCAGGAAGGTGTGTCTGTAAAGAGTGTAGCACAGCTGGCCGATGAGTATGTGGCAAGTCGCGGTTTCAGGCCACGAAGCAGTAGCGTACAGTACTACCAAAAGCCTTCCCCACGGCCAAAATCTTACCCTCGAGGGCAGCAAAACCACAACAAAAAAACGAGACCACGCTAGTCGCAGTTCGGCGCGCTCCGAAGGCATAGCGAAATCGCCGGAAAGGGTAAGAGAGGAACCCGGAAATAATTCGGAAGAGTTCGAATCGAGAGTTCAGCTGGCATGCTATAACTGTAAGGAAACGGGTCACTTCGCTCGAAATTTCCCAAATAAAAGACCAGTATTCGCTTGCATAAGCAGACAAGTAAATGACCTACGACATTCCCTAAAAGGAAAGTGTGCTGGGCAAAAGTTGGAAGGTACTAGAAATCTGTGCCAGCAAGTGGCCGCTGAACATGCACAGCAACCGAGTAAGAATGGTTCATGTTGGGCTACATCACTACACTCTCGCCATGAGAATTTTAGCTTCTCGTTTCAATTAAATGTTACACATGTAACAAAGTACAAGTAATTATTTAATTTATTTTTATTTACCCGCACACACATACACATACACACACATAACTTTAATAACAGTTGCATTTGAAGAAACTTCGTGTGACCTCGAAGATATTTATTTAGGTAATTGTAATTAATTATCTAACTCGAGAAGTACTTTCCTAGTTATCAAAGTGTCAACGAGGAATTTGTGGGCACCCCCAAATGACAGCTAACCATGGTGTTCTCAGTGACGCACTAATTGCGTGCTAATTTTTTCCGACTAGCATGGAAAACCCGCGAAATATGAAAAATATCACTTGACTGCGCTCCCACCCGCATCATAAAGCAGCGCCCGCAAATAAGCTGATTAAAAGCAACCGATTTGCCTGTCACAAACCCGAAGAGACAGCGCATCACCTTGATAATGGTACAGAAGGAGCACTATAGCAGGTTTCGCAACTTCGCAGCTATTTCTTCCTCTCATTTCTATGTCACACTTATCCGTCTCTCAAGGTCGACTGATCACATTGATAATGAAATCCCCTTAATAACACGACCGAACCGCCATTATCACCATGTACGGAACGCGAGAACCAATGGAATAAGCCATAGATTGTTCCAAAACCCTGGCTCTGGTCGCACCGCATTGAAAGAGTGCGCGCGCAGCTATATGGCTATATTTCGCACCAGAAACTTGCTTCAGACTAAAGCCAAATTAAAATGACGGTTTTATTTTTCATAAGAGTGTATAGCTGCTGCAAAAACAAGCTCGTGGCAAAAAATAAAAGGAAATAAACAGACCGGGAAATGACCCACGTGTAGAGAAAAGGCAAAACCGATGCGTTCAAGAAAGTAAATGTACCACATTTAAATGAGCCGAATTGACAACCAGGACATCTCAGAGCAACGCATAATCTTTTTTTTCCAGAGCAATGACGTCACACTACTCGTGTCCCTGCCGCGCCGCTCCTTCTCCCTTGCTAGGCTCCACCCACCCTCGCCGCGTCGCTATGCTGGGCGATGTTATTTTGATACTCTGCTTTCGCTCTCTCTCAGCTCTCTGCCCCACAGCTCAGCGAAGCTGCGGACGTCAAGAGAAACGCAGCGACGTTCTAACAGCTTCACTGTAAAAGAAAGCAATCCTATTTCAGTCTCCCTTTATTATCTGTGAATTCGTAAGCGCCATTGATGCCTAGAGGACGTGTTCGAATAGGTGTCCTTCTCCAGCAACGCAGTGCTGATTCCGCTTTATCACATCTTCAGTGTCTTTCTTGATGACCGGCGCTGGAATTCTACGGCAGACATCCGTTATCCTTTCCTTGAGCCCATCTGACGTCGTCGTCTCGATTATGTAAACAAGGTATTTCACATAACCCCAAAGAAATAAATCAAGTGGAGAGAGGTCAGGTGTCCTAGCCGGCGAATTCACAGGCCCGTGCCTTCCAATCTATTACGCGTGAAAAGTCGCATCCAGCCAGTTTCGCGCTAGGCTGCTGCTGTGTGCTGGCACCCCATCCTGCTTATACCAGAGAAGTAGAAGACGTGAGAGCGGGAATTCGCTGAGAAACTCATCCACCAGTCCTTCAAGGAGTTCGTTCACGTAACGCTGTCCAGTCACTGTGTGATCGAAGGAGATGGGACCGATTATATCACCGGTGTAATTTTTTCACCGCACTTTGAACGCCCACTGGTACTGTGCCGAGTGCGTTTTACCCAGTGTGGATTGTAGTCACTCCATTGTGTGCATTGTGCAAAGTTACCTGGCCGTTTCTGCAAAAATTGGCTTCATCTGTGCACATTATGTTGCTCAAAAACTCCCGTGACTCATCGGCTTTTGTGAAGAACCAATTCAAGAAATCTAGACCATTCTACAGGTCCTTATCTGGCAAGGTTGTTGCTGGTTAAGATGGCACGAGTGAAAGGCCGAGTTATTTAGAATCCTCTCAACTGATGACTTGGAAATTGGTGGCTGGGCGGCCCCGTCCCGCACGCTAGCATGAGGATTTCAGGCCGTAGGATTTCAGGTGCGTAGGCTAGGGCACAAAGATGGAATCCTCCGCCACTGTTTCTGGATGCTGCCGGTCTGTCTCAGGTTTTCATCATTTTTGATTATAGTCGATGCGTTTGTTCTACCGCCACACTTCCATGACTGATAGATATTTCCGGCCATCCTCTTGTTGCCATTTGCAGATCCCAAGGCAAGGATCATGTCTTGCTTCTGCTCATTAGACATGGTGGCTGGGACGAAACAAAACGCACCTTTAAAGCTTTGCACTGAGGTTGTTAATTCGCTTTTGTGGTAGAAAGTAATGTGGCAAAAAAAAATAATAAGGGACCATCCGTTTCCTTTACCTACACCAAGACAACAGCTATCAAAGCTTGTTTCCAACTAACACCAAATGCGACGTGTTACTTAGGCTGGGACGCGGCAGATAAGGCTCGATCACGATGTTTTTCTTTATTTCCTTTATTTCGTTCTGATTAACTCAGAGAGAGCCTGTTGAAGGGCGTTGCTTTATGACGCGGGTGGGAGCGTAGTCACGTGGTATTCTTTATATTTCGCGGGGTTGATTTATCAATCGACAAAAAAAACATTAGTACGCAATTAGTACGTGGATGAAAATAGCGCAGTTAGATGTCCCTTGGCTGTGCCTACAAACGCCTTATCGGCACTTTGATGATTAGGATAGTACGTCTCGAGTTAGATAATTCATTACAATTATACCTAAATAACTCTCAGTAATGAAAAGATTACTGGCGGCTACTCCACTGTACTGGAAACAATATGCACTAGGTTTTCTTCGAGTAACGCAATTGCTCTTTCTTTAAATCTTGGTTCATCATAGTTAATTAGGACACCCTGTATACATATGTGACCTCTGCGTGCAAGTGACGATGTTTATATCCCTAATATATGTTGTAAATTATTAGTTTTTCTTTTTCATGAGTCGTTAGCATTGCTTACTGGAAAAAGAAGCCAATACTGAAACACATATCATCCACTTGCATTTCACAATCCGTTGATAAAACTCTGCCGAAGGGGTCACTGAAGTCTGCCGGTTTTGTTCAGGGTCAAAAAAGCATGCAAAGCAATTGGAAGCGAGATGAACATACAGCAACATATTAATTATCTAGTCCTATGCTATCCATACCTATATAAATAATTGTTAATTGGCTACTTCCTCCTCTTTCAAAAATATACTAAACTTTGCCTAGTCTATATATTTAAGTATATTGTGCATGGGCAGGGTGTTTACAGTGGATACTTAAAACAATGTCGAAGTGAAAAAATACGGATGAAGCAGCTAATGATGATGCTTCTAATGTATTTGTCATCCTACTGTGAGGATTTGAAGAAATAAAGCGAAATTATGAATTAAAAACCGTGCGCGTTCGCGCCAACGTAGACGCAGTAAGATATTAGCCCAAATAAAGTTTTTGGTGGAAAGGTAGAGGCAAGTCAAAAGAAACCCCAAATGATGTGGGTGAGAAAACTGGTAATGGGCATTTTAGGTGTGTGCGTGGGGGGGGGGGGGGGGGGGGTCGCGTAGTCGGCGCCTGTGACCGGAAGAATGCCTTTACCTTTTCTCGAACAGCTCAGAGTCGCTACTGAACAAAAGTGGGTGTACATTTGCTGACGCCCCGGTCATGACTTTGACGAGGTCCAAAGCATGTGAACCAGCTGAGCAGATAAGTTACGACGATCAACAAAGAGCACAGAAAGAGGATGAAACAGCCAGCTCCGGAGACGTAGTTAAACAGGAGAAGGAAATACTTCCCATTTCCCCGACAGAAATTCAGTAATTTTGTCATGGTTAGGAGCCGCCAACGGGAAGAAAGAAAGTGCGCTCGAAAATTAGCACCAGAAAGCGTGCTAAGAAAAAGAGGCGTCGCAGAGTAAGGAATGCGGCAGAGAAAAGGCAACGCGGCCGAATAAAGCGGAAGCCACTAAAACATGTGGACAGCGCAGTGAAAGAGTTAGGAGCGTTCGTCGTTTGCAATGCTTCCAGTCAGAGCGCGTCCGAGTTGCCAGACGATGTTGAAAAGAAAGCGACGTTTCGCGCGGTGAAGCCCAAAAGGTAGGAAGCAATTATGTTCCCCTCGTTGGGTTCTTTTCGAGGTGTAACCTGTATAACATGGGAGAGCGCGATGCTAAGGCGACGCGAAGTGTTCATATCAGGCAGTGAATTCGTAGTGCGATGCCTAGAATGCAGGTTGACGGTATGTAAATTGTTGGGGCTCTGTAGCGAAGAGAATGGCCTACATATTCCCTTTGTATTCCCTGGTTGACAAGGTTTACAAGAGCTTTCCGACCGCGCCCGCCTCGAGTGCGGCTCAAGGATATGACGCAACTGTCGGCTATTCGGAATGAATAAAGGCGATATAGGTTTTGGGGAAACAACAGTTTGTTTGTTTCTTCGTTTTTAGAGTTGCGTTAAACGTTTTGAAATCTCTGAGACTAAGAGCTCGTTTCGATAAGAAATTCTGAGCTTTGTTTAGTTTGTTTGTTTTAGAAGCTCACTGATATTCTGGAAGAGATGGTTTTGAAAGACAAAGGTTTGAAACTTTTCTTTTCTAATGTCGCTCTTTCTCTTTAAGCAGATATGCTTCATTCTTTTGTGAGATACGCTTGCATCACCAAGTCTAGGTTATTTGTTAGAAACCTGTAGTGGCGCGCTTGAGTATCAGTTCCTTTCCGGAAGTGTTCGCGAGATTTCTTTCTTTTTTTTAATTAAGCCGTTGTTTAACCGCAAAATTTTAGAAAGTGATTGTACCGTTTCCGTAAGGTTTGTCTTGCTCAGACACACAGAAGCAGAGTTGGTGCGTGCCTCGCACTTGTATTCATAAGACGGCACCGTTTTGAGTATCGCTGAGGGCGGGCGCGAAAGTACTTAGAACTAAGCTCGAATCTTCGAGTACTATCAAGCGCGTAACTTACGCAACACACACACACACACACACACACACGCACACACACACACACACACACACACATATATATATATATATATATATATATTATTTCTTTAGCGCAGGTTCTTTGTGAACATCAAAGAAAATGTTAGTGCGTCAGTCGCACGAAAGTAGAATATGCTCGGAGAAGAAAGCCTTGCCTTCACGACCTGTGCTTGTCTCGTCAGACTTTTGCAGAGAATTCTTTCTCGAGTGTGTCGCCAGAAACCGTGGTCTAGGTGTCGTCCTGGCCCAACTTAACAAAAGGGGTGGAGAGCATTCCCGGGTTGTAACGCAGTCGAAAGCTCACACCGCGAGAAGAGGCGTTTAACACCTCGGAGAAAGAGTGTTTGTGCATAATATGGGCCACTTAAAATCAGGTTATCCGTATTATAACATGAAGCAATTTTTTCTCTAATGCCTCTTCCCAACTACGTACAAACCGCATTCTTCAAGTTACTGATTTGTTTAACTATCCCCCCTCCCCCATTTAGCGATATTATTTTCAAATTACTAACTCAACAACTTTCTTACAACTTCGTTAGTTCTGCTCTCTTCATTTCTACCACCGGACGTACTTGTCAATGGCCTTGGTGGATTCCTGGCCCAAATGCCACCTCGGCCCGGAGCAATAGCCTCGACCAGTGGTGCCAACTCAAGCGACCGCTGGACGAGAATCAGATTATCCTGGACACCATTCTTGCCTGTACCGACTAGGCAAGCCTCCAAGATGTCACGTGCATAAAGTAGCCCTTATACCTACAATCCCAGCTCCCCAACACCTCTGTCCACGCATGAGTCCAGTCAATAGCGGACGCCGTATAAGCACTAAGAATTCAATCAATACATCTGTCTCTTTCTCTCTGTTTTATTGGTCAAGCCTGAGAAGCAGAACTGGAAGTCTTTATTTAACTTTCTTTTAGTCGTTATGCCTTGCGGCAAATCCTCCCGAATAACAAAAGTAAAGCTTGAGAATCAAAACTTGGGCCCCTTGAGTTCGAAGCAGGTGCTCTGCCGGCCCCCAAGCCATTAGCCACATTCATTTTCTTCGCCATCTGTATCTCTTTCTCTCTCTCTCTCTCTCCTCCTTTCTTTTTCTGAGAGCCACGCGTTTGTTGCCAGCATGGTATTGGAAGAGCCACTTCTCGCTAAAGTGCGCAGCATACATGGGACGGCGTGAAAATTTTTCGTGAATAGTTTAAGAGCTAAGTTTGAAACTTACTGGTCTGCACGCGGTCATATGAGAAACACACCCAAGCCTGCGACAGAAGCTCACAGTGAAAAATGTGCCGCCGTTGATGTGTCGTGATTCCTTTCACTTTAGGAAGGGCTACAACTGCTTCGTTTGGCAGTGGCGATGACTCGTACAGCGGAGTGCACACCGTACCGAATCGATTTTTCTCCAGCGAAGAGCACGCGGCAGCCGTGGAGCGAAACATCGGCCGAAGGGCTCGCCATGTTTTCGCTCACATCGGCTGCCAACTGCGTGCAATAGGAGACACCTCTGTCGGTCAGAAAAAAGCGGCAGTTCAGGGTAAGCGCGTACTTGTCGCTAATCGTTCATTAGCGTGACACGAGATGTATTCATCGATTTCGCAGCGACATCGAGTGTTCTCGAGAGAGAGATCGTTCGCGAAGATTGGTTCGTTCATACATGACTGTCGCGTGCCGGGCAGTCGAAGGCGAGCAGAATTCGCCGCGCCGTTCGATGAGTGCTGTGCCCGGCCGGTCTGTGTGAACACAAAGAAGCACGCAACGTTCGAGGAGGGGCCATTGTATTGAAATCGACGCCTCCTCTGTGGTGCTTTCAAATGCCCGCGAGATGTGCTGCGCGGCAATGTGCGTTTCCGGCATTGTTGATAACCAGCTGAGCGGCGACGGAGAAACGCCCCGGCATTGTCGCGTTTACACAGTTCTGGCGCGATAGCGAACGCCCCGATTCCAACTATAACATGGCCTTATATAGGGTGTCCTAGTTGATGTTAGCCAGGCTGGTATTATAAAAGAAAAGGAAGAAAAACACACGGAGCAAGATACCGTTATAAGACCTCCGTTGTCCGGTCGTCAGATTTGTGTCGAATGAACACCGTAGGTATTATTCTTGTGTCTTGCACAAGGTACTATTCTTGTGTCTTGCACAATGTTTTTTTTTCTTCATTCGAGCAGTTAACGCCAGAGATTCTACCATCCTAGCTTTGCCTAGCAGGGCCTTGTACCACATTATACTAGCTTGCACTAGTGGGTGCCTTTAAACCACGAGGATCATAGCGTTCTCAACCTACATACATCGTGACTCGCGCCGTGGCCTGTGAGACATTCGGAGTCCATTCGGGGCCCTTCTCTATGTATGTAGCATCCGGCTAAAGAGCTCTCCATTCCACCAGGGAAAGGGAATATTATTTGTGACCTTGAAACTACCTGAGGGGCCGCGCTTGTGTGCTTTGTGTACGTTTGGATGTGTGCGTCTTTCATTGTCGTCATTTAGGGTAGGTCGTAAAAAGAAAAGCCGCGGAACGGATGAATGTATGCATGCGATGACTAGCACAAGTTCCTGGCAGGTATAATGTAACGGTTCTGTCCAAATGGCTACTTCTTTTCTCAGTAGTATTGAAGGTTGGGGATGTCAGTGCTGGTTAATCCTCAGAGAGAGAGAGAGAGAGAGAGAGCAAGGAGAGATAAGGCGGGGAATCCTACCAGACGATGCTCCGGTTTGCCACCCTGCTCTGGGGTAAACATGAAATGGGTAATATAAAGAGGCAGAGAGTGAATCATGGCGCGCACACAGTAGGACGCACAGCAAGACTATAATCGGTCACTTTGATCGGCGTTCTTCAAATACTGCAGTAGCACATGGTTAGCTTCCTGCGGAAGCGGCGCATGTAAATGGCGTCCAAGATTTTCGCTTCAGAAAATGTTCTAGAGTCCAGCCGGTTTAGCGTGGCAAGCGCACGACAGGTGTTGAGTAGTTTCCTAAGATCCACAAGTGTCGCACGTTGGTGTACGGCCAGGACGTAAAGATGTAATATTGTAAGAAACGCTCGGGCGCAGCAATTAGGCTAACCCCGCCTGTTGTGACAATCCACCACCTCCACGATCACAAGACAGCTCTTTCTTTTCTTTTCCCTCTACACGTCCCGTCTTTTCGCGCTGTTCAGAGGATGAATCCTTCTCGCGCTTCGTCAGCGGTCGAAGTGGCGTCCCTTCCATGTTATCACTGTGATCGGCCGATCGTGAACAGTGGACGATAATACATGAACAGAAACGAGCGAAAGAAATACTAACATAATATCGGCCCCGGAGGCCACAGAAGGCCAGCTTCACCTAACTGAAGCAAAACTGCCATGCTGCAAATACCCTTTCACTCTGAATTTCGATTCACTTAACATACTTTCTACATTTATAGGTTTTCTAAGGTTTGAGCGAGAGCCAAACAGCCTTTCTGTCTCCCACAGATTCCGACTTACTCGTTTGATTGTTTCTCTATTTTCCCTGCGGATTTCAGAGGCATCGCCTTACCCGCGGGTATTGCTCGGGGATCAACAGTAATCAAGTGCAAATTTTTATATACATGGTTTTAACACCCACCTCTCCAATAACCTTTAGTGTTCGTAAAATCCTTGCACCATCCGAAACAAGTGCACCTTTCTGGACGAACCAGCAGAGCGTATCCGACATTGTGAGATAGATGAACAGCGAAAGGGAGAAACAAAATCGGCTGCAAACCGCGCCCGCGTGAGTCATTTCGAGGGCCCGCGGACTGATGGCACCCGGTCAGCCGCGAACGGCTGCGGAGTCAAGGGGGCGAGAGCGGGCGTGCAGAACGGCGGCAGTCGAAATCCGGCTGACGTCCTAACGATGCCGCCATCGGTGCTGATAAATTCCGATCGACTGACGCCCCCCGGTGGGTGCCCTTCTTTCGGCCCAGCCTCGCCCGAGTGCGTGGAAACGATAGAAAGGAAATGAAAGAAGCATAAAGGCGCCGAGGCGATGGCCGCGGAAATTCACCAGAAACGCCCCAGCGCTCGCGGATCCGCGCTCCGCCACAGCAGAAAGCTGCGGCGACGCGGCTGGTTACTCGATCGGCTAATTAGGAGCCGCACGGGCCGCCTATTAATTACGCCGGCGGCGCCCGGGCCAGGTCCCAGCGCGCGATGATCGCTCGCTCGGCCGCGCGCTCTGACCACATGCGACCGCCGACGCGCGGTCGGCGCTGCGCTGCTGCACTGGCCAGCGTCGGAGTGCTTTGCGGTTTGGACGTCGCGACTGCGTCGACGGCTGTCGCGGCCCCTGCGTGCGCAGCCTCCAATGTCCCCGAAAACCCCTTTGTTTACCCCTTTTCAAGCATATATGCGACTTTTGAGCCAATATGTTGGGTCAGGACGGTTTCTGTTTCGCCGTGCGGACGGTGAAAGGCACCGCTTATCCCCATTACAATGGCGAATAGAGAGAGTTCGAAACCACACGGGCGATTTCCGAGGGCCCTTAGCTAGCTAGTGCTTGTAAGAGGTACGATATTCTGCAGTGGTGCTGTTGCCTCTCCGTTCAGTGCGTTTACATTCGGTGTCTTTTACGCGCAGGCTTTCATTCCCGATGCGTATAAAACGGGAAAGTATACCTCCTAGCGTAACTGAACGTGCGTGGCACTTGTGAGTGAGCGCCTGCGCGTGACATTACACATGAAATACTACGCGTGAGTGTAACACAATTCAGAACACAGAAGTCGTGAAGCATTCTGTCCTATCGTTTCTCCTTCTTTTATTTTTTGTTCCCCGAATTTCTGCGTTACCTCTGCCATGTCTGTTCACCTAATACTAAAGGCCAGCGAAGAATTCCGCTAAATATAAAGGCTTGCTAATTTTGCCATGCCATGTGTATGTCCTCTTGCGGGGCAATGTTCTTCAAATATTCTTTCTTGCAGATTTCTACAAACGCGACCTCGAATAGCGGGCGGATTCGCTGCACATGCCCCGCTCGAAATGTGTAAAAGTTCCTCTTCAAACCGCACACTGCATGTGAAAAGCAATGGAGGCACAGATGTCTCCCTTCAAAATTTCTAACGTAAGCTGAGGGGGGGGGGGGGGGGGGGAGTCAAAGGGGATGAAGCTTATAAATCTCGTATCTCTCACTATATAAATCCATCCCTTCCCGCGGATTCAAGGTTGAAGAAACCACATGGGCTCCGAAACGTCTCTACTTTCTTCGTTCTTGACTTGGCCAGTAAGCAAAACTTCACCTTCACAAAGTGCTAAAGGCTGCCTTAGACCCACAGAAAATTTCGCAGGTGCATCGCAAATATCGGTTGGCACTCTGGAAGTCGCCCGTATGTAGCGAGTGCACTGTTTCGCCTTGTGGATCGCGTTGCTAACCAAAGTTGCCTTTTTTCCATGTATTTGGTACAATACTTGTGAACGCAAATTTATAGGTATTGCCATGAAATGTTGTTCCACTTCTTCCACGGTTAATCCGGCGGTACCCGCGGCATATAGCGCGGTGTCGCGTTCTATATGTGACGTCACTGCCTACTGCCCATAAATTTAGTGTCGTGCGAATATCGCCAGGGCGATCTCGCTCGGCGTGTCTTTTGTAAAGATGGACGAAAAGACGTGGCCAGCACCCCCCCCCCCCCCCCCCCCCTGAGATGCCGAGGAGTGTGGCTCTCACCACATTCATGTCCACGTCCATATTCAGGCGAGGACAGCGCCGCCGGACAAAGCGAATTAATCCCTAAAACTCGCAGTATTCAGGTCAATGCAGCTGCGTGCTGCGAAGTGCAGCGATTCAGGCCATAAACATGATTTTCTTTGACTGCGCCGTCAAGAAAAAGAACGAGTGCACAGCAGGTGCAATATTGCTCACGTGACTTTGAAGAAACTAAAATATCCGACTTTTTTCTCCTTTGCCTTCCTTGGCACACTATTACACACACGACGCTACAAAGAAAATTATAATAATTTGAGCTGTGTTAGCAAATTATGCTTTTTTCAAAGTACCAAAAAGACCACCCTTTAATATGGGCTCGGTAGGCTAGTAATGTCATCGCTGAATTTAAAGACGAGTAGCGACGCCGCCTCGGAGTTCCTGCACCGGCACGCCGTCGTGACGTCAAAGTATCTGCTATAGCGCCTGGCCAATTCTTAATCGGTAAAAATGAATGAAACTGCAGTTAAAAAGAGCCAAAGAAAGAAGTCATAGAGGGCTTTATTTATTTTTTTTTTCACCGCAACGGGGCCAATAGGTGAAAACACCTTAAAATCCATGACGTATGCCGGCGCTGGGGCTTCGGCGCGAGATTGAAGAAATGGAAGCTTGTCCTTCATTTCCTCTTCTAATAATCAACCTTCTGCCGCGAAATTTACGAAAGTATAATTTTGCAGCAATACACTTCACCAGTGCAGTCTGAGTTAGTGTTTCTCTTCGCGCGTGTAGGATGCGTATACGTTACTTCTATGCAATGCAATATAGGCGTTCTTAATCTACGGCATTATTGCGTCTTTGTCAAGGAGCTGAATCCTCGTAAACTGCGCACATGGAGATATTCCCCACCTTTCGCGCTAGGCCCGCCCGTCAATCATTCAGTGCTCTTGCGATGAGATGAAGAGAATGAAAGCCTAAGTGGGTGGCAGCATCGGTGAATTCGACATAAACCTTCGCCACAATAAGACCCCCCTCCACCAGTATCTTCTCACCCGCCCTTCCCTGCCCCATTTTCTCCTTCTCCAGGAGACGCGGACGGCCCGCACCGTCCCAGGTTACCGCGCCTACCATGCCACGACGGGCACGCCGCTTGCGTCCATTTATGTACGCAGCGATGTCCTCGTCGAGCCACTTGATATCCCCTCCAGCCTCCAAAAATATTTAGTTGGTGTGGTGTATTACCAACCTTCTTCGCGCATCTCACTCGCCTTAATGTCTTTCTATAATCCCCCTGCCACATCCTCTTTGTTCACTGCCTTGGGCAAGTTCCTTCATTCTGTTCCCGCCACCACCCATCTCCTCCTTGGGGGCGATTTTAACGCCCCTCACACACTCTGGGGCTACCCCCAGACCCTCAAGCCCGGCCGCCTTCTCCACTGTCTTGCCCAGGAACGCCACCTCACCCTTCTTAATACCCCTGGCTCCCCTACTCGAGCGGGCACTGTCTCACAGCGCTCCACGACACCCGACCTCTCTTTCTCTCGGGGCTCCCTTTCCTTTCACTGGCAGGTCACAGCTGAAGCGCTCCTCAGCGACCATTTCCTCATTCATATTAGCGCCTCACTTTCCCACATCCCTCGATCGCACTCAACCACTCACACTGACTGGCACGCATTTCGCACTAATCTCCTTTCCGCCTCCTTTGATTCTTACGACGACTGGACGTCGCGCATCTCCGCAGCGCTTTCGACCAGTAGCCGTCGCGTTCGCTCACGTCACCCTATCCCAGACCCGGATCCTCACTTTCTCCGTTTATGGCGTCAGCTGAAACGTCTCCAACGTTCCTTGCGCTCCCAACCCCACAATACCCAACTTTCCTCCCGGATTGCTGCTCTGCGGGCCGAGATAGTCGCCCACGGCGCGTCCCTCGAGCATTCTCGTTGGAGTGCGCTTTGTGACGGCCTCGATTCTGCATTACACTCGCGATCCACGTGGTCCCTTTTTAAATCTTTCTTAGGTACGAAGCCTGCCCTTGCTCCCACTCTAGCAAAAGCCCTCACTCAGGGGACTCCCTCCGATGTCTTTGACAAGCTCACTTCTTTGTATCTCCCACCTCCTCTCACACCTTCCTACCCAGCCTACTCTGGCGATCCTAACCCAGACCTCGACCGCCCTTTCACTCTCCGGGAGCTCGAAGCTGCCCTGGCTGCTAATGCTTCTCGCTCGGCTCCCGGTGAGGACGCCATCACATACACTACACTCCGCAACCTCCCCGACCACTCCAAGGAATTCCTCCTTCAGACTTTCAACAATGCCTGGGACAGCGGCTGCTTGCCGAGCACTTGGACATCCTCCCTTATTTCTATGATTCCGAAGCCGGGCAAACCTCCCTCCCTTTCTAACCTTCGCCCTATCTCCTTGACGTCGTGTGTTGGCAAGACCCTTGAGCGAATGGCTTTGACTCGCCTCTCTGATTTTATTGAAGCGAGAGAGTTCTTCCCCCCTTCTCTTATCGGCTTTCGACGGCGTGTCTGTGCACAGGACATGTTCCTGATCCTCCAGCACACCTTTCTCTCACCCAATCCCAGCCAGATCCACGCTCTTGTGACTGTTGATGTCCGCAAGGCCTTCGACGGTGTGTGCCACGACCATATCCTGTCTCAACTCTCCTCCCTGGATTGCGGAAACCGCATGTACTCTTATCTCCGCTCCTTTCTCTCTAACCGAGTGGCTCGTTTCAGAGTGGACACACATCTGTCCGATCCCCACCCGCTCACCCGTGGCACTCCTCAAGGTGCTGTTCTCTCTCCTACCCTTTTTAATCTAGCTATGACCCCTCTCGCCTCCCAACTAGCCCAGATTCCTGACCTCCACCACATCTTTTATGCCGACGACATCACCCTCTGGTGTTCGTCTGGTTCTCCCGGTCACGTACAGGACACCCTGCAACGTGGCCTCGATCTCATCAACTCCTTTCTCTCCACGGCTGGCTTGTCACCTGCTCCGGAGAAATCCGAGCTTCTCCTTCTTAACTACTCCTCATACCAGCGCTCCCACAACGCCCTAATCTCCCTCCACCTTTCCGGCTCTCCCATTCCTATTGTCCCCCAATGCAAAGTTCTTGGCTTCCCGTTGCATGCAGCCAAGAATGTGCAAGCCCTACACCACGCTGTCAGGACTTGTCACTCGGTAACTCACCTCCTGCGGCGCGTGGTCACTCGGCGCTCGGGCCTCCACGAGGCTCATGCGTGCCGAGTTGCCCATGCGCTCGCCCTCAACAAGTTCCTGTACTTTGTGCCTTACGTTTCCTTCACCCACACTCAGCTTAACACCCTCGAGACCGCCCTTGTGGGCCTCTACAAGGCAGCTCTCAACCTCCCTATCACCACCTCCACTGCTAAGCTCTTTGCCACAGGCCTCTTCCATCCTCTTCGTTCTCTTCTCTCTCTCCACCGTGACTCCCAGCTTGCCCGGCTTTCTCTTACCCGTCAGGGTCAGTGGTTACTGGCCCAGGCGGGTATCTCTCCCATTCCCGTTTCCTCCTTTACCTCTCCAAAATCCACTCCGGCGCCCAATCTTCGCATTCTCCCCCTCCCGTCCAATATGTCCCCTGTCCTGCATGCCGGCCGTCGTCACGCGGCCGCGCAGCATCATTCCCCCCTCTTTACTACCCAGGGAGTAGCCTACACGGATGCCTCTTTCATAGCTCCTAGAGGTTCCTGCGGCTACGCTATCTACCATCCCCACCTCCCAGCACCTGAAACTCACACGAGTGGGCCGTACCTACACCCTCCGGATGCACTCTCCCTCGAGGTCCTTGCCATTGTACATGCCCTACAATCATTTCCCTCCCTGCCCTCGCTCCCAGAGTACACGATATACACAGACTCCCAAGCCGCCATTCGCCACATACAGAACCGCACCCTACCCCATTCACTCCAACAAGAGGTCGAACGAGCGGTCTCCGCACTGCAACCTTCCACCGTTTTCCTCCGCTGGGTCCCTGGACATTCGGGGATTGACGGCAATGAGCTGGCCCATCAGCTCGCCCGTGACGTTTTTAACCGGGCACCGTTGATCCCCTGGTCGGGGCCCTCGGAGGATTCTGGGGGACTCTCCCTGCGCCGCACTATCAAGGAAGTTTACCTCCAGCTCCGTCTCGACAAGCGCCTCTACCCTCCCCCTCATCCATCACTCACTGTGCCAGAGGCTCGCCTTCTGCGGCACATCCAAATGAATGCACTGATTACCCCTTCCCGCCTCTTTCTCTATCGCTATCGCTCCGACGCCTCCTGTCCCAACTGCCCCTCTACTTATGCAGACCTATCCCATTGCCTATTCTACTGTCCGGCTGCTCAGCAATCAAGTTCCTATCCTCCCCCTTCGCTTTCCATCACCACCTGGCTCGACTGGCTTGGCGCTGAAGGTGAAGAAGAACAGCGTCGACTGGCCACCCAGGCGGTCGATATGCTTGGCCTGTAATTTTTGGCTGAATAAAAGTCTTATACTACTACTACTATATCTAAATAGATTTAAGGCTTCTAAACCACTAATGTTACACTGGCACGTACCCGTTTTGAGAGATCGGCGAGGAATGGGCGCATAGTTGTCTATTCTGCAAGACAATTATCTCCCTACTCCTTCCCCCCGTGCAGGACAGCCAACCGGAACTACCTCTGGTTAACCTCCCTGCCTTTCTATACGACCTTTTTCTCTCTCTGCAGGACGGCAGCCAACACATACCAAGTGGACATCACAAAGTTGTCTATATGTATTCACAAATATATCCTGCGCGGAAACGGTGACAAACGGCACACCTCGGGGAGCGGGAAAAATAATGCTTAGGTTTAAAAACGTGAATCCAAGCGGAATCGATGGGTGACTCATCATTCTCATGCCGAAACGAAGATTGCTCATCGATTTCGCGTTACGCTGTCACAGAACCTGTGAAAACCCAGCCCGGTGGCTCATCGCAGCCGTGGAGCTGTTTGTGAGTTGGGTTCCCAGCCTCGAGTGCCGCCACTTTCCAATGGCGGCGAAAAAAGCAAGAGGACGACGTGAACCGAGATTGTATCTCGAAATTTTTCTGAATTCCACTCTTGTTGACATCGCAGTTCCTGCGCTAGAGAGGTTCGAAAGGCACCGGTCTATTGCGATAGCGAACAAATCACTAGCGAAGGCAGTCGGCCACTAAGAAACGGTTCATGCGACCCGAAGGCTTTGCGAATTCAGCCCCCGCGCCCGTTTTCACAAGTTTCTCTTACCTAAGGGCACTTTTGCGATTGCTTGGTTTTAGAATTCCATCTAACGTGATAACATATTTTCTTTCATTAAATTTTGAGTCCCAACGCCACAATCTGTTTATGAGAGACGCCGTAGTCGAGACTGCAGTTTTATTTTGGCCACCTTAGGTTCTTTAACGATCGACGTAGTGAGGTAGCAGCTGAAGTGTCAGCAAAAGTTTTACGATATTATGTACATGTGGTTATCGAAGTTTACACCGCCTGTTCGCCTGTTCACAAGTTTTCGCCGTTTGTAGTGTCGCGAGCGCAGACGCCAAGTGGGGCACCGCTCACGTCGCTGGCTATTTTTGAAAGCAACGAACCGTTGACCTTTCAAGAGACGCGCATTCGAGATACGCTGGCCTTTCTTGGCAACGACATCGGTTGGCGTCGCTTTAAAAATGGAAGCCACATTCATAGGCCGGTCCTGCGCAGGTATTGCGGAAGGGGAACAACGACGAAACCTATGGATATATTACCTGCGCGCAGAAAAATAAAAGAAGACGCGAACGAAAGAGAGAAGAAAGGAAGGAGATTCGCAGAAGAAGCTGGTATGCCAAGCACCTTCGCTCCCGCAGTCGCTGGGCGACAGAACCAATCACGAGCTGCATAAAACATGGCGCCGCGCTCCAATACAGCGCACGCACTTCTCATCGACTGGCTCGCCGCTTAATATTTATCCGGCAATTTCGACGCCGCGCGCAGATGGTTTCCAGAGGCCACCGCAGGCGATGCGTCGTGCATGGGGCCGGACACCGCCTCCTCTGGGGGGCGATTGAACCGCAGCCAGCAACACCCCCCCCCCCGGTGCGGAAGAGTTGGCGTGGCCACGTTTAGCTATGCACCGCCATGCGTCGCCTGCACCATATATACGCTCACGGGAAGGAGCACGCCGTCGCGGACTCGCGCGGCGAACTGTCGATCCTTCGAATTTTCCTCGACAAGCGCAAGTGCAGCAGCTACGCATCGGAGGAAACCAGCCACGGTGTAGCGCAAGTTTCCACTGAGTCGCGTTTACACACGCATTACTTTAGTATCCCATGAAATCGTGTGCAACTCAGATGTCTTACTTTGTAAGTATTCTCTTCCACCACCTGCCGCGGTAGCTACGTGGCTATGGCGTTGTACTGCTGAGTACGAGGTGGCGGGTTCGATTCCAACCACGGCAGCCGCATTTCGACGAGGGCGGAGTGCAAAAACGCTCTTGCACCATGCATTGGGGGCTCAGTAAAGAGCCCCTGGTGGTCTAATCCACCTCCCTCACTTGTTTCTATTCCCCTTTTTCTTTCCCCAAGCGTAGGGGGAGGAGGAGGGAAAGAGAAACACAGAGGCAAGGAGGTTAACCAGAATAACGTCCGGTTGGCTACCCCACACCGGGGGAATGGGAAAGGGGAAAACAAAGATGACAGGGAGAGAGAGGAGGGAAGAAAAGAAGGAAATTAGCGGTGAGTTTGCTGACGCGTGTGGTCTTATAGAAATTGCAGTAGTAGTCACAGATGTTCGCGCAAGCCCGTCGTCCTCAAGAAGCACAAGGGTAGCCAACCAGACACTATTCTGGTTAACATGCCTGCCTTGTCTCTTTCACTTTCTTCTCTCTCTCGGGGCGTTAAGCTCCACAACTTAATTTATTTTTAATTATTTCCCGTTAATATTCATTTCGTATCATCCGGCCCGTCGAGCGGCCAATCCTGGCGATAGTAGGAGCGCGGCTTCGTGCGATACGATGACGAAGGGCAAGTAATAATGGAAATATATATATATATATATATATATATATATATATATATATATATATATATATATATATATATATATATATATATATATATATATCACCCACCGACCTTCATGTGAGCCGTGTCGCAAAAACCTTTCTTACATATTGAATCTTCCAGTGCGAGAGAAGTTGACATCTTCAATGATCGAAACATCGATGTAAACTGCCAACTGCATCACTTTTCGGCATGCTCATATCGCCGCGTCAAATGTCGAGCACGAGTCATCTAGCTGTAGTCATTCGATGTTGTACATTGTTCCCATTCGACCGCGCCCGATTCAGCCGTAAGTCACCACTCACGATCGCCTACTGCAGTCACCCCGTCACCATATCCTCCTTCTCCTCTTCCTGTCCCACCCGCGCCGAGTCTCGTTGACCGCCAATGAAGAGGCGGCGCGCGAAAGAGGATGACACGCGTCGCGTCGCTCCACGCAGTCACCCCCACCCGACCCAGCGGTGACGGGGCGCGAAGGAAGATGGCGCCGTCGCGCGCTGATCGAAGCCTTCCGGAGGGGCAATCGATTTCCAATGGCCGCGCGATATCAGCGGTCGGCCCGATCGGCGGTTCTCCACGTGCCGGCACGCGCGCGCCCCGTCGCCGGGGCAACGGCTCGTCTCGTTCGGCAGCAGCAGCGCACCGCCGCCAATCAACCCTTCCGCCGCCACTGGCACCGGCGGCGGCAAAGGCCCGAGCGGCGCACGCTTCGAGCTCGAGACAGGCGCGCGAACATCGCCGGCCGGCGACCCTCTCCGTACTCCGGCAGCCTGTTGCTCGCGCCGGGGCGGCAACTCCACGTCACACTGCGATGACTAAGCCGAGCGCCGTTGTTCTTCTTCTTTGGCTCTGTTCGACTGTTACCTAATGCTTTGCAGCGATTGCTGTATTTGTTTTTGCTTGCTTGTGCGTCTGTACATTTCTTTGTTTCTCATTGATTCTGTAGTTGCGGGATTTATGCCCTTCCTTCTAACATTATAGCGCAGGAAACAACGTGCACGGAGGTAGAAAGAAATATACGCATATTTGTTTGCTGAGAAGTCGAAAGTACTAGCCAAGCTTCCAGTGGTCCGTGTGCCTTAAGAGCAATACTACTACTACTACTACTACTACTACTACTACTAATAATAATAATAATAATAATAATAATAATAATCATAATAATAATAATAATAATAATAATAATAATAATAATAAGTAGTAGTAGTAGTAGTAGTAGTAGTAGTAGTAGTAGTAGTAGCAGTAGTAGTAGTAGTAGTAGCAGAATCAATCTAGCTATACAACGGAGTCGAGAGTCAACGTTACAGAGCTCATTAGCTTGTAAGGACGGCTTTGCATGCTGTGGGCTGACGTCCATCACGACTGTGCTGTGAGTTGGGTGATCATACGCATAATCTTTATCGCTGGAGGCAATGACACAAAAGAAAACGTGGAATATACGTGATAAGTCGTGTCCTCTACGTCTCTTCTGTTCTCTTTGTCTTCTGACTCTCAAAATTCAACGTCATTCGTTCACTACCACGAATGACCAGCCTGCTCGCGCTCTTACGAACACTTCTTGCTTACGAACGAATTAATGTATCAAAAGCATCAGTTATAATCGTGTGCTATACTTTCTAGAAGTTGTCTTGATGACAGTTACGGCGTTTATGCGGAATTTGTTTAATCAAGCTAACTAATTTATCTTGACACCGCTGTTTGGACGTTTATTAGAAGGGACACGTTACAAGGCCAATGACCATTTCTACTGTTTTGGGAAATTAATTATTCGTAGACGAAAATTACAACGACTATAACCAAGGTTTCGCGCACCTGCGCTAAAAGAAAACGGTAATTAGGATGACAAGGACTGCTTCTGGGGCAGAATTCACAAAGCTTTTCGTTCGTAAGTGCTCTTCACCATTGGGTGCCCGCCTTAGGATAACGATATGTCCAGCATCAGGATTGGGTTAAGTTTTTTTTTCTTATGAACATGCCTTAGCGTAAAAGCCTTTCGTGAATAAGGGCCAGGAAAATTTGTGAATATGGGGCTATATTGTTGTAGCGAAAACCGAGCGCAGAATTAGGGTTATGTTAGAAACAGGTCGCCTAAGCCTGCGCGACCCTTTCCTGAAGCACGGTATTCTAGCACCGACAGTGTCCCAGTCACCAAAGCTTCTGCCACAAAATCAGGCATCGCCATCTCGCCAGCCGCAGGACGCGAGGGTAAGCAAAGTGCGCGTCGACACGAAAGTTTTTCGTGGACTCTTTCCAAACCAAAAGCTTGTATCGAGCTCCAAAGTGGAACTTTCGAGTTCGGGGAGTGCATATCTGGCACAAAGTCAGCCCCGCAGCCAGCACGGCGAGACATCTTCGCCCAGCCCATTTCACTCCCGGTGTCTGAAAACTCCAAACTCGATGGACAAAACATTTTCTTCTCCCGCGACGTCCGAACTAGCCCGCCCCCGGATCGCCTAGCCCTCCACGCTCTCAGGGTGCCGTGGGATTTCACTTTCACGCCGGCACCTCGAGACAAAAACGACCGGCAGCTCGGCTCATAAATCCAAATCAGCGGGAGACTGCGTAAAGACAGCAAGCCTTTCTGGCGACAGCGCGGAGGTACGCGCGGACGTGCGAGCTCCTGGCACGGTCTCCACCGGCCAGTTCCCGCTGCACCCGCTGAAGCGGCAGCACTCGTTGGCCTCCAAAGGCGAAGCGCCATTAGGCCTCTTTACTCGCCGACGCGACATGTCCGGCCGCGAGAGTGAAGGCGAAAGAAATAACGTGATGGAGGAGAGAAAGAGGAAGTGGAAAAGTCGCCGAAGCCTTCAGAGCGAGCAAGGCGCACCGTACGCTTCCGCCCAGACGGTTCCGGCGGGCGACCTTCCCTCCCTGCTCGTCTCTCTCGCCTCCGCATTTTTTTTTTTTCGTTCTCCTTCTTTCAACGTGGACGAGGAAGAAAGAGATCGAGAAGGAGCGTAGGCGGAAGGGAAGGGTCACAGGAGGAAGAGGAGGGGGGCTGAACCAAATAATTACCGCGAGTACTTTTCGATGTCTCCGGTGGACGCGTAATTATGCCTGCGGTCAGGATTGATGGAGCGAGGCTGGGGCGCGCGAGAGCCAAGCTCCCATAGCTCGCCGCGCGCGAGCTAACCTCCACCCCCTTCCCATTTCTTTTCCCCCTTCCTCCTTCTGGTAGCTCCGCTGCGGCCGCCGATAGAGAGCTGACCGCTGTCCGACGCCTGCACGATCCGAATTACAGTAATGCGTCGCCGCCTCGCCGCTCCCCCCTTTCTCCCCGCGCCCCGGAGCGAGCCCCGCGCGCGGGGACATCGCAGTCGCCGAATTCTCGGCGCGATACGAGACGCGCGCCAAAGCGGTGGCGACTAGCAAAAAAATAGAGAGGGCCTATTTCTCAACTGACGACATCTCGGATATATACGAGGCCCGTCATACATTGCGCGGAAATTGTTTATGATGTCGGGGGGCCTCAGGTCCGTTCGATGCACAGTGCGCTTTGTGCACTGCAGATCAGTGGTTCGGCAGCTCGAGAACGAGAACGGCAGTTCGGCGGCACTTCTGGGATCGTGCCAGAGCGCGCTCGAGCTACCGTCCCCGCGTGTGTACAGAGAACGTTGCGAACTCGCTCTGCAGTGTCTACACGAAACCTGCGCTACGTGAAATGACCACTACGAAAAACCGGCGTTTTGCACTGTCGAAGTGAGCGGCAAATTACGGCAGCTCCTGAACAAGCTTGGGAATTGCTGATAAGCTGGAAAGGCTCCTTTGAAACCGCTGCTGTATTTCTTAAGGTCGGCTGGTCCGTGCTGGTGCCTCTGCGCGTCACACACGAGTATACGAGGTTCTTTTTGCGCGCATTCTATGATCCAGTGAAAGCGTTGAGCTCTCGGCTCTTGCCACACTGAAGCTTAACGAAACATGGGCCGAATCCACGGAGCATTTCGTTCGTAACAACAATGAATCATTGGGCACTATCGCAACTGGCCGGTGCCTTTTCGTACGAACCGCTTTAGCGTACGAAACGCTTCGTGAATACTGGTCGAGGTTGGTTTTTTATAGGAGATACAAATCGTTCCTTCAATGGCAATCCTTTTTCTTTTCCACTTCCCTGCGTGAACTACTTTATGCACACATAATGCTACCGTTATTTGATCGCTTCACTACACAATGAGAAACTTACGAGGGAGGCAAAATTATTCGGGCCGCTCTTAATATCGTTTGTTTTAGCTCCGATCCATCTCTTCTCCCGAACAAGGTCAACAGCACCATGCTATGAGAGAAGACACGAAAGGCTTGTACATAGTCTTGCGTCGAATGATGTCGTCATACCCGCTCTCATTAAAAACAGATAATTTTTAATGGCAGGCGCACGCACCTTTACGACCTCTCTTCAGCATATATATAGGACGGAGGAGGAATTAAAAACACTGAATAAGTTGAATGTATTAAACACACTGAAGCAAGTTAAACAACTCAGAGATTTGAAAAGGTGAAGCTCACTGTACTCTTTGCTGGTTTTCTGAAAATGCGCTGTGCACCTGCACCGTTTTCTCTACAAAGTCTCTTCTCCCTCCATTACGATGAGCAAAACAAGAACAAGGTGAAAGCAGGATCTAACGCTTCGACAAGTGTGCTCGTAGAAGACAAGTCCACTTGTCGAAACGTTGGCTCCTGCTTTCACCTTGTTCTCGTTTTGCTCATCGTCTTGAATTTCCATCTCCCGCCTTCCCCGTGTTTTCCCTGGATTTCTCCCTTCATTAACAATATCTTCATCATAGGAGAGACAAAATAAACTTATATTTTGGGCACGCGCCTTCTGCGCCAAAAATGCTCCCAAAATTAAGCGCGTTTCGTGCTGGCTCTCATGCCCGCGTACTCCTGCTTCTCCTGCTTTTCTGCTTTCTGATTTTTAATCGCTTGCTCCTTCACCTAGATCAACACAAAGAAAACAAAACACACCCTTCGACCTTGATGTGGATTTTCATCTTCTTCCTTATTTTTTTTTTATTTTTTAATCTTGGAAAGCGCCGCTATTCGACAAAAACCGATGCTGACGAGAGGTCTGTTCGCAATCACTTTGTGTCACGGACTTCCTCTTTATTTTCTGTTGTGCACAGGCGAAAGCTCCGTATCGAAAGTTCGATTAATCGAAGAAGGTATTGATCGACGTGAAATGCATAATCGATTCTCAATTCCAATCGGTGCCAAGGCTCAGCGCATGCGCGGAACGTTGCCAGAGAAAAAAGGAGTCCTTTGTGCACATAGTGTCAGCGATGCTGAAAAACAGATATTACCAAATACGTTTAAATGAAAAATATCGTTCGGCACTAAAGCGACCCGTACATAACATGGCGTTTTCATGCGCACGGAACGGGTCCTATGGCGAAACTGTGCGAGGAGGGGGTAACTTGCGTGAATATTGCTGTTTTGTTTTCAGGCAATGTCACTTACCTATTAGGGATCAAATGCAGCCGACATTTCAAATAAACAAACCAGCACGAAGCTTTTAATTTTGAACTTTCGTGAATACTCGCTTAGCGTCCGAATCATTACGCAAGCATCCACCTGCATACGAGTCTTTTATGCACGGCGGATGCTATTGCATCATATACATATATATATATATATATATATATATATAATAACAGTATTTGATGATGATATTTTAAAGTCTTGATAGTTACTCTGATCAGCCGAATTACTTTCTAACGCACCAGACAATCCGTAACATTATATAACGTAGGAATGTTTTGTGACAGACAAATATCGAGAGGTACTAATTTTAATGAAAAGCTATAGAGCTGTTAGCCTTGCCAATGGCCTTTGAAGGCGCATGCCAAATAATTCGCGGACCAAAGGCTCCAGTGTCAACTGAAATCTGAGCATACAGACTCGGTGCTCGTTACTCGTATTGTTGAGAAGGAGTGCTTTTAACGAACACAATGGGTGGCAACGTGAACTACGAGCAGGCGTTCGCCATCGCCCTGAGAATAAGTGCGTCAAGTTTGCCGTGCAAGTTACAGAAAGGTGCGCGAAAAGTTGTGCATTGAAGCAAGCAGAGCTGCCTTATTTTGTCAAGCGCTCAAGAGTATACATAGCCCAATTTCATGGCCTCTGTCGCGTGTATCGTCTTCGTATTTACCAAAATCGTGCTTCCGCGGCAGAGTTCATGCATTGGTGTTCCAATTACTATTTACTTCAATGCATAAAACAGCATTTTCTTACAAGAAGTAACTGGAACGCCAATGCGTTCCGTCGGACACCTTGAAAGTTAATATATCGGAACTGGTGCAGTCCGGATAATTCGTACCAAGGGGATAGGCCTTGCGAACTCACCGGCTATAATTCGTACATTCAATTGTGTACCATAATGTAATTAATTAAAATATAGTTAGCCCAATTGTGTTATTTCATTACGTGTTTTGATTTCTCGTAGAAGTAATAACCGCCTCATCGAGTAATTTAGATCAAGAGTTAGAATTGTGCTATCTGCCACAGGCAATTCTTTTTTTCATTGGGACCCTCTAAAAGAAAACACTCGATATATAAAAGCGACAAGAAACTTCTGCGTTAACTTATATCGTGCACACATTAAAGAAATCGTTTTTGCATGCGTTTTTGCACCTGTTGTTACGTTTCGCCTACAACGCGCGGTAATGCCGGCGCGGATGCAACGGACGCCGGGGCTTCGTTCAAAGCGGCGGACATTTTGGCCCGTGCGACGCCGCCGCAGCGCTTCCCCGCCAAGCGTGTCCAGGCGTGTTTCAGTGCCACGTGTCTTCGTGTGTGCGTGTGTATGTGTGTGCCCTCGCTTGTCAAAGCGCGGCAGCCGGGGAGCGGAGTTCCCCAAATGAGGAGCCAGGAGGTCTCTCGGCTCGACCGGGCGCGCCGTCGTGTGGGCGGGTTGGCGATGCGTCACTACACTCGGTTCACCATGTCTCTCGGCTCAACATGTCTCTCGGCTCGACCGTGCGCGCCGTCGTGGGCTCATGCTCCGCCGTCGCGTGGGCTCTTCCCGTGACCTTCCCTTTTGGACCGCGACGCCGAGAGTATAAGAGCAGCTGCCCCCGGACGCCAGGAGAGAGGCTCCGATTTGTACTGTTGAGTTACGTGCTCTCCCGTCTCTCCACTTCGGTCGACCTGACCGGCCGCTCTTTTGCTATGTTAGAATAAACAAGTTGTTCTGTTACCAGTCTTCTCTTGCTTTGCCGGGACCTTCGGATGCTTCCAGTGCCCCAGGCCGCCAGGCCAACGCTACCCTTGGGGCTTGCGACCCATTGGCAATAACGGGCGTCAGCACCGAGACCCCAACAACTCGTGCCAGCGGTGCGATTCCAACAACTGGTTGCCAGCGGTGAGATCGCGACAACGGAGGCCAGCAGCGAAGAGATGCGGTTGACTGTATGCTGAGCAGCACAACGACCATCCGGGAGCAGTGCAACGAGCCCTGTGTGATGACTGGTTGCCTGCAGCGGAACGACTGCGCGGAATTCTTGGCTGCGAGGTTTGGTGAGTGCGGGACTTTCTTCTTCTGAGTTTTGCCAGGCTTTTGTTAGTGTCAGAAACAGAGCTGGTAATTGTGGTTGTCGTTGCTGCCGGGTTAGTTTGCGGCAAGACAATAGTAGGCAGTAGAGAAAGCAGCATTCAGAGCAGCCATGGATTTGAAGTCGTTGCGCAAACCGAAATTGCTGGAGCTTGCGAGAGAGTTGGGTCTGGATGTCTCAGACAAACTCAGAAAACCAGAACTGCTAAGGGCTATTCTTGAGTTAGAAGCTGAGGATGACGAGCTGTCGGAATGCCTTGAGACCATTGAGGAGAGGGAGACGGCAAAAAGACAGGAGCGTGAACTTAAAGAACAGAAAGAAAAAGATGAGCGTGAACTTAAAGAACAGAAAGAGAAAGATGAGCGTGAACGAAAAGAACAGAAAGAGAAAGATGAGCGTGAACGAAAAGAACAGAAAGAAAAAGAAGAGCGCGAACACGCTTTGGAAATGAAGCGTCTCGAGTTAGAGATGGAACGCGCTCGTAATGGAAGTCAGGCACACGGTGCAGGAGAACGAGTATTGTTCAAAATGACTGACCTGATGCGGCCGTTTAAGCTTGGAGAGGACATTGGTTTGTTCCTGGTTAACTTTGAGCGAACGTGCGAGAAGCAGGGGTTCTCTCGGGAAACGTGGCCACAGCGCTTGCTCACTTTGCTACCCGGCGAGGCGGCCGACGTAGTCGCTCGCTTGGAGAGAGAGGAGGCAGAGGATTTCGACAAAGTGAAATCGAGTCTGCTAAAAAAGTACAGGCTGTCAGCGGAGGCGTTCCGTCGGAAGTTTCGGGAAAATGAGAAAGGCAAAAGTGAGTCATATACAGAGTTTGCCTACAGGCTTATGTCAAACATGCAGGAGTGGCTCAAAGAAGAGAAAGCGTTTGGTGACCACGAGAAAGTTCTGCAGTGTTTCGGGCTAGAACAGTTTTATAGTCGGTTACCTGAGAACGTGCGGTACTGGGTCTTGGATAGGCCAGACGTTAGTACGGTGGCTAGAGCCGCTGAGTTAGCCGAGGAGTTTGTGACGCGTCGGGCTCGTGGAGCTAAGGACGGTCAAAAGGGTGAATTTGGCTCCAAGTTTGAGAGGCCAAAGTTCACGCCCATGAGAGCAAAGGGGGACACACGTAGTTCGGATGCGAGTGAAAGCAGTCCGACCGAACGTAAGGAGACGGCGGCAACCGAAGCCGAACGCAGAAAGCGGTTCGAGACGAGGCAAGCGCGCGTTTGTTATACGTGCCAGAAGCCGGGTCACTTTTCGGCGCAGTGTCCAGAAACAAAAACACAAGTCGTGTTTTTGTCTATATGCAGCACTGACGAGAACATGAAGCTTCTCGAGCCTTACATGCGAGACCTCCTCGTGAACGGGAAAGAGTGCCGAGTGCTTCGCGATTCCGCAGCTACAATGGATGTAGTTCACCCCTCTTACGTAGAACCCGATATGTTCACGGGCGAGTGCGCATGGATCAAGCAAGCAGTGGAAGCTCATAGCGTGTGTCTGCCGGTAGCAAAAGTGCTTATTGAAGGACCTTTCGGAGCACTTGAGACGGAGGCCGCAGTGTCATCTATGCTGCCCCCCCAGTACCCGTACCTATTTTCGAACAGGTCCGATCACCTCCTGCGCGAGAAGGGGCTTTTGTTTGGTGAGGCTAGCGTTCAGGCCTTAACCAGATCGAAGGTTCGGGAGCTCGCTGCAAAGGCGGTAGTTGCGGGGCCGACGTTGTTGAACGATGAGAAAGGGTCAGAGGCGCAGCAGGCTGGTATTCAGAGCACGCCCGAACTGAATAAAATTGAGCCTGTAGCGTTAAAGGCACCAGATACTGGAGAGGAAAATCCCGACACGGGAAAGTTAGAAGAGCTGTCTCCAGATTTGCTCATCGCGCCTACGTCAGACGGACTTAACAGGTTGCTAAAAGTCAGCCGGTCGGCTTTGATAGCCGAGCAAAAGAAGGATGGCAGCCTAGAAAACATACGCTGCATTATCAAGGAAGGTATCGCCAAGAAAAATGCTCGCTTTGTGGAAAGAGGTGGGGTCCTGTACCGGAAGTATCTAGACCGCAGGGGAGTGGAGTTCGATCAGCTGATCGTGCCTCAATGCTATCGTCAGGATCTGTTGCGCTTGTCGCATGGGGGTTCGTGGTCCGGACACCTAGGAGTTAAGAAAACTAAGGACCGTCTCTTGCAGGAGTACTATTGGCCAGGGTGTTTTCGGGACGCAGACCACTTTGTGAAGACATGCGACACCTGTCAGCGGGTGGGCAAGCCAGGGGACAAATCGAGGGCGCCGTTGAAGTTGGTACCTATCATTACGGAGCCTTTTAGACGGCTCGTTATTGATACAGTGGGACCTCTGCCGGTAACAGCCACGGGGTACCGACACATTTTGACTGTGATCTGCCCAGCGACAAAGTTCCCTGAAGCAGTGCCGCTTAAAGAACTCAGCTCAGTTGAGATAGTCAATGCACTGCTGTCCATATTTGCGCGAGTTGGTTTTCCTGCAGAAATCCAGTCAGATCAGGGTACAGTGTTTACTAGCGCTTTGACGACAGCCTTTCTCGAAAGGTGCGGGGTAAAGCTGTTACACAGCTCAGTGCACCACCCCCAGTCGAATTCCGTTGAGAAGCTCCACTCCGTCATGAAGCGCGTGTTGAGAGCATTGTGTTTTGAACATCAAACTGACTGGGAGCTGTGTCTGCCTGGAGTGATGTTTGCATTAAGGACCGCGCCGCATGCGGCTACGGGGTTTTCGCCAGCTGAACTGGTGTACGGTCGCTCGCTGCGATCTCCGCTTCGCATGCTTCGTGAATCATGGGAAGGCAGGGGCGACGACCCAGTCGTGGTAGAGTACGTGCTTAAGCTCCTCGAACGCTTAAGAAGGGCACAGGAGTTGTCAGGTGAAGCAATGGCAGAGGCCCAGCAGAGGGCCAAGGTTTATTATGATCGGACAGCCAGGGCCCGTCGTTTTGAGGTGGGCGATGAGGTCATGATATTGCGCACATCGCTAAAGAACAAACTCGACGTGCAGTGGGAGGGCCCAGCACGGATTGTTCAAAAACTGTCGGACGTTAACTACGTGGTGAGTCTGCCAGAAAAGCGGAAAGCACAGCAAGTTTACCACTGTAATCTGCTCAAACCCTATAAGCAACGGGAAGCAGTGGTGTGCATGATGGTAAACGTGCCCGAAGAGCTTCCGGTCGAGCTTCCGGGACTAGGCTCAGTGACAAACAGGAAAGACACCGATCAAGTCATTAGTGACTTAATAAGTAAAGCATCGCTGTCGCCTGAGCAGAAAACCGAACTACACCAGCTCTTACAAGAGTTTCAAGGTCTGTTCTCTGAGAGGCCTGGTAGGACTTCTGTCCTTACTCATGACATAGAACTTACCTCCCCAGAGCCAGTACGATCCAAGGCGTACCGGGTGTCACCCCGCCAGAGCGATATTATGGAGGCTGAGGTAAAGAAAATGCTACAGCTCGGTGTTATTGAAGCGGGTGAGAGTGATTATACCTCCCCTTTGATTTTAGTTGAGGTACCGGGCAAGGAACCTCGTCCTTGCGTCGACTACCGCAGGCTTAATTCCATCACTAAGGATCAAATTTATCCGATCCCTAACATCGAGGAGCGCCTTGAGAGAGTGAGTAGCGCTCAGTTTATTTCCACCCTAGATCTTGTCAGGGGTTATTGGCAGGTTCCACTTACAGAAGAGGCTAGTAGGTATGCGGCGTTCATTTCACCAATGGGGACATTCCGTCCTAAAGTTTTGAGTTTTGGTTTGAAGAACGCGCCATACTGCTTTTCAAGCCTCATGGATAAAGTGTTGCGGGGACAGCAAGAATTCGCTTTACCGTATCTAGACGACGTAGCGATATTCTCCGCATCCTGGCCTGAGCATATGGCGAACTTGCGGGCAGTGCTAACCCGCCTGCGCGATGCGGGCTTGACAGTCAAGGCTCCCAAGTGCCAGTTAGCACAGGCCGAGGTTGTCTACCTCGGACACGTGATTGGTCGGGGTCGACGCCGCCCCTCTGAAATAAAGGTGGCCGCTGTGCGAGACTTCCCGCAACCGCGCACGAAGACCGATATTCGGTCGTTCTTAGGTGTCGCCGGCTACTATCAGAGGTACATCCCCAGGTACTCTGATATCGCGGCTCCCTTGACGGATGCTCTAAGAAAGACAGAGCCGCAAACAGTCGTCTGGGATGAGACGAAGGAAAGAGCTTTTAGCGCCCTAAAGAGCGCCCTAACAAGCCAGCCTGTGCTACGATCGCCCGACTACACAAAAGGGTTCGTTGTTCAGTGTGATGCTAGTGAGCGAGGCATGGGCGTTGTACTGTGCCAACGGGAAAATGGAGAAGTAGAACACCCCGTCCTGTATGCTAGTCGTAAGCTGACCAGTCGTGAGCAGGCGTATAGCGCCACCGAGAAAGAGTGTGCGTGTATCGTGTGGGCCGTTCAGAAATTGTCATGTTACCTAGCCAGCTCGAGGTTTATCATTGAAACGGATCACTGCCCTCTCCAATGGCTGCAGACCATCTCTCCCAAAAATGGCCGCCTCCTGCGCTGGAGCCTCGCTTTGCAACAATATTCCTTTGAGGTGCGTTACAAAAAGGGGAGTCTCAACGGTAACGCCGATGGCTTAAGTCGAAGCCCCTAACGTGGGAATCAGCCTCAAAATTGCTTGTTACTGATGTTTTTCTTCCTGAGGCAGGATTTTTTTTAACTTATTGCTTTTGTGTAGTGTTTCAAAGTGATGATGTGCTTTCTAGTGCAATTTTCCGATTTGTGGACGCGTTCTGAGTGCTGCTAAACTACTGTAAGGAACTAGGCAGCAGTATAAAAGGGGAAAGAGCCTGGCAGGGCTTAGTGAGGGTTGTGCCGTGCTTGCTGACTGAGCGGTTGACTTTCGGCGTAGTTCTAACGCTTGCCGGAAACGAGAACAAAAATGTCAACTCTCCCGAAGTCACTTTGCAGTGTCCTGTGTGCACCTGAACGTGAGAACGAGGCCTTCTCTGTGCGCTGCGCTCAAGAAACGCCAAAGGACGCCCGACTTCGGTTATGAGCATCATCGAGCGACATCCCTCCGGACAGCGGATGCAGTCCCCTGACCATCGGGATCTCCTTCCCCCGGCGGGGCGGTCTGTTACGTTTCGCCTACAACGCGCGGTAATGCCGGCGCGGATGCAACGGACGCCGGGGCTTCGTTCAAAGCGGCGGACATTTTGGCCCGTGCGACGCCGCCGCAACGCTTCCCCGCCAAGCGTGTCCAGGCGTGTTTCAGTGCCACGTGTCTTCGTGTGTGCGTGTGTATGTGTGTGCCCTCGCTTGTCAAAGCGCGGCAGCCGGGGAGCGGAGTTCCCCAAATGAGGAGCCAGGAGGTCTCTCGGCTCGACCGGGCGCGCCGTCGTGTGGGCGGGTTGGCGATGCGTCACTACACTCGGTTCACCATGTCTCTCGGCTCAACATGTCTCTCGGCTCGACCGTGCGCGCCGTCGTGGGCTCATGCTCCGCCGTCGCGTGGGCTCTTCCCGTGACCTTCCCTTTTGGACCGCGACGCCGAGAGTATAAGAGCAGCTGCCCCCGGACGCCAGGAGAGAGGCTCCGATTTGTACTGTTGAGTTACGTGCTCTCCCGTCTCTCCACTCCGGTCGACCTGACCGGCCGCTCTTTTGCTATGTTAGAATAAACAAGTTGTTCTGTTACCAGTCTTCTCTTGCTTTGCCGGGACCTTCGGATGCTTCCAGTGCCCCAGGCCGCCAGGCCAACGCTACCCTTGGGGCTTGCGACCCATTGGCAATAACGGGCGTCAGCACCGAGACCCCAACAACTCGTGCCAGCGGTGCGATTCCAACACTGTGTGTCCAACGATTCCTCAGTTAAGCGCGACAGGTAACATACAGGATGACATACATCAATCTCTTCTCCAAAAAACACACATTCTAGCTTCCTTTTTTAAATATATTATTATTATTATTATTATTATTATTATTATTATTATTATTATTATTATTATTATTATTATTATTGTATAATCAAGCAGTGCAGCTCGTAAATCGCTCCCATACGTAGGCTATAGCAGATGGCTGTGAAAACAACAAAACATATAGACCCATAAATAAGTCAAAGCGGCGAACTGATATATAAGGAAAATGCTCTCAGATATGCACAAACTTTTAGGAAAGGCACAACTTAGATATTTTTTTAAACTACGCCTTTTCTTCCCTTCTAGCACTTTTATTTCTTCCGTTTTTGCTTCTTGTTAAATAGCGCGAAACCAGGGACCGTACAACGTAAAACTTTTCCGTTCTGGGGCGCTATAACGTAAAACTATTTCGGACTTTTCTATTCCGATTCTGCAATCAGCCCTCCGCGATTGGTCAAAAACTTTTTTGGATCACCCCCACTTCACTTGTCTGTCACGCGGCGTCACGAAAACCGCGATACCTTCCCATCTGATATGACGTGTACACACTGATTATGCATCATTTGACCGAAAAAAAAGAAAAATGGTAATTTCTTATTCGACGCCTTTTCGCCATTAGCCCTCGCCTATAGGTCAAAAGTTTTCGGGCTGCACCCACTTCACCTACCTATCACGCGACGTCACAAAACCGCAAAAACTCACCGCGTCAAAGTGACGTGTATGCGTTAAAGATGCATTAATATGCCGAACAAAACTGAAATTTCTTCTGAATAGCCGCAGGCTGCCCCGTTCCGAACGGAATAAAAGATGGCTGCCGCCGATCACTCAGGCACTGTCTACTCGGGCTTGCCGGATAGCATGGGTTTACTTGCGCATAATAAAGCTTTTTGCGTGGCCGTGTAACGTTTTCGAGCACTTTCGGCACGTTAACGACCTCGTTCTGCCAACTCTTCTTTTCTGAGGACCCGTTTTAGTGACATTCATAAGCTTCCGTTGCATGGGGCCGCGATGTTCGACCAGCCCACGCAAGCTAAGTAAGGGAAAAATCGCAGACGCCGGCACTACCCTCTTCATTCCGTTAACGATTTTCAGTGCAGTGGATCGGCCCCATCGAATCCCTATCCACTTGAGCGTGCTCCTTGCCTCTTGTCAGCCAATTAGATAAGACAAGCCGCTCAATGTAGGCCGTGTTATTCGTTTTTCAAGCGAACAAAAGTGACCTATATACTATGAACGAGGAGGGCGTTCAAAGCCGATAGTATTGCCTACCTTGATATGTTTTTCTTGTAATTGGCTGACAAGAGGTGAGGAACGCGCAGAGCTGGAAAGGGTTTCGATGAGGCCGAGCTATCGCAGTGAAAATGAATCACCGGGTGAGTAGGCTGGTGCCGGCGTCAGCGATTAGTCCGCTTCCCCTTGCTTAGCTTGCGGCGGCTGGTCGGAAATCGCGGCAGTGTGCAACCGGGAGCTCAAAAGGACGCTAAAACGAGTCCGCAGCGAAGAAGAGTTCGCAAAGCGGTGTCATGTAGCAGTGTCATTGTCGAGCTCCTTCGGGCTCGACAATGTGCAATGTGCAGTACTTACAGGCCCCTTCCTGTGTGTGCATGCCTAAGCGAAACGAAGAGTGGATTCCTAATTTACTATGGTTGTCTCGAGTGGATGCCGCTCTGGCGGACGGCCCGCAGTGTTCACCGGCCCTTTTGTGTGTGTGCGTGAAAACCCTTTCCGCGAACCAGACAGGACCCCCGGGCTGCCGCCAGCGGAGGCACGCTCGTGAAGTCGTCAACTAGGAGGATGGGTCAGTCACCCATCCACAATCAGACGCCCTTTCCGCGAACCAACGACGCGCGAAAGAGAAGGGATCAGCTACCTACCATGCCCAGGACCCACGGGTTGCCACCAGCGGAGGCAAGCTCGAGAAAACATCGCCCTGGGAAAGTGTGTGCCGCCGCCAAGCACCGTGGGACTCAGTGCATGTCACGTGACGTTGACGTGAGCAAGATCCCGCCTACGATTTTAGTGGGCCTATTAAAGGGCCCCGCAATGTACTTTTTAACTTAATTCTCTTCTTCTTATCCTTCACCAACCATTGAATAAACCGTGCATGTTTCGCACTAGAAATCGTCTCGTCCCTGCCTTATCGCCATGGTCTACCGAACGCCTGCAGCCTGCCAACAGCGCCACGCTACCCAATAGTAACGCCGGTCGAAGTTATAGAAACAGGCGTCGAAACAACTGGTCGGCAGCGGTGTGGTGCGCTACCCTGGAGAACGCAACAGTGCACGTCATATCAGATGACGAGCTCTCGCAGTTTTCATGGCGTAGCGTGACAGACAGGCGAAGTGTACGTGGCTCGAACTTTTTTTACAAATTGTAGAGAACTAATGGAAGAAATTAAATAGAAACAGATTAAAATCGCTTTACGTTATAGCACCCCGTTCAAAAGACGCAAGAAAGGATACGTAGACAAGCGCTAACTTTCAATCCTCGCTTCGCTTGTTACCTACTCATTAATTTCCAAAATCCACCTCTAAAGTCGCGACGACAACTGTGAGTTGCGATATCACTGCTTTTCTGCTCATCCATCTGACGTGAAGAATCGCGGAGGCATTTAGGAAGCCCAGTGGCACTCAGAAGCGCAAGCATGGCTTTCGAGATCTCCTGTGTGGAGCAGCGCACCCCGATATATATCAGATGCAATATTAAAGTTATGTGTGCGGTACTATTCATACCCGTTGGATTAGCTTCCCTTGGCGTGCCCATTAACTAGAGTCCTGGCCGGGCTCAGATATTTTGCAGTGTGCGCTTGATATCGTGCACTTAGCCAGGTTCCCACGTTTAAGAAAACTGGGCAACACGGCACATAAGCAGTTATTCGCTCAAAGAGAAAAATAGTCGGTCAGTCGAAACTAAGCCGGGCCGCAGAGGGGAGCTCCTCTCCCTCCCCCCCAAAAGCGGAAGCCAGAGGAGCCCCCCAGTGAACGTGGTTACATGCGACCACCCAGAGTGATGAATGGATGGAGGTGAGGTCGCGTGGAGGAACCGCGGGTGCAAGAGCGGCGACATAGGCAGATTTGAGTCGGTGAGCAGCCACGACGTCTTCGCGACCGTTAATGTCCAGCGCGAACGTCTTAGGCGTACGATGGAGTAAGCAGAATGGTCCATCGTGGGCCGAGGTGAGCGATGGACGCACGTGGTCACGCCGAACGAAGACATGACTGCAGAAATCCATATCCTGGCTGACAAATACAGACAGGTGGTGTCGGTCAGCAGACAATAGAGGAGCAAGGCCACGAAACGTCGTGCGCAGTTCCCGGATGTAGGCGGAAGCATCATGGGTGCAAGGTGGCGACAACGGCGCGAAGAATTCTCCATGAAGGCGCAGGGGAACGCTGTAGACGAGTTAAGGCGAAGAGAAACCTAAGTCAGCCTACAGTGCTGATCGGATGCCCAGAAGGACGAAGGGAAGGTGGACGAGCCAACGTTCCCTTGGCTGATAAATCGTGAGGGTGGCCTTCAGTTGTCGATGAAGTCGTTCCACCATACCATTCGCGGAAGGATGGTAGGCGGTCGTATGGATTGTAGAACGCCCAGGATGTTGGCAAGCGCAGTGAATAGGGCCAATTGAAACTGGTGGCCTCACTCGGTGATGACAGAAGGGCATCCGAAACGCGACACTCAGTCGCTCATGAAAGCCGCAGCAACTGTCTCTGCCGTAGTGTCTGTAATGGGAAACGTCTCTGTCCATCGGGTCAAGCGATCCGCATGTGTGAGCAGGTAACAGGCCTCACGTGATGACGGGAGAGGGCCGACAATGTCGAGGTGGACGTGGGAAAACCTCGCGTCTGGAGGCCGAAATGGGGAATTGGACGTGATGGTATGGCGGTGAACTTTAACACGTTGGCATTGAAGGCAGATTTGCGCCCAGCGACGGATGTCTGCATTGATGCTAGGCCAAAGAAAGCGAGTGGTTACTAGCTTCTGGGTCGCACGAATTCCAGGGTGGCTCATGTTGTGCAGTTGATCGAAAATTGCGCGACGAAAAGCCAAAGGCACGAAGGGTCGAGGAACACCAGTGGATGTCTCGCACGTTATCAACGAGGAAGAAAAGGGAAGCGGGCACTCAATGAAGGACAGGGACGTGGATGAGAAACGAAGGTGATGCAGTTCAGGGTTGCTGCGCTGGGCGGCTGCTAGCTCCTGCATATCTACTGGTGGTTGGGCCGCCGAGGCATCGACGCGGGAGAGTGCATCAGCGGCAGCATTTTCCGGCCGATGCACGTGGCGAAGATGAACTGTGAACTCGGAGGTAAAGCACAGTTGGCAGATCTCCTGTGCAGTGTAGTTGCTGTGATTCCGATGGAATGAAAACGTCAGGGGCTTAAGATCTGTGACGACGTGAAAGTCCCGGCCCTTCAGAAAGGGGCGAAAATGCTTGATATCGAAGTACACCGCAAGGAGTTCTCGGCCGAATGTGCTGTATTTAGCTACAAGTGGCTTCAGTTTTTGCGAGAAATAAATAAGAGGCTGCCAACCAGATACGTGTTGTTCGAGAACTGCGCCAACTGCCATGCTCGATGCATCGGTGATGAGACGAAATGAGGCATCAGGAACAGCATGTATGAGCATAGTGGCGTCTGCCAGCGCCTTCTTGGCAGTAGCAAAGGCAGATTCAGCGTCCTCAGTCCACTGAAGTGGCGCAGGCGGATCTTTTTTGATAGCCAGTAGGTCGGTCAGAGGATTCAGGAGATTGGCACACTTCGAAAGAAAGCGACGATGAAAGTTCAATTGGTTCAGGAATTCTCTGAGTCATTTTAGTGAAGTCGGGAGTGGAAAGCCTTCAATTGACTTCACTTTACTGGCGAGAGGCCGGATACCTTGTAGGGTGACAAGGTGGCCTAAGAACTCGATGGCAGCGACGCCGAAGAGGCACTTGTTCGGATTAATTACGAGATCGTAATCGTCAATGCGCTGAAAAAGGGCGCGCATGTCAGCTTCATGCTCGGGGCCGGATGAGTTTGCGAGATCATCAAGGTAGGCAAACACGAAGTAGAGGCCTCGCGTAACCTCGTTGATAGTGCGCTCAAAAGTCTGTGCAGCGTTGCACAATCCAAAAGGCATCCTTACATACTCGAAGAGGCCGAAATGGGTGGTTGTGACCGTCTTCGGAACGTCAGCGGGTTCCACAGGAATTTGACTAAATTTGACTAATTTGACTAATTTGACTTTCACTAAGCAAATTTTAGAGAAGATCGTGCACCCAGCCAAACTCGATGTGAAATCCTGTACGTGAGAAAGTGGATAGAAGTCTGGTAAAGTGTGGGCGTTCAGAGCGCGGTAATCGCCACATGGTCTCCAGTCGCCAGGATCTTTCTTTGACACCATGTGGAGTGGCGATGCCCAGTTGCTTGAAGAAGGTCGCACAATCCCGAGTTCAGGCATGTGCTCAAACTCGCGACGAGCGATGGCGAGGCGGTCTCCAGACAGTCGGCGAGGCCGAGTAAAGACGGGAGGTTCAGTGGCCACGATGTGGTGAGTGATCAAGTGCTTCACCGGTGATTCACTGGTATATGTGGCTTTGTAAGATTGGGAAAATCAGCGAGGATTTTTACGTACGGCGAAGCGGGTGCGAGAGCTCGAAGCCCCGTCAGCAAGGCAATGCCGAGCACGCCGTTGATGGAGAGGCGTGTGCTGAGATTGATGAGATGATGTCTACCGCAAGGTTGAAGAAACTCAGGAAGTCAGCGCCGAGAACAGCTTGCGACACATCAGCCAGGATGAAAATCTAGCGAAATGTACGGCGCAATCCAAGGTGAAGTGTAAGAGACCGTTGGCCGTATGTGTGGATGGCGGACTTGTTTATCGCTTGGGGCGGGCAGGTCTGTTCGTTGCGATGGCGATCTGCACAAGAGGCCGGTATGACGCTAACCTGGGCTCCTCTTTCGACAAGGAAGCAAGCGCCACTGATCTTGTCGGAAACATAGAATAGGCGACATGTCCTTCGACCAGTACCACTTGCCGCTGTCAGTGGCCGGTCGCGGCTTTTCCCGACCAGGAGTGTTCTGTCGTCGACAGCGGCCCGGGCGGTGGCGGAGGCGCCGCCGTAGAAAAACGGGGATCGCGCCGTAAGCCGTCGGTCGATGACATGCAAGGAACGACAGGTGAACAGTCGAAGAACCCTTCGTGCAATCACCGTTTAATCATGGTGACACCTGTATAAATAGGCATGCCACAGATGACGCCAACAGCGCTTGGTCACTGTCCTCGTCACCAATGTGATGTCCGCGTGGCCGCCATGATCGCCATGCCGGGCACATTGGGCACGCCGGGACGGCGGCCTCAGGAGAGACACGGACGCCGACGGGGACCGAGGCTGAGAGTGAGTTTATTCAGAGCGCGGCGCCTTAGATAGGCTCGGCGTCGCTATCACAGTGCCCCTTGAGGCCGAATAAGTTTCGGTTCTGAAACCGAAACACCGATGTAACAAGGAGCACGAGCGGGTGCACTTGCGAGCAGAGGTGACGAATACGCGATGGTACCAGCACACAGCCGAAGACGAGCTGTCGCGTCGCGCGTCGGATGGTTGAAGCTCCGGGGAGTGCGGGGGGCGCCGGGGAACGACTGCGGGACCAGAACCTCGACGAAGATCGGCGTGACAAGGGCGCAAGGTCATCGAGACATCTGACAAGGGCATGCAGACGGCCCTCTATGTTCGCGAGCGTAGGGCTGAGCCAATAGCCGGAGGCGGAGTCGTAATGGCGCTGAGGCTAGGGGCCCGCGAGTAGTCCGCAATTCGGTCTGCCAGTTTATCGAGCTTGTCTAACGGAACATCACCCGCAGCCGCGAGAACTGAGACCATGTTCTGCGAGAGGCGATGGAGGAACAACTCACGCATCAGCTTGTCCTATTGAAAGGCGGAGACTACGCCAAGAAGCATGCAGGCGCATGCGTCGAAGGAGCTGTGAAGGGTGACTGTCACTGAGCTCCGTGAGGAGCTGCGGGAGTCTGCTGTGCTCGGGCACTGACTTTCGGGATATGATAAGTGCCGTCAACGTGACAAAGGGATGGGTCGGGTCCGGAGAGGTGATAACATCCGCTAAGTCCTCGGCGACGCGCGGCGGTATGTAAGGAGGACATCAGATGTAAGAACTTTGTTCGCTGGTGATATGCTGGAGACGGACGTACGCCTCGACCTGCAAGAGCCAGGTGCTGGGCTTGTTGGACCAAAATGGTGGCAAATTTATGTGTTGGAACGCGGCCACCACAGCACCGCCAGGTCGGGCAACCTCGTGGGCGTCGTCGCCGGCAGGAAGAGCGGAAGAACCGGCAGGATCCATGCCGAAGGGCTGGAGCTGCGTGCTCTTTAACCAGTCGCCAAATCTATCGGAGCTAACGCGAGAAAGACCCAGCTCCGGAAGCGTTGCGTTTTGAACTGTTCTTTTTATTTCTATAACGCGCTGCACACGCTGCGCGGCGGGAGCTAACTTCCTCCTCCCTGACGGGCGCTGCCCGCGGAGCGAGTTGTGGCCTGCGGCCCGGGACCGAGGTAAGGGGCGCTACAGGTCTATCCCGTCTTTTAAAGCGCGCCTAAATAAGAAATGCCTACTTGTGTGATCGCCATCGACGTATTTTATATACAGCACGTATACGTTTGTCAAGAGCTAAATGCACACCTGCGTGAAGAGCCCGACAAATTAATCTGGAGCTCTCCACTATAGTGTATCACAGGATTCAATGCCAATGCGCTCCCGTGGGAAGTTAGCCTAAAGAAATCGATCAGTTCGAAAAGTATTCATACTGCTCACAATAAGGGCACGTTTTGATGACGAACCTTGCGCAAGCGAACAATTAACTAAAGGTCACTGTCTCTGCGTTCGGCTGTATATAAAGGATTACAGGACTATATCGTGCGCAATATACATTCCATGCGCACTTTGCAGCAAACTAGTTTCACAATGTATCAGGTGCAGAACGCCGTCTCATCGTGTCGTCCACGGAGTATTATGACAACTGTCAGCTAACGGTGCAGTGCGCATCAATGCCAGGGCTCGTGCCGGTGCTATCACCGAGCGGGTCGGGGCAATCGGGCGTGCCACTCCGGAAGGACACGGGGCGCCTCTGGCCGGAGGCTGGGACGCCTATTCGTCGCCGTCCATGGTGGCAGCGGCGGCAGAAGCCGGAAAGCGTCAGCGATCCCGCGCCGCTATCGATCCCGCGCCCTAATGACAGCCGGCAAACGCGCGCCCAACAAAAAGAGCGGGAGCCCCCGCAGAAGAACGGCGCGCTGCGCGACGGAAGCTTGATGCCCTCGAACCACTCCTCCGGTGCCCCTGATGGCCTCCGAGTGTTGATTGCTTCTTGCCCGCACGGCGCCGTGGACTTCTAGGCGCGAACAAAAAAGCGGAAAAAAAAAGTGACCAATAATAGCCCGCCACCGGACGGTGTGAGGCCGGCGCGGCGCACTCAATGGGAACTCCACATCTACGTCAAATTTCCACAGTCGGCAAATTGAATGTGAACGAGTTCGTTCAGTTAAACCCCGTAAGCTAAAAGCGTTAATGTGGCGACCTGCTCGGTTGTGGCTTTAAGCGAAGCCTTCGGCGCCGCTGATTCAAGCATCCTTCCCGTTTTTGGCTGCTCGCGCAGAGAATGCGGCAGATCTCTCGATCTGCGCTTTCGTTCCAGAGTCTGTTCTTCCTCAAATCTGGAGGTGAAACTAAAGTGTTCATAGCTGCAAGTGGACTGGTATGTCTCCGAGTAACTGTTATTCCTAGGCCGGATTTCTTGATGAGAAATGATTTATTTATCCTCGGTTGCCAGCCACTTCACTGGACCCACTGCTGCGCGAATTAGACATCTACAGGGCATGCAGAAGAGGGAGGAGACGGGAGCTGCTGTCCCCCTTCCGTACAGCCTCAAGTATAATTGCGTAACAAAAAAGACGCGGACGTAAGAGAAGAACACACACCAAGCGTACAGCCTGTTTCAATTCCCGCTATATATACACTGTATAGCCGGTAGACTATCACCTACTAGCGCCAGAAACAAGTCTCGCTGAGCTTCCCTTTTTCTCATTACTACAAAGTGCATACACATTGTAGCGATGAAGAAAAGGGAAGCTGCGTGAGGAGATAGTTATTTTTCGGTATAGCACAACGCAATCGTCTCCTCACACAACGTTTTCATTGCTACTGATGTTACTTAATGTCCTTTCACACAAAAAAGCATTGTCATTCACATATCACATATAAAGAGTATAATGCTACTATATAAGCAAACTACATTTTTTTTAAACAACTTTCGCAAAGAAGACGTCGTTTTGATTTGAGTATCGAACAGGTTACACCGCCAGACCTGAACAGTCGCTCTACCAAGTGAACTACATATAAGGCAACGCGATACTAGGCAATACTCGCAGCTTTCCTCAGTGAACAAATGATGCAGCGCGTTGAACTTTTTTTTAACAATATACAATGCCAAATAGAGAAGCTAAGCCCAAAAGTACAAAATGGATGGCGTTAACTCAGACAGCGCTGGCTGACTCAAGCGCTGGCTCAAGCATTGCAACTGTTTATAAGTTTTAAAAAGTACTTTTTGCATGTTAACAGTGTCCTAAATCTGACACGACCTGATAGCTGAGACCTAAATCTTTACACTGCGCTTCTGCCATTTGATCAACTTGACCAGAGCCCAGGGGCCGCATAATGCGAGAATTCTCTTTGTCCGACACTATTCATTTCATCTAATCCGTCCCACCAATTCTCCCATCTCGGAGAGAGCTGTGGCGCGTCCTGGTGCGAGCCAATGGCAAAAGGCAAGAATGAAAGAACAATAAGATCTTGACAAAGCACGGTCCCTGACCAGCAAAAGACGTGTGGCGGAGGGAGGGGAGAATGCTGCGGAGCGAGACATGCTTACTGACGCTGCGTCGTCGGCGAAGGCCTCCGTCATCATGCATCGACCGCGCACTGCATACGCCAGATGCGGAAAACTGACACCCCGCCCATCGATTGGCTCCTCGGAGCGATCGGAGTCCTCCAACGCCGCGTTCCGTCAATGCTCGTCGGAAGGGAGCAGCCACTGCAGCAGCAGCTGACAACACAGGACCACCGCGTGGCGGCTGCACGTGGTTACGGCTTCTCTCGCACCGGCTTCCCTTCAGGAACACGCGTGCTCCTGATGAAAGCGAGCCTGAAGGTCGAGAGGGGACAGAAGTGCTCGACTCTTGTGTTCTCTTTTCCGTTGTTGATTTTTTTATTTTTCCGCACAAAAGAAAAGCTGAGAGCCACTTTATCGTACGCTAATGAGGATGAAGGCCAAACAAAGCCTGCCCGCTCACGAGACATTCATTGTATTACTTGACATTTTTATTCTAATGCGTTGTTACTTCCTGTTACTTGTTTTCTCCGACCAAAAGACGTGGGTTCCGACTCCTACCAAAAGTCGTGGGCTCCAGTGCCTTAATTAACTCTATCTTAATTAACCGTGTAATAATAAACGCCAATGTAGTGGGTTCGACTCTCATCCTTCATGATGTCAATTGAAATTCAACTTGGAGAGATTGCCCGTTCGCCCATATCCCCATGTTGGATCGTGGGTTTAAATGCCTTGATCAACTTCGCCTTAATTAACACCAAATGTCGTGGGTTCGACTCCCACCGAAGGTCGTGAGTTCAACACTCGACCTTTACAATGTCAATTGGAATCCAACTTGGAGATATAGCTGGTTCGCCCATATCTTCAAGTGGGTTCGACTCCCACCAAAGGTTGTGAGTCAATTGGAGTGCCTTAATGAACTCTATCTTATGGTATCATTGCTTGGTCGCCTCCATCCTCCGAAGCAGAGTCTGGCAGATCCGGCGTTCCACGAACTCGTATGTAGAGGAGAAGCGCGCAAGCCGAACGTGTGACTCGCTCTCGGAGAAGGAAATGACAAATGCATAATCACGGGGCTGCTGCCAACGTCCGATGGTTCGCTTATCCAAAGCTCCCGGCGCTGCCAGGAAAACCGGCGTACGGGCCGGTAGGACAAGCGTTCGTCGAGAGTATGCAGTGGTTTAGATTGACTAGGTTACGGTGGACCGTCGCCAACAGCGAGCGGCGACGCTGTGGTGTGATGACGTTGAGGAAAACTAACTAACCGCCGCACCGTCCCTCCCCGGCTACAGAGTGCACAAGGGACCGCCCGACAGGAGAGGCGTGTGCACCCTGGTCAGGAAGGGACTCACGTTCGTCGAACACGAGCTGCTAAGCAATATCAAGATCGAGCACACACTCAGCGAAATCATCCCGGGCATGAAGAGAAAAGGAAGCATACTTCTGCTCAACATCTACAACAACCCATCGTAGAGAAAACAGAGATTCAAGACATTACTGCCCAGAGCCAGCACCGCAGCGGGCAGCAACACGCTGATCGCGTGCGGAGACTTCAACGCGATGAACCCTGCCTTGGGCTACAACAAGTACACAGCAAAGGGCCGCCACCTGTACCAAGACGCCACGGAACTCGACTTCACCCTCATCACGGACCCGACACATCTGACGAGAATCGGTAACTCCGTGTCCCGGAACACCCCTCCGGACCTCACGTTCGTCAAGGACGACATCAGGGGCGCGATTACCTAGAGAAATACGGGGACTGACCTCGGCAGCGACCACACCATCGTGGAAATCGGCATACCGGAACATAACGACACCAGCATCAAAACACACAGATGGATAGACTGGGATGCCTTTCGAGACGCCAGAAGCTAGAAGAGCGACGGTGACGATGAGATCGAAGACATCGACTCGTGGACGGCCGAAATTACTAAGAGCGTACGCGACGCGACCACAAACGGGCGCGGATATCGATAAAGTAGACAGCCGGCTTGCGCATCTCATCGAAGCCAAAGAGTCGATACTCAATCGCTGGAAGCAACAACGGCTTAACCGCAGACTCAGAAAGAAGGTGGCGGAGCTGAACCGAGCGATCGAGGATCACTGCCGCGCGCTCTGCACGCAACAGTGGAACGAGATCTGCAACGCGGAAGACGGGCAGATGCACAGCGGAAAGACGTGGAACCTGCTGCGGCACCTGCTCGACAAAACCAAGACCAAGTCGCACCAAAGGGACAGACTCGCCAGGCTCATACATCGGGTGGTCTCAGTACACGGCGCCGACGAAATCACTAGGCGCATTAACGACAAATACCTGCCGACTACACCCACCGAACAACACGCGCCGTACAGCGGCCTACCTAACGCGAAGCTCGATCGTGACATCGACGTCGAGGATGTACGCGCGGCCCTGCACGACCTCAACAGCCGGTCGGAAGCAGGGCTGGACCTCGTCACGAAGAAGGCGCTCAAGAACCTCGACGACGGCTCGATTGAAAACCTCGCCAAATACTTCAACAAGTGTTGGAGAGCGGGCGCGCTGCCAAAGCTGTGGAAGACAGCCAAGATCATCCTGATCCCCAAGCCGGGCATGCCGCCGGACACGGATAACCTCCGGCCGATCTTGCTTACGTCCTGCGTGGGCAAGGTGCTGGAGCACGTCCTGCTCAACAGGTGGCAAGACTACCTGGAACGAGAAGGGCTGTACCCGGCCACTTTGATCGGCTTCAGACAGCACCTCAGCAAGCAGGGCGCGATGCTGCAGCTCAAATACCAAATCATCGACGATGGCGGCAGCGCCCGCGACAACAAAGCAATCCTAGGGCTCGACCTGCAGAGCGCCTTCGATAAGGTGAAACAGCTACGAGCAGGCGACCTACAGACGCAAGAGAAAAAGCTCGGGAGCACCGGCACACCGCAGGGATCGGTCATTTCGCCGATGCTGTTCAACCTGGTAATGATCGGAGTGGCCGAAAAGCTCGCGAACATCGAAGACATCAGGCACACCATCTACGCGGACGATATCACGCTGTGGGTGACCGGTGGCAGCGACGTCCACATCGAGGGTACGCTGCAAGCCGCCGTCGACGCAATAGAAGACCAGCTGGAAGGCACCGGACTGAGATGTTCGTCGAGCAAATCGGAGCTTCTCATACTCCCACCTACCAAAAACAGCAGAGGCAAGACCAGACAACGCGAAAACGAAAAAATCAGAATCGTGACCAAATCCGGCAACGTGATTCCCGAGGTCGGCAAAATTAGGATCCTAGGCATGGTCATTGAGAAGCACGAAAGAAACGGCGAAACCATCACCCGTTTCACGGCAAAAGCAGCCAACGCGATTCGACTCCTTAAACGAGTCACTTCCCGGAAGGATGGCGTGAGAAAGGAGAACCTTATTAGGCTCGTCCAATCCTTCGTCATCAGCCACGTCGCGTACGTTGCAGCCTACCACAGATGGCTGCAACACGAACGAAACAAGATCAACGTGCTCATCAGAAGAGCGTACAAGACGGCGCTGGGCCTGTTCGAGTCCACAAGCACGACCCGCTTGTTACAACTCGGGCTACACAATACGCTCGAAGAAATAGCCGAAGCGCAACGCACCTCTCAACTGGAGCGGCTGTCCATGACCAAAGCCGGGAGGAAGATACTGGACGATCTGGGATTAGGATGCTCGAACGAGGTGGAGATGAAGCTCCTCGTCCCCGAAGAGGTCCGACGCCAGACCAGAATCGACCCTATACCGCGGAACATGAATCCCGAGTTCTGTGCGACTGTCCTGAATATAATGTTCAGCGACAGTCCCTGGCATCTGTTCTAGCGCACCTTGACACTAGACCATTGTCCCTCGACACGATTTTCACATGCCGACGACAGAAGACATCGCAGGTGAAGGCGACGAAGGGCCTACTTCGGTTTTTGAAAGAGACGGGATTGGACAAGCGGCTGTGACAGTGATATCACGTACCATGCCAGATTGATGGACTCCAACGGACGATGTGTGTGTGCTGTGCTATGTGCTCTCTCTCCCTCTCCTCCTTCCCCATCTTTCATCTCCCCCATCCCTCTCCCATGTGTAGGGTAGCAAACCGGTTAAGCTAAACTGGTTAACCTCCCTGCCTTTCCTTCTCCACTTTTTTCCTTCCTTCCTTCCTTCCTTCCTTCCTTCCTTCCTAGTTCAACAAGGGAAGAAGAGCGGCGAGGGCCAAGGCTCTCATCGACCAGCATGCCAACGACCAACAAGCGCGGTAGATGGACGCGGCCGAATACCAACGGAACGCCTTCGCAGCGGTCGTCATAGAGGCGTCAACCGACGCCACGAGGACAGGCAGCGAGCGTGAGAAGCGCCGGAGCGGAACAAGCGGAGGATGTAGCCATCGCCCTGGCCATCGCCAACGCAGACTGCCACACGGTGCTGAGTGACTCGAGACAGGCGGTGTGAAACTTCGCCAAAGGCCAAATCTGCAGGGAGGCTGAGCGCGTACTGCGAGCGGTCAAACTACAAGACAGAAAAGTAAGACTGAAGTGGTTCCCGGCGGACGCGGGCGACGCGTCGGAACGCAATGAGAACCACAATGAGATGGCACACGCAGCGGCGCGAGCGCTAACCAACCGCGCCCCGGCGACAGACCGTCCGACGTGGTTCGGAACCAAAGACCGCATGACGGATTATAATAAAATCACGAAGGCCTACCGCCTGGCTCGCAGGACTCTCCCACCCCCGCACCCGAGGCTGAGTCGAGCGGAGGCGGTACTACTGAGACAGCTCCAGATCGGATCGCTACCGAGCCCGAGACTGATGCATCGCATGTACCCCGAGACATATCCAACCGATAAGTGCACAGTCTGCCGGAGGGAGACGGCAGATTACACGCACATCTTGTGGGACTGCGTTAAAAATCCAGACGAAGCAAAATCAAGAACGCTCCCACCACGGCTCGAGGCAGCCGCGAAGAGCTACGACCGAGACGAAGAGCTCTGGGCCGTCCAGCAGGTCCTCGGGCGCTTGAAAGGCAGGGACCCAGCGAGCCGGCAACGGTGAGCGGAGACCCGCGCCGAGTAACGGCGACTTCGTAGATGACGTAGGCCCTCCATGGGCCCTCGTCGGGGCGCGCGAGCGCCCAACTGCAGGCACAAATAAAGTTGGCTCCAATCCAATCCAATCCAATGAGGAAAACGCTTCAATCTCAACGACTGCTCCGGCGACAGGGCTCGGAGCGCCTCAGAGCGCTCGAAGATGGAGAAGAGCGATCGAAAAGAACCAGCCAAACGCAAGGCGCGTACCCTCTTTCAACCAACCAAAGACAACGCCGCACGCCAGAGCGGTCTAGAGCGTTCCGAAACCGTCAGCCGAAGTGTGTTCGACTCAAACCAAAGGTCGAGGGTTCGCCTCTAGACGTTCGCGATGGCGATTGGAATCCACCTTGGAGATATGGCCGAGCTGGCTATATCTCCAAGTGGGTTAGACTACCTCAAAAGGTCGAGGGCTTGACTCCCACCAAAGGTCGTGGGTTCGAGTGCCTTAACTAACTCTATCTCAGAGATGGGACAATTGGCGGGACGGAAGAGATGAACCGGACAGCATCAGAGGAGAAGAATCCTTGCATATATAATGCGGTGCCTGGGCTCTGACCAAGTTGATCAGATGGCAGAACCGCAGTGTAAAGCCTTAAACCGGCGCTATCAGGTCGTACCAGCCTTAATCATAACAATGATAACACGCAAAAAGCATTTTTTAGAACTTTGTAACTGTTGCAATTCTTGAGCCAGCGCTCTCAGAGCGATCGAGTGCCCTAATTAACTATATCTTAATTAACCGTATTAACCGTGCTTTAATTAACACCACAGGTCGTGCTAACGCTTCCTCGCCTCGACTTCACGCTCTCTTATGAAGAAATTGATGGCCTAGTTCGCCCTAATTAACACCAGAGGTCGTAGGTTCGAATCTCACCATAGGTCGTGGGTCATAATTGAGTTTGCCTCTATGAATTTCGATGCCGTAACGCCGGACAGTGTAATGCCGGACATATGATTTTTTGTCCCATGAGACATCTAAGGCCTCCGCCTTAATAAATAAAGAGAGAGAGAGAGAGTAAGGAAAAGAAACACAGGGAGGTCAATCAGACGAGCGTCCGGTTTGCTACAATATACTGGGCGTAAGGGGGACTATAAAGAGGAGAAGAAGGAGAGGGCGAACGCTGCCTGCACGTGGGAGGATGCACGGGAGGACTATAAACGGTCTCTGACAGGGTGTCGAACAGAACCGGGACAGAACGGAAAACCCGAGCTTAACCGGAACGGAACCGTTATTTTCCCGTCATCTTGTAAGTAAACCCAAACCGGAACTTATTGGAGGAATCATTGCGAACCGGTTCAACAAACAGTTCATGGGGCCCTGTGGACCAGTGTTGCCATAGCGATTTGTCAATAGATTTAGTAACTTTCTTGCCTGTCTAGCAACAAATTTTTCGATTTCCTAACCTACACAAATACAGTAAAATGTTCCCACATACATATCGCGGCATCTGCCCCTGGTGCGGCGACACACGCCCTACACTCTTCCACATCTCGTGGGGGTGCGGGGGCAAACCTCAACACTTAAAGACGCCTAGCACGTCATTTGAGCGGTGGGAGGTACAGCTGACCGGCGATACCCTGGCGGGACAAGAAGTTCTCGTCCAGCAAGTACGTCGAGCAGCCATGGCCAGTGGAGTCCTGGAATGAGGACACCACCCACTCGACCTCATAGCAACCACCTCGATGGTTAAAATAAATGTTTTTTTCTCTCTCTCTCGATTAGGTGAGCGTCGACATTTTTTATCAGTGTGAGGAAACAACTGGCGATACTTAAGCGACACTGAAATTTGATAAGTTTCGATAATCACTTTCTATAGAATGCACTTTATTAATCAAAAGCTACATGTAAGCGGCCGCGATTGCCTGTACGGTGGCGTGGGCTATGTGATCAACTGACCATCATGAAAGAACGGTTGCTTTCGCATCGGTGGTCTTCACACTGTGCTTCGCATTACGGTGGCCTTCAGAGGATTCACATTGCGCTTACAAAATGAATGTTTTTTTTTAATTCCTTACAAAAGCGATTTGAACAGGTCACATAAAGCTGCGGGTTGAGCAGATTCACTAAATTTGCTCGATTAGTGAACCTCTGCAAGCTTGGCAGTCATCAACAGTAAGTTTGGCAGAGCCTATCGCAATAAATATTACGGTGAGATTTAGAGCGCAGTAGGTGTACGATAAAACAGATCAACTTTAGAAAGGCGTAGATATCAAAGCGGCTGAGCGCGTTCAACCTAGACAGAACAGAGTGCTTAACTTAATTATGGGGTTTTACGTGCCAAAACCACTTTCTGATTATGATTATGATTATGATTATGATTATGATTATGATTAAGTTGGAGACTCCGGAAATTTGGAACACTTGGGGATGTTTATCGTGCACCTCAATCTAAGTATACGGGTGTTCTCGCATTTCGCCCCCATCGAAATGCGGCTGCCGTGGCCGAGGTTTGATCCCGCGGCCTCGTGCTTAGCAGCCCAACACCATAGCTACTAAGCAACGACGGCGAGTGATAGACTGCTTCTTTTTCTCGTTGCTTTTGGACAAACCAATATCCCACGGAGCTTTTGTCTATATCAGAGGTCGGAAGCACATTATTTGACCTGCATATATGTCACGTAATTTTCATCGCCGCTGTAAACAAGGAGCCAAGCCCGCGTAGTGGAAATTACGCGTAGCTCTCCTTTCGGGAGCCATGGACTAGAAAGTTTGCAGGCGTAATGTGGACCAAGTGCCTTTTCGTGCTGGGAAAATCAGATAACTCGGATTCGTTGGAATCGTGTTGCATATGTAGACTCACAACTTCAAGATAAACGCAAAATTTTATCTGTCATCGCCCTTTGTTATTCAGATATATGAATAAAGCTAAAGTCTACATTTTGCTGGCAAATTCTCTGTTTATTCCTCATCTGCATGGATATTACACAAACGGGAAATGTGTCGGCAGATAATTTAAATCACGTTGGCCCATATTACGGTGTTTCAAGACTCCTGCCTTATTTAAAACTCGCTCAAACGTTTTAGCGACAACTTTAGCGATTTAGGGGTAAAATTTAGCGGCTATATTGTCTGATTTAAGCGACTGGCAAGAAAAAGTAAAAAAATATAGCAACACTGCTGTGAACCCTCTTCTAGGGTGTGTCAGGTGGAAAACGCTGACCAAAGCCTCAAAGCCTCCCGTAATCGACAAACTACTCCTACCGCTACAGGCAAGACTTGAATTAATTCGCCTACACTTGGTTCCGACCCTCACGGTGTAAATTCTGGTGCAACCAAGTTGAAGTGCCCATGATCATAACGTAACTGATTTCCATCAACTATACAGCAAACTACAAAATGGTGCAGAGCTCGTAACCTGAAAGACGTATTAGTTCAGACACTTACGAAAAAAAGAAAAAAAGGAAAGCGTCTAAGCTTCAGCCCTTTAATACGACGGAATTCCCATGGGTGCGTTGTGAGAGTCTAGTTGCAGGCTGCGCAGAACAGATCATCGTTGTAGAACGACGCCTGTCACGCAGGACAGCGTCGTTCCAAATATTGCTATCATCATCAGCAGCAGCCTATTTTATGTCCACTGCAGGACGAAGGCATCTCCTTGCGATCTCCAATTACGCCTGTCCTGCGCCAATCGATTCCAGCTAACGCCTGCGAATTTCTTAATTTCATCACCCCATCTAGACTTCGGCCATCCTCGACTGCGCTTCCCTTCTCTTGGTACCCATTCCGTGTAACCCTAATGGTCCACCGGTTAAATAACCTGCACATTACATGACCTGTCCCGCTCCATTTTTTTCTCTTATGTCAGTTAGGAATATCGGCCCTCCCGGTTTGCTCTCTGATCCACACTGCTCACTTCCTGTATCTTAACGTTCAGCCTAACATTCTTCGTTCCATCGCTCTTTGCGTGGTCCTTAACTTGTTTTCGAGCTTCTTTGTCAGTCTCCAAGTTTCTGTCCCATATGTCAGCACGGGTAGAATGCATTGATTGTACACCTTTCTTTTTAATGATTATGTTAAGCTTCCAGTCAGGATCTGACGATGTCTGCCGTATGCGATCCCACCCACTTTTATTCTTCTATGAATTTCCTTCTCATGATCAGGGTCCCCTGTGAGTAATTGACCTAGGTGAACGCACTCCTTCACAGACTCTAGAGGCTGACTGGCGATCCTGAACTGTTGTTCCCTTGCCCGGCTATTGATCATTATCTTTGTCTTCTGCATATTAATGTTCAACCCCATTCTTATCAATCATTTGTTGTAACTCGTCTCCAGTGGTGCTGAACAGGACAATGTCATCTGCAAATCGAAGGATGCTGAGATATTCGCCGTCAATCCTTACTCCTAATCCTTCTCAGTTTAACAGCTTCAATACTTCAACCAAGCACGCAGTGCTTGGATGAAGTATTCACACATTTATCGAAGTACACACATCAGCGCTTGTGTGTACGTGTCTCCCTTCTTGTGGTCGTCTGTTTGCGCTGTTACCCATATGTTTCAAGCACGCAGTGAATAGCATTGAAGAGATTGTGTCTCCTTGTCGGACCCCTTTCTTTATAGGTATCCCCCTACTTTTCTTGTGGAGAATTAAGGTATAGCTGTGGAATCTCTGTATATACTTTCCAAGATATTTACGTAAGCGTCCTGTACCCCTTGATCCCGTAATGTCTCTATGGCTGTTGGTATCTTGACTGCATCGAATACCTTTTCGTAATCTATGAAAGCCGTGTAGAGAGGCTGATTGAACTCTGCAGATTTCTCGATTACCTGATCGATGACATGGATGTGACCCATTCTCCCTTCCTGAAACCTGCCTGTTCCCTTGGTTATCCAGTGTTGCCCTTACTCTATTGGAGATTATATTGGTGAATATTTTATATAATACTGGAAGTAAGCTATATTATTCCCTAACTGTAGGGTCCCACAACCTCAACTGGCGACGTGCATACGGATGTATGGCCGCTTACTTGCGCAACAATAGAATTAAATGCACTTTCGACGCCGCATTGGGCACTCTTCGACAAAAAATCACAGTACGCATGTGCGCCTGCAGTCACAGTGTATTCAATTTGATGGTAATATTGAAGACTTCAGGTCTATATTGGTATGCATCACGTAAGAGCAGAAATAAACAGCTTTTCGCTCAAATACTTTTGGGGGTGAGGCTCAAAAACATTGTTTTCTAAATATTTTTCAGTTCTCCTTAATTCCGAACCGTTACGAACCCGCATGAATTCGCTCAATCTGATTCGAACCGCTATGTTTTTGCTCCAGAGCTGAATCTGAACAGATCCGGAAAATATTCAGAAGCATGAAGCCGAACCCAAAAACTTTTCGGTTTGATACCCTGGTCAGTCAGGCCTGGGCACTTGAACAACTGCAATAGTCGCACGGGTAGCCTTTTGCGCAAATGATGGATGTGGCCACCGTCATATTATCTTTGACTCCAAAAATGGTCTCGAGTACAGCCAGTTTAATGTCGTCAGGAGAGAGAGGCGTTGGACGTCAGAGCAAGGACACATACGCTACACCGGAGGCTCAATGGTTTCCTCGCACCTACAGGATGAAGGAAGGAAGGAAGGAAAAAGTGGAGAAGGAAGGCAGGGAGGTTAACCAGTTTTGCCTAACCGGTTTGCTACCCTACACATGGGAGGGGGATGGGGGGGATGAAAGATGGGGAGAAGAGATAGAGGGCACATAACACGGCACACACATCGTTGGTTACAGTCTGTCACTCTTGTGTGGTACGTGACATCACTGTCACAGTCGCTTGTCCAAGCCCGTATCCTTCATAAACCGAAGTAGTCCCTTCGTCGCCTTCAGCTGCGATGTCTTCAGTCGGCGATATGTGAAAATGGTTGCAACTGACAATGGTCTACTGTCAAGGTGCGCTAGAACGGACGCCATGGACTGTCTCTGAACATTATATTCAGGACAGTCGCACAGAATGTGTTCCAGCGTCTCCTCGCAAAGACAGGCATTGCAGAGAGCGTTGTCGGCCATTCCAATGCGAAACGAGTAAGATTTCGTGAAGGCCACCCCTAGCCATAAGCGATAAAGCAGGGTGGCCTCACTTCGGCAGAGTCCGGTTGGCATACAGAGATGCATCAAGGAGGGCAGGTCGTGTTGATGATCGCTGCGGTTGGTCTGGCTGCTTGGTGTGCACCATAGAGAGAGCGTGATCTCCTGTGCAAGCACTTGAAGTCTGCTGGCTGCGTCGGAACGTGAAAGTGGTATGGCCTCTTCCTGTGTGTCTTCAAGAGCTGTCCGAGCGGCTTTATCGGCGTCTTCATTTCCGATGACGCCGCAGTGGCTTGGCAGCCACTGAAACGTCACGTGATGTCCTTTCTCATGTGATGTATGAAGTAGGCATCTAATATCGAATACGAGCTGTTCAGATGGCCCGCGACGCAGAGCTGATAGTACAGATTGTAGGGCTGCCTTTGAGTCGCTGAAAATTGACCATTGTCGAGGTGGTTCCCGATTGACAAAACAAAGTGCAGCTCGAAGAGCAGCTAGTTCCGCAGATGTAGATGTCGTTGGGTGGTCAGTCCTAAAGCTGATGGTAATACCTCTTTCTGGGACGACTGCAGCACCGGACGAACACTGGATGTTTGTGGAACCGTCAGTATAAATATGTGCACTGTCTGCGTACCTCTCGTGCAGAAGAAGCAGAGACAGTTGTTTCAGCACAGGCGACGACAGCTCAGACTTTTTCCCGATTCCTGGCACGTTGAGATGGACTGTGGGGCTGACAAGGCACCAAGGGGGCATCGATGGTTTAGATGCAGCGGTGAAGCCCGAGGGAAGTTTGTCGTTGTACTTGACAATAGTTTTTGAGAATGATGCTTGGTGCCTGTCTGAAGGTAGTGTTGCAAGGTGGTGATAGGGGGCCCGTGCCAAATGTCTGATATGCGTTCTCAGGGTTTCCACCGTGATGTGAGGCTGCATTGGATGGTCCCGAGCAATCGCAATAGTTGCCTCAGTTGACGTGCATCTCGGCAAACCAAGACAAACTCTGAGTGCTTGAGCTTGCGCTGCTTGCAGAACACGAATATTTGTCTTGCAGGTGTTGTTCAGTACAGGTAGACTGTATCTTAAAAAACCGAGAAAGAGAGCTCTATAGAGTCTCAGCATTGCGTCTACTGACATCCCCCACGTCTTTCCTGTCAGGTATTTAAACAACTGGGAGGTTGCTGTTAGGCGTCGTTTCATGTAAGCCACGTGCGGGCTCCAACAGAGGTCTCGGTCGATAATTACGCCTAGAAATCTGTAGGTTCTGACATAGGAAATGGTCCGCCCGTTGATTGAGATGACATAAGGCGTCATTGGTTTGCGAGTAAACGCCACTAGGGCGCATTTTTCTGGCGATATGCTGAGACCTTGTTCACACAAGTAGCTCGCTGTCAAAGTAGCCGCTCTCTGAAGCCGTGCACGTATCTGAGGACGTGTGACTGCCGAAGTCCAGAGACAGATGTCGTCTGCGTATACTGAAATTTTGGTGGTAGTTGGCAAGTGTTCAGCAAGCCCAATAAGAGCGAGGTTGAATAGCGTCGGGCTGAGAGCACCGCCTTGAGGAACGCCCTTGCTGGTATAGCGTCGCGTAGTTGGGCCATCGTCAGTTAATACATAGAATGATCTTGCAGATAGGTAACTTGCAATCCATAAAAATACTCGGCCACCTAGGCCAACCGTCACAAGAGCGTCGAGAATAGCCTCATGCAATACGTTGTCGTATGCCCCTTTCACATCTAAGAATAAAGCTGCAGATAAACGTTTACGGGACCTTTCGTGCTGGACATATGAAACGAGATCAACTACATTGTCGATGGAAGAGCGGTCACGTCGGAAACCAGCCATGGAACTCGGATAAATCTTGTAGTGTTCAAGGCACCATTCCAGGCGGCCAAGGATCATCCGTTCCATTATCTTTCCTACACAGCTGGCCAACGCTATCGGGCGGTAAGAGCTGAGCTCTAGTGGGGATTTGCCCTGCTTCAATATTGGCACCAGGCGGCTCACTTTCCATTCGTCAGGAACATTTCCCTCCTGCCATGAGGTGTTGTAGAGACTCAATAGTGCTGTCCGTGCGGATTCTCCGAGATAGCACAAGGCTCGGTATGATATACCATCTGGACCCGGAGATGATGAGCGCCTGCAGAGAGCTAGTGCCGCCTCGAGCTCCTCCATTGTAAAAGGAAGGTCCATGCGGCAATCTCGGGAATGGGGGACATCATCTCGGGCTGGAAGATCTGGGCGTGTCGCTTGGTCTGCCATTCGCACACAAAAGTCTTCTGCGACATCGATGTCTTGCCGCCCTTGGAAAAGCGCGAGTGCCTTGAATGGAAAACGCTGTTCCGGAAGGCAACGCAGACCTTGCACCGTTTTCCAAATGTGAGACAGCGGCTTGCGGGGGTCGAGTGTTTGGCAAAACGTTGCCCAACGTTCCGACGCTAATCTATTCATTCGACGCTGAATCTTCTTTTGTATCCTCCTGGCTGCCCTAAGGTCATGGATTGATCTTGTACGCCGATATCGACGTTCCGCCCGGCGACGAAGTGCGCGAAGTCGCTCTAATTCTATGTCGAAGTCGTTTCGCGTGTGAGAGATCGTCAGTATGCGAGTGGCGTTCCGCATCGTATTTTTAATTGTTTGTTCTAACCCAGAGGGCAGGCCCTCGCTGCAGGCATCTTCCATATCAGATTTGAAGTTGGCCCATTGAATCGTCCGAATGGTATTCCGTGGGCCAGATCTAGACATCAAGCCTTTGATGTTCAGATAGGTGGGAATGTGATCACTCCCATGGGTCTCAATATCTGGAAACCACTTCACATATCTGGCGAGAGAGTTGGAGACAAAAGCAAGGTCGAGGCAGCTGCCGTATGTCACGCCTCGAAGAAAGGTGGGGCTACCATCGTTCAAGAGAGTAAGGCCATAGTTGTAGGCGATGCTTGATAATCTTCGTCCTCTTGCATTTGTCTTTGTACTTCCCCATGCTGGATGGTGTGCATTGAAATCTCCTATGATGACCCATGGAGCGGGGCAAACACTCAAGATATCCGCTAATCTTTTAGTGTCGAAATTGTTGGAAGGCGATATATACACGCCTATGAGAGTAAACAAGAGTTTGTTCTTTTTAACTGTGACGCATATATACTGATTGTCGTCGTGGGGCGCAATCGGTTGCAAAACATAGGTGAGTTCCCGACGAACAAAAATGATGATTTTGCTGCATGCACTATTTGTTGATGACATGAAACATTCGTACCCTGACAGTCTGATTGGTTTCGACAAGTTGGGCTCACAAATGACGATGAGTGGAAACACATTGGTGTACACATACTGACGGAAATCTGAAATTCGTGATTTTAGCCCTCTGGCGTTCCACTGCATGACGGACGCTGCCTTGACTTCTTTTCGGAAGGATGGGGTATGGGTAGCCATCTTTCTAGTTGAGGGATTCAAGCACTGGGCTTAAGGCGTCCAGCACTTTAAGTGCGCTTCGAGCAGACGGTGTCCCCATCTCAACTAAAATAGTTCGGATGGCCTCCATGAGGGAACGTAGCACCGAGATGACTTGATCTGTTTTTAGGTGAATCATCATTGGCCGGAGAAGGCTCCGGTGGCGCCGTGACCTTCTGAGGTTCCTTAGCAAGGGAGCGGCTCGGTAGCGTAGGCCATTCCTCTAAAGAAAGAGTCTTATCTGATGCCCTCGTGGAAGTGGTGGGCCCTATCGCGTCGCGACTAAGTGGTACCGTAGTGGAGCGGGTACTATCGCTTCGCTCATGCGCCTTCTTTGAAGACTTACGACGGTGCCGACGTCGACGCCGACGCCGGACTACTTCGGCTGCCTCCCTGTGGGCCGAATTGTCTCTGGCCATTTGCTTCAGAACCGCGCGCTCCCTCTTGATGCGGGGGCAGTCTTTCGACGAGGCTGCGTGAGGGCCGCTACAGTTGGCGCACTTCAGAACTGTGGCACCGCAGGTCACTTCTGCATGAGGTTCAGCGCAACGGGGACACAGAAGCGAGTTCGGACACACGCCCTTTACGTGTCCTAGCCTGAAGCACTGATGGCATTGAAGCGGCTTCTGGATGAATGGTCGAACTGGATGTCGAAAATGTCCGACTTTAACGTGGGAGGGTATGCAATCCCCCTTGAAGATTACTTTTACGCAGCGCGTATTCCCAAGACGGCGCACTTGCGTAATGATCGTGCCCTCGTTTGCCGGCTTGATGAGGCTAGGTAAATCTTCATTGGGAATGGCAATGTCAATGTCGTAAATTACACCGGCTATCGATGTGTCGTCGATCGGGATGAAGGGGCGCATTTTGATTCCGCCAAGCTCCGTGATTTCTTGAAGTGTTCCAAGCGCACTCGCGTTGTACACGTCTATGGCGAGTATATTCTTGCGTGGGTTTATTCTGATGTCTTTAATTTGATCCGGCACCGCACGTTCCAGAAAAATGGATAGGGCTTGCCTGTTCAGCAACCGTAGGTTGCTTGACGGTTCTTCCGGCATAAAGATGATGACGTGTGGCCAGCGCGCAGGCCTTGACTTCATAGTCGTAGTGCTCGCAGGAGGTGACGGCGCTGTGTTGGCGATCTTTCTCTTCGCCCTCTTACTCCGGACGGGTATGAAGCCGTCGTCGGATGAGTCGTCTTCCGACATAGAGTACAGCTCGGTGTCCTCGGTGTCGCTGGGGGAGCCACCTCGCTTCCTTGCGGTTGACAGCCGTGATGACTTCTGGCCAGGAGGGCCTGTGGCATGCTCCGCGTCCATGGTCGCAAGACGGGGAGGTAAGGCACCCCGAAAGGCAAAGAGTTCACCAAAAATGCAGAGAGCACAGAAACAAGCGTTCTGTCAAGAAGACACTTCGTCGTCTTCGGCTTATTATTAGGAGCTGGTGCCCGTAGAGAAGGACGAGAGCGTCAAATATTCGCAATTCGCGGTATGTTCCCATTTATTATGCGAATATCCAGAGCCCTTGGAGCTATCGGCCTGCGTTAACAGCACGTAGCGCGATACATTTCTTGAGGTCGCGATCCGCACTCGCGTGTGACCGGCGCGCGTTTTTCCGTGCGCATTCTGCAACCATCGGTTACATTTTGAATGCTTCTTTTCGTTTCATCATTCGCGCGCAGTGGCTCATGATAACGGCGGCACCGTGACTGAAGGCATGGGGCAGAAAAAATGAAAAGCAATGCAATTGTTACAAAACCGGCCCCAGAGAAACCCATCACAATGCAACTGACCTTATATGAGGCAAGCCCTATAGCCGTACAGAGCATGCACTAGTCCCGAGCGGACTTTTACAAAGAGTAAAGTACGGATTGCGCGAAGCTATCCGCGCAAGCCGCATGCTCGCCAAGCGCCTAGAAAGGAAACCCGACCGTAAAGCACCAACTGGTCGAAAAGAAAGACTCATGGCGGAGGCCATGTTTGTTTCAGTGAATGTACTATCGCCTGCTATAAGAACTACAGAACGACAGAGGCCACAAAGGACGTATGCGAGTGCGCTAGTTCGTTTACTGTGGTCTAAGGGCCTGACAGATCTTGAGGGATGCATGTACTTTACGTAAGCTTGGTTGCGCCGATTAGCAAGCAATATCGAAAAGTTATGCCAACTTTCCCAGTTGTTGGCGTGCTTCAATCTCAGTTCAACTGCTCGTTGACTCATCGCGGTGTCGTGACTCATGGTTCTCGCTGACATCTATAGCTGTCTTTGGGAGTTGTGCAGCGCGCGTTCGCTCTGGACTGAAGAGCGTGGTTAACCACCGCTCCACGAAATCACCTCGACCACCCGACCAATCCGTTCAGCACGTGTTAACTTTTGCGACGTCGTGTCCTAAACAAGCTTGGGAATAACCCCATCGACTTTTGAAGCACCTGCCGCTTCCCGCCTCGGGTGTAGCCCATATTATCGCGATACGAGAGGGAGCAGAGAGACCACCGCAGGCACAACCCATATATAGGAGCAAAGACATTTGCTGTGCGTTCTCACGTGTACGAAAAGGTCTCGCCCAGGCAGGGATGCAGGATTTTTTTAAGGGGGCTAGGGAGGGGTCTGACTTTGAGATTATTATTATTATTATTATTATTATTATTATTATTATTATTATTATTATTATTATTATTATTATTATTATTATCATTATTATTATTATTATTATTATTATTATTATTATTATTATTTGATTTTTTACATGCTGACGAATTCTCTTCAATAATCATTAAATCTTAATCTTCAAGCAAAACAACAGTAACAGCTGGTAAGAAGGACTTTACGAATTTGTCACGTACCGTACGCTGGCGCAGGCTGCGTACACAAATTATAGGAAAGAGAGGGGGGAGGAAGTCAGGACATACTCCCTGGATCCGCGCATGGTCTCGTCTGCAGGTTGGAAGAAGTTGCTCTTTAAAATTGCTCTCGAGCTGAGCACGCCCCCTTTAGTCGGAAGCGGGCGTTAAGAGAGCTCGTTGGTGCGCCTGTGCCGATAGCAATAGAAACAGACAAGAGCGCGAAATACTGTTTCAGTTGTAGATAGCAACATTTTAAGTTTTACAGAGAGAGCTGTTTCGACGGTTTTATCGTCACCTCTGTCGCCGTAACTCAGTCACGTATGCATGTCACGAAACGTCGGAGGTCTCGCCAGTGCTAACTGTACATGGAATGTTGCGGTAGCTTCGCCATGCTTTGCCTGACGTCGTCATCCGAAGAGCGCGAGCTTCTAGCTTCGTTAATCGCCGTCTTCGGTGTCGTCGTCGGCGTCATAGTTCTTGTCACCGTTGTTGTTGGCACAGTCGTCGGTCGAATGTGTCGTGCATGGTGACACTTAAGGATTTTTCTTTGCGTGACCATTCCTAACTTGTGTTGAGACTGCAGATAAGATCAAACAAAGTCGAAGAAAGACGCCACTGGTGTTTTGAGCGTCCACATATCGCACACGTTCGCCTAGCGGTCGGAGCGCGACAGGATCTTTAGCAATTGTCGCGCCACTTAAGCAACTCGCCTTCCTCGATTATATTCAGTGCACAGTCGTTATGCTCGCCGACTGACTCTCTTGACGGCGACGGACCCGAAAGAAAGTCACGTGTCAACCTGCATGCTTCCCGATCCGCGTCCAGCGTCGGCGGCGAGTCTCGATATCAGCGCAGTGGCGCGTGCCGCGCGCCCGCCGCCCCGGTCCCGCGACCATCGCGCTCGGCGCAGAGAAGACGCGCGCCACTACGTGTTGTGGCTCCGAACGTGACGTGCATGCCGAAAGAGCAGGCATCGATCGCCGCCGCAAAACGAATGGCGCACGCCTGCCAATCCCCCTACTCTCCGGCCGCGCGTCGCTTTCCTGCTTTTTTTCTTTACAACGCGCGCGCGCTATTAGTAATTTTTTGCAAGCCTCCCACGGACCGACCCGCATCGCGCCGATCTGCATGCGCAACTCCATCGACTCCGAGGGCCACGGATTGAGTCAGCGCCGACGGAGAGCTCTAGGATTACGTACCCTTCGTCTCCCCTTTTTCTTCTATTTTTTTTTTTCCGAAGCTCTCCTCCGCCTCCCCCGCGGGCGGGCGTCTTCATTACACACGTCCCAGAAGGGTAGAAGGGGGGGGGGAGGGGGGATGCGCCTTTCCTTCGGGTAGCCATCTCAGTCGGTGTACCCCGCGCGCCTTTTTACAACGTCCGCCGAACGTGTGCATCCCGATGGCCGGGCGAAACAAGAAGCGCGTAAGGCAGAGAGAAGCCAGAGTGGTATAGGGGGGAGGAGGGAAGGCAAAGAAAGAGCGCGCGAGATGGACGCGGATTTCGCGCGGATCACACGCCGCTGTTTCTCGCGACGACGAACCGTCGTTGCGCGCCCGCTGATGATAAAAATGCATTCTCGGAGCGGCGCCGAACGAGCCCTTCGGGCGTTCCTCCGGCGTTCTGAGGTCTAGCTCTCAAGTGTACGGACGTGTAGCTGGCCGGAGGCAGCGTGCCGAAGTTTGGTGCCAGCCGCGTCGTAATTTTCTGAATGCGAAAGCGCGTGCGGGGGCGAGGCGCTTGTTTCTATTCGGTTTCTGCATCCGGAGCAGCAAGTCAATGAGAGCGCACCGGGCCCGCGGCCTTCGATGTGCACGATACGAACACTTCTCCTTACTCGGTTCCTGTAACCATGCTCTTGCGATTCCAAGAAAAGAAATGTTTGGCAAACACGTACGCGAACACTCTGAAAGCAGGACATGCTCGCACGCAGGCAAACCTTTCAAACGTTTGAACTACACCTGGCGCGGCTAAGATATGCACGCACGTCGGAACTGTTTATTAATTCACGCAACCGAAATTGCAGGCAAGTCGAATTCTGCCTAAATACTCGGTAGAAGGGTGTATGGACACATCTGCAGAATCCGAGCGTGTACTTTCTAAACCAACAGGAGCACGTGCGTTTGAAGGCGTCAAGCCTGTGCAGACCGAGGAAAAGTTCTCAAAGTGCTCGTTACGACAGCAGCTCGAATGTTCTTGTTGTCACGAAGAGGTTCCAATACAGTGAAAAAGACTGCCGACAACGGGAGAGTTTTTAAACTGTTGATCATAGTTAGAAGCTTTGACGTATTGTCTCAATCGGACTTGCACGTAGGGAATTACATGTAATTAATTACATGTAATCTATCACATTTCTTGGTAATTTTGTAATTTAACGATTACATCTTGTACTCGGTAACGCTGACTGTAATTCAATTACATTTTTTTTCAGTAACGAGCTACATGCAGGGTGTCGGAACTAAGTGTTTTTCATTCCGGTTTTAGTTTCATTCCACTGAAAAATGTTCCGTCGCGGTTCTGCTCCGTAACGAAAAAAAAAAAAAAAACTCAGTGCACGCCCTTCCAAGAGGGATGACCAGCGAAGCTGTGTATGTGGGCCATGGCGAACAGCACCTCCGCCGTGGGTCGGCCCTGCATTGCACTGTCTTCGGGATCGGCTTACGTATGGGGAGTGCTTAATGCCTGCGTCACCTCCGCCGCGGGTCGGCTCTGCATTGCACTGTCTTCGGGCTCGGCCTACGTATGGGGAGTGCTTAATGCCTGCGTCACCTCCGCCGCGGGTCGGCCCTGCATTGCACTGTATTCGGTATCGGCCTACGTATGGGGAGTGCTTAATGCCTGCGTCACCTCCGCCGCGGGTCGGCCCAACATTGCGCTATCTTCGTGATTTTTTCCTGCACGCGGACACGATAGTTGGGAATCTATCCCTTAACAGCTTCGCTGTAAAAATGATACGCAAATGTTCATAACGGTTTCGGTTCGCATGCAAAAAATTTCGAAGAAACGTAACGATAGACCAAAGTATTTATTTTTCTCAATAAGGGAATTATGAATTCTGAGATCATGCACAGTGCCTTGAGTCAAGGCACTGAGCATGATCTCTGAAGCAGCACGTCACCGAGTGTGCTCGCCGAAATGTGAGGCCGCTGTTCCGATAAAACTAACGTAAACGAAGGATGAAGCTTCGGTAACAAAGTGTTGTACCCGTGAAAAACAAAACGATAGGTTCTTCAGCGCACAGTCCCTAGGTATTGTTACGATGCCGATCTGCTAGAGCTAGTGGAGCGCTCCACCGGCTATGGCTCGTACTATCCCTGCCTGAGATATGCGCTTATGCGGACCCCTGAGATGCGCCCTAGTGCTGGCGTTGCCTGACGTCTGTTCTTTCCGATGAACGACTTTCCCCTCGAACCAAAAATAAATAAAAAATATATGGGTTTCACTACGAAACAAAAGAATAAATTACGTTCTGGTTACGTTCTCGTTCCGCTCAAGAATTACGTTTTTTTTTTCCTTCTCGTTTTTCGTTTTCGTTTTTGTTTCGTTCCGACACACTGGTTGCATGTAATTAGTTACTTTATTGGTGAGTCAAGTTTCAACAGGTGAAGCAATTTTGGGAGCCTGAATATGACGGGAGCTATAAAGTAGAACACCTAAGATCGTGCCAAGCAGCAGCCTCGCTAGGCAAATCCTGGCAAATCCGGGAGCTAACCCGGGAGCACAGTACTTGTTTCCTCTTGTTAACGCGGCACCAGATGTTGGCCGAGGAATTAATGAAACCGATGCTTGTATGTCTCCACAGCGAAGGCCACTTAGGATATTAATGCCTAGGTATCACCTACGGTTGATTTTTACAGCTTTCCATTGTCTCAACCGTCAGGGCCTTCTTCAGGTCCCAGCAACAATGACACGCTGCGCGCCACAGACTAATACCAAGTGCTGAGTAACGACAATATTGTGCGCAAGCTGCCCGTACGTTACAACACCGCCCGGCCTCGCAGCCCGCACGTCGAGCGAGTTTTCGGTGTCGCTGCTAATGTCTTCACGACAAAGACGAGGGAAGATGACCAATGAAATTTTTTAAAAGGAATTGTTTGTAAGTATAAGCAAAGTGTAAAGGGCTGCAGAGGATGCACCGAACGCGCTAGGCCACTGAGCACGTGCTGGTGGGCGAGTTGGTTATGCATGATTACAACGAAGGCGCCAAATAAAACAACGGACGAAGGAAGGGGGCACGAGACAACCACGCAGGCGCTGGGCCAGCTCATTCTGTTTACTGTATCTGTGAAATGTTATTCAAAGTTCTGAGGAAAGTAACGTAGAAGTAATTGATTATATTGAATAATTCCTCAATCACTTTCGTGAAGCAGTAATTGGTAATTGTAATCACTTACATTTTTGAACGATGTAATTGTAATTGGTTACATTTTTATGTAACGTGTTCAAGTCTAGTCTCCGAATACAGCACCGCTTGTGTGTAGCTGCGTACGAAACCGTATTTGTAACCGTGCACCTAACAGCACTCGTGAAGTTAGTTTATTTATTTATTTATTTATTTATTTATTTATTTATTTATTTATTTATTTATTTATTTATCATACCCTCAAGGTACGGTTGTACATTGCAGAGGGGAGGGGCAAAGTAAATACAGAGGCAAATCACAAAATAAGGAAAGAAGGCAAACAACATGGCAAAAAACGTCGTATACAAAATAAGAATGGTAAATAGAAACTTGTAAGCGTGGCAAAAATACATGACTTAACAAAAAAAAAGAAAGGAAAGAACATACGATATAAAAATACAAGCGATAACGTAAAATAATGGCATAAAAAGCAGTTATTAAACAGAACAAGCAAACGCAACATTAATTTATAACATGAAGCTTTGAAGTGTGCTTTTAAAGTTATTGGTGTCAATTATGCTCGTAATTAATGCGGGTAAGTTATTCCAATCTTTGCTCGTTTGGGGAAGAAATGAATATGAAAAGCCGACGGTGTTGCAGTGCGGAATATTTACCTTTTGGCGGTGGTCTATGCGAGATGAAATGTATGGTGGCGGTTGAACAAAGATAGAACGTAAATATGTGTTGTGGTATTAGATTTTATGGAAGACATAAGCGAGATAGTTTTCTACGGGTTGATAACAGCGGGAGGTGAAGGAGAGCTTTCATGTTAGTGACACTCGCAGTTCTTTGGTAGTTGGTGAGAATGAAACGGGCTGATCGATTCTGTATTGCCTCTAGAGACTGTATGAGGGTGTCATGACCAGGGTCCCATACTGATGATGCGTACTCTAGTTGTGGACGAATGTAAGTTGTGTACAATAAGAGTTTTAGCGATGATGGTGCTTGAGAAAATTTCCGACGAAAGTATCCCAGTGTACGAGTGGCCTTAGATGTTATGTGATCAATATGAGTTTTCCAGGATAGATTGCTGGCAATGTGAACCCCCAAGTATCGATATGACGTTACACATTCTAGTGGGATGTTATTTAGCGTATAGGTGGGGCAGATGACGTTAGTACGAGAAATCCTCATAGTCTTACACTTTCTAATGTTTAATTCCATGCGCCACGTACGACACCACTCGTTTATGTTATTGAGATCCTCCTGAATTAGTAGAATATCTGAAGAATTAGTTATTTTACGATACTAGACGCAGTCATCCGCAAATAGACAAATGTTCGAGGAAACGTGAGTGGGCAAGTCATTAATATAAATTAGGAATAATAAAGGACCGAGCACAGACCCTTGCGGGACGCCGGAGTCAACTGGGGCTAAAGGTGAGTTAGCGTCATTAGTGGTTACAAATTGAACACGTGATGTCAGAAACGCGCGAATCCAATTAATTACGGAGGGGTCTATGTTTATAACGCCTAATTTATGAAGAAGCAATGCATGGTTCACTTTGTCAAACGCTTTAGAGAAGTCGAGAAATATACAGTCTGTTAAAAAACCAGAATCTAAATTGGCATGTAGGGCATTAGTGAAGAGGATAAGCTGAGTGTCACAGGAGAAGTTTTTACGGAATCCATGCTGCATAACTGTGAAGAAGTTGCTATTTTCAAGAAAATTAACCAGATGTGTGTATATTATATGCTCCATAACTTTGCATGGTACAGATGTAAGTGAAATAGGTCTATAGTTTTGTGGATCATGGGTTGGTCCAGTTTTGTGAATGGGGGTTACTTTGCCAATTTTCCAATCATACGGTAAGGTGCCAGAGTTGTAAGATTGTGAGTAAATGCATTATAGTAGGATTGAACAGTATTCCGCTGTGTTTTGTAAGAATATAGTGTTAATTTCATCTACTCCACACGATGCTTTAGGTTTTAATTTTTGTACTATGGCTTTGATACCAGTTGAGCCGAAAACTATGGGATCCATGAAATGGTAGTTAGTTGATGTTATCTCGGGCATCGGATCAGGGGTCTGAGGTGATGAGAATGACTGAGTGAAGGTATTGTTAAGCACAGTAGAACACAATAGGTCAGGTACTGGGTCCCCAGAAGTTGTTAGCAATGATATTCCAGTTTTATGGTTGTTTCCTCTTATGGTTTCCCAGAAGCGCTTTGGATTAGTTTTCAATAAATTTGGAAGTGTACAATTAAGGTATGAAAATCTGGCTGACCTTAGGGCTTTAATATATGAAATTGCTGCGTGTTTATATGCTAGCCAATGTGTCTGTGCTGAGGAATGTTTCGCTGTACGGAATAAACGTTTTTTTCTGTTCGATAACCGATTCAGGTATGTGCTGTACCATGGTGCCTTATTGTTAGCATAGACGGATCGAAGGGGTACGTGTTTGGTGATAAGCTCACTTATTTTATTTTTGAAAAGTTATTATTATCTTGAAATGAATATTATAAAAAAAATTATGAGCAAAACGAGAACAAGGTGAAAGGACACCTTGTTCTCGTTTTACTCATCGTCTTGAATTTCAATCTCCCGCCTTCCCCGTGTTTTCCATGTAGAGCAATGCTAAGGCGAGCCCCGAAATATCCGTACAGCGGCCTTATCTTTCGCATTTCGCGACCGCCAATCGCTGCAGACACCTTTATGCAAAAATCTGCAATGGTCATTCCGAGATGTCCATTCTTTCGGCTATATGCGACACACTATATAGGTGAACCAGGTTCGGCCCACGGGCCTACGAGGCATATTACACTCGCTTGCCAAGATCGACCACGATCTTGGCAAGCGAGTTTTTTCAAGCTGCACTTGCAGCTTTTCTTCCCTGCCTTCTCCAATCTGTTAGAAATAAAGATATATTCAATTCAATTCAATCATGCCGTCATCCTCATGTCGTCGTGAAGACGACTCTATGACGACGACGCAGTGACGATGATGAAATGACGAAGGAGCATTGACATAGATGGAACGGCGAATGCATGACGACAGTGGGATGGCCATTTTAAAATGATAATGATGGTCTAACCACGACAGCATGACGACGAGTGTATGACAACGGTATGACGACAATCGTATGAAGAAGCTGGAATGACGACGATTAAACGGACACGACGTCATCATGACGACGGCTGTGTGAACACGACACAATGACAACGATGGCGTGACAATGGCGCCACAATCCCGATTGAATGGCCACAGCGTGATTACGATGTAATCGCAGAAAGGGAATGACATAGATAGAGCGACGAAGGCGGTGTGACGACGACGGCATGAAGACAATCGGTGGCGACGGCTGTATGACGACGACGGTATGACGAGAGCCGGATGGCGAAGCTGGAATGACGACAATGCAGCGACTACGACGGCATCACGGCCACGAGCATATAATCGTACCTAGTGACCTAGGCTAGTAGACAAGAAGGGGAAAATAGGTGAGTTGGTGTGGAAGCATGGCTAATTCGAAGCGCGGACTACTAGGACAGAGGCCAAGGCACGAGAGGAGACAAGACACGGCAGGGACTGGCAACTGAAGGTTTAATGGAATGGTTAGAAACGTTGAAAACGCGATATGTCATACGTCATATAAAAGAGCAGGTAAAAACAGAAAATTTTTTTTGTGGGACACACAAAAAAAATTTGTATGCGTCACAAACAAATTTTGCCAGTCACATAAAATGCTAGTAGACAACTTGGTTCACTAGGTCGGCGTAAAAGGCTAGATAAATAAATTCGAAGTACCTGAACCAAAGAATGCTAATCGGAATAACAAAAAGGCGACTCAGCAGCGCTTGCCACTGAAGAAAGACAAAGTCGTCTGAGACACAGTAGTGTACCGTGTGGTTTGTTTAGACTGCACTACCTTCGAGATCGGTCCATATCGACTATCTGGATTTAATTTCGGCTTTCTTGTGCTAATTACACATTACTATACTGCTTGCATAGCTCTACGCTAACTTGGTGAGACTTTTTCGTTCCAAGCTTAATTTTGAGGTCTTTTCTTCTTCTCCCCCTCCCCCCGCCCCTACGTGCAGTAGGAGGCCTCAGGTCGTCTAATTCACTTCACGAAAGTGGCCAGAAGCCCAGATTCCACGGACACCAAATCAATCTAAAGTCGCCAAAGAAGACCCTGCCTCCGATATCAGCAGAATTCAGCGATTTCTCTGGCGCTGAATTCAATTAATAAAAACAAGAAGCGGGCTCTCATACATTCCCACCGCCACCTGCTGAATAACACCTTTGCGATGCGCACCATGTCGTCCTCGTCCGCCTGCTGTGACCTCCGAAAGCTGCACGCGCAGACGTCATTACTCAAGCGCGAAAACTCGCGCGAAAAAAAATATGTATCATTATACCGTCAAACCTCGGTAATAATGATATTATTATTGAATAAGATTTCTTTTTTATTCCATGACTGTTGGTAGCAGCTGCCAGCAACGGCTCTCACATGCGGAAATATTTGTGAATTCGCTGCCTGTGTATTTATCTGCATTTTCCATTATCTGCAAGAGCGAATGCAGCAAAATAATGATGTAGGTGGGTGATTTGAGAGATACGACGCGTAAATACTCCCTAATTTTGGTGTGAATCTGCCGTTCGTATGTGCAAGCATTGGTACAGTGAAGCCAGCTGATGTCCAGCGCCCGTCCTGTGAAGTTCATCTTGTGCCTGTTTTCTTCTTCAGTGCTGCAACCACCATGTTTAATAATGCGAGTAACCAGCTATAGAACAGCCTTCAGCACTGGTAGCTGCAAATACGTTCCCAATTCGAGCAAAAAAAATCCTAAACGAGCGACAAAACAACAAAATTGAAGTCAACATATTTTCTGTGCGTTCTAATTGTAGTATCTATGAAATGCGAGCTTTGAAATGCTACAAAATAGATACGATAATGTAACGCAGCAATAAAGTGAAGGCTAGCGTTTGATATGCAAGCTGTGGAAGTAGCGATGTGCTGTCTGTACTGCTACTGAAACGCTATAGAATCGAGTACTCAATAAACAAAAACATATAACAAACGGCACGAAGCAGCGAAGACCGATTGTTCTCAAAGACTGACTCGAACGCTACAGTCACCGCCGGCATCATCGTTGTACAGTGTCGGCTTGAATTCCGACTGGCGATATCCCCCGAGAAAACTGGCGCAGAAGTCTCAATCCGCCGTCTTTTTTATTTCTGTATATTCGACATCTACTGCGCACACCAGTCACGGCAAACCTTATGTTCTCGCTTCTGAGCTCGTCGTCCCCACTCAGTTTTCCTCCCGTTTGCGAGTCACTCCTCTCGCTGTTTGGTAGTTGACGCGGCATTGTCAGCTCCAAGCTTGGAATTGTGAAACCCCTCTACACAAGAGTATACCACGCCTGCCCCACGTCCGCCCGCACCCGCAAATAAATAAAGAAATAATAATAAATAAATAAATAAATATATATATATATATATATATATATATATATATATATATATATATATATATATATATATATATATATATATATATATATATATATATATATATATGCCGTCGTGCCATCTCCCACACGAACGGGAAGATGGCACGCCGTCGAAAAGATGCGCTATCGAAGACCAAGGTAATCATTCGATAGTCGTGCTTAGATCTCTCCTAGCGGAATACTCGTCCTCCCCAGGGCATCCGCACCGTCTTATGAAGGCGAAGGCGGCAACCCGCATCAAAAGTAGAACGAACAAGAACACGAATTTGAGAGATCGCCCTACGCCGCACAACACATGTATAGCTGTGTTGTAGAGGAGATGTAGCAGTATAGCTGTGGTGCAAACGGAGATGTAGCAGAGGTAATCGGCTGGTGCATTTATAGCAAGTCGTCGGTATAACCAAATCGCTTTATTCAAAATATCGCTTTCTTCGAAGTTCTTCGTGCTCCCGGCAGCAGTACATGCATTATACACCGGGTTGTTCGAATTGCTTGCAGCGTCACGGGACTCCTCTTCGTGCGAGGCGAGAAATTCGCACGGGACTGGTCGATGCAACATATGGAATGGCCTTTTGCGCTTCTCTGTGTCAATCTGGAGAGGCAACGAGTGGCGCAACGGTCAATCCGCCACATGGCGGCAGCTACTCGGGTATAGATGTGTCGCGTCACGTTAACCACCAGACGAGAGGCGGTTGCTTACGGGCGTCAGTAGAATTTTGCCACTGCCGAGCGCTGCCAAAGCTGCTTCAAACGACTTCTGCCGAGCGCAGAAGTCGTTTGAACACAGGTTTATCGAACTCCTGTGCTATTGGAGCGCCCGTCCAGCGTTACTATGGCGCCTTTATAAGGTATCCGCTTTATTTATTTATTTATTTATTTATGTGTTTGTTTGGTTGGTTATACATACATACATACATACATACATACATACATACATACATACATACATACACACATACATACATACATACACACACACACACACACACACACACACACACACACACACACACACACACACACACACACACACACACACACACACACACACACACACACACACACACACACACACACACACACACACACACACATACATACATACATACATACATACATACATACATACATACATACATACATACATACATACATACATACATACATACATACATACATACATACATACATACATACATACATACATACATACATACATACATACATACATACATACATACATACATACATACATACATACTGCAACCCTAAGTGCAATGAATAAAAGAAAATGCATGGTCCTAAGAATCACAAAGTATACAATGAGTGCAATAACAGAATTGTAGAATAGTAAATTTCGAATGTTAGGGTGTAGCTGGTTCCACGGTTCGATGGATCGGGAAAAAAAGTTATATTTTAATTTGTCAGTTTTGGCGTACAGATGTGCAATATTTAGAAGGCGAAAATTCTTGGTAGTAGAAGGTTTAGCAAACAATGTATTCCAAAGATGGGCAACGTTCAGAAATAACAGTGGTATAATACAGTTTAAGGCTTTTTACATGACGCCCGTCTGTTAGGGAGGACAGGTTCAAGAAAGGAAGATTAGAAGAGGGGGAGAAGTCCTTTCCGTAACGCTGGTATATAAATCGAATAGCTTTTTTGTTTTCACAGATTCCAGTTTTTTTTTTTTTTTTTATGCCGGGTTTCAAATATGGGATCCAAATGACACAGCCGTATTCCAAGACTGCCGCGTTCAAGTTTTGTACGTAAGCAATTTTGTTTCTTTAGGGGCTGAGCGCAGTGAACGGTTTAGGTAATATAGACGTATAGAGCGTTAGTTTAGAACGGGTTGCTTCAATATGTTTAGACCATGATAAATCGCGTGTGAATAGAATGCCAAGGTACTTAAATTTAGATACTTTTTCCAGAGGAAAACAACTGAAACAATAAGGAAGGAACAATTATGTAGTACGTGTCGAGAAGGGCAAAGAGAACTTTGCGAAAATAATTGTTCATCTCACTAGCTGCCCCACGTACAAAAGTTGGAAAATGCTCTGTTCAGAACGACGTGGTCTTCATGACTGGTAGCAGCGTGATAGATAACACATGCATCGGCGTAAAGACGGATTTTAGTTGATAGCATGTTGTCAGGCGGGTCATTTAAATGCAGGAGGGAAAGAAGCGGGCCTAAAACTGAACCATGAGGAACACCAGAGGTAACGGCCGCCGTAGGTGATTTGGCTGAATTGAAACAAACGTATTGCGACCTATCTGAAAGAAAAACTAGAAATATAGGTAAGTATAGGCTAGGGTTATTTAATATGGAAGGATGTATGGAAAAACTTTATTGACGGTCCTGAGATATACGCGATCACCGCGCAGTGGGCTGCTCCCACGTTGGGTCGGGCAGGCCGAGCCTGGCCGCCGCATCATGGGCTCTCTGGAGGGCCCAGATTTGCCCCCCGTAGTCGGGACTTTTCAGTGACGTATTCCATCTTCATTGGTCTGCTTGATCTGGACCTCGTAACGAGGGGCATACTATTTAGTTTACGCAGATGTTCGGAATGTACAACTGTATCAACGGCTTTCGAAAAGTCTACAAATAGGGCATCGATTTGAAGGCCTATATGTCTAGAGCATGGCAGATGTTAGAAAATTCAGATATTTGCTTAGTGGTGCTGAATCCACAGCAAAAACCATGCTGGTAGGCTGTTAAAATATTGTTGATGTCAAGAAACTCGATATGTTCGTGGATGGCATGCTCTAAAAGTTTACTGCAACTAAACTCTAAGAAAATCGGTCTGTAGTTGAATGGGTCTTGTTTACTCCCAGACTTGTGCAAAGGAATGACTTTGCCAACTTTCCATGATGAAGGAACGCTACATGGTTGCAAGGATTTATTAAATATCACTGTAAGGAAACTGCTAGACCAGAACGCGTGCCGTATGATGAATGAATTCCGCTTGTAACGAAGTACAGCTTATAACGAAGTTCCTTTCTTGTCCCAGTGGCTTCGTTATAAATAGTGTTAACTGTACGTATATGGCTTCTATCTCCCACTTTGCCTCGCAGGAAATTCGTATACGTGCGAAAGGTGCGTATGCTACGAAATAGTTGTCTTGCATCTCGCTATACAACCAACGTTTGTCTCGGATAATGATCGAGCGCATCGTTTGCTCTCTTCCAGCGGCGTCCTTTCACTGTCGCTTTCAAGAGGCGGATAGGAGCGTTCTCAACCTCCCCGCACGAATGTGCGTTTACCTGAACACCCACACTGTCTTTGCCTATTCCCGCAGGACGCTCAAAATCCAGCCGCCAGCGCGCTGTCAGCTGCTGAACAGTTACAGTGTGCGGCCGTTTGCTACCTGCGTGCTGTATATCTTGCTCGACATTCATTGTCGCTCAATAGTGCCTCTGTCTAAACGCCTATTCTCTAGAGAGACAATACGGGATAGGAAAGGTAACGAGGTTAACCAGAGGGACGGCACGCGGTGCGTGCGTACGTGCATGCGTATGTGTGCGTGTGTGTGTGTCATATCAGTCCATAATAAGTGCTCCTGATGGACATATTCAGGAAACCAAGAGGTATTCCGCGCATTACCGTCATGAAATACGTGCCGCCGGTGGCGTAATCTCCGTTACATATTTTGTAAGGTGGGCGGCGGCGTGAGATAACACGTTTCTAAGTTGAAGACAGCTAGTGGCCTTATCTGGGCTCAGGCAGTAACCGGATATGTTATGCTGAATGGGTAATATGAATGGATAACCCGTTAAAACGCTAACACGATAAAACTGAACGGGCCCCGACAAAACAAGATCACTGCAAAAGGTGAAGCCACCTGCAAATCGAAAGGCGCAGTGCTCTGCTGTAAAATACCTACATTGCTTACTAAACTTCCAAACTGAGTGGTGAATTTACAACTAAATGAAAGTTGTCGTTTTTTTCTCAGGACTAGCATTCTCAAAAAACTTCAGCAGTCGGCTGTAATTTCATTACAGTATCGCGTGAATTTTACTTGTTCTCTGGTGATCTTCACGTGCACAATATCTTCGTGATTGACTTCAGTGAAAGATAACTACATGAAACAGGAAAGGTTAACTATAAAGGCTTTCCTGTTCGTTAGCCTGTACTGGGAAAAGAAATTGGAGGACGCTTAAGCTTCGCCTTTAAGAGTGGAACACGATAGCATTCAAAGCTCCCCGAGTGCTTCTCACGCTTCCCGGCAACTGTAGCTTATGTAGCCGTAATGTTCACCGGGAAACGCTGGCAGTGAACGCTATGCACGAAGGGCGAGCTTTGTGGTTCTTTATCTGATGGTGTGCAAGAATACGAGGGGCCGCGCCGCTCCTACTGAGACAGACCTCAAACAGCAGCTTGAAAAGACTATCGCGTTAAAAGGGATTTGTGTTTCAGTTTCGGCGTAACAGAATGATGTTTTCGCGCATATTCAAATTACAATCCGACGCTATCGTGTGTGTAAGCTGTTGTAAGTCGTGCCTTACGATTTTTCTACGCATTTTACCTTGAGAAATTCAGTTAGTTCAGTAATTTCCTTGCACCACGTGGAGGGCCTGCGTGGTTTGGTATGCGTGGTTCGAAATTCCTCTTGTCGAAGCAACGTTCGACGCCGGACGCCGATCATCTTTGTATATATACACATCTCATAGCAACGCTACAAAACTATGTAAAGTCACATCATCATTGTACATAACCATTGTGTATACTGTATATATTGAAAATCATTTTGTGTAGTAAGACAATTAGTGTATGTGTAACTGTGCGTTTCCGTGTGCCTATGTGGTTATATGTTAGTGAATGTGGACTCGGACACTCCTTTCGAAATGTGACATGTATACAATGCTTCGTCCTTTGTATATGTTACCGTCTTGGTGAAATTGTGCCGTGATTGTGACTCGGTGTTCGTATATCGTCTCTTGTTGAAATAAAGTTTTCTAAACACGGACGCCGACGCCGGATTTTCCACGACGCGGGGCACTTAACGCTATCGCGTTGAAAGGAGTGGATAAACGTGGACGTCTGAGCAGCGTACTGGGTAGGACGAGGAAGTGGTAACAAGCAGACAATGTAAGTTTGTGATGGGAAGGAACACTAGACCGTTTCTTCTCTCTCTAATCAAGCAAAGCGAATCATCATCCAGCCTGACCCACATAGATATAGAAATCACACAATCTAATTCGGGAAAGCTGATTGCGGGAAGGCTACTTCTGCAAGACGGACGTTCATTCCGTGCTGGATGCATTGATTTTCTTTTCCCGGTACTTTATTTGCTTGTTTTTCTTCGCTGCTAACAAAGCGTTTATGACTTTGTTGAGCCCTTTGTTCCGGGTACTCATACGTGCTCTCCTCAGTCGAACTAGCGATATTCTGGTTTAAATTCACTCACTCACTCACTCACTCACTCACTCACTCACTATCTATCTATCTATCTATCTATCTATCTATCTATCTATCTATCTATCTATCTATCTATCTATCTATCTATCTATCTATCTATCTATCTATCTATCTATCTATCTATCTATCTATCTATCTATCTATCTATCTATCTATCTATCTATCTATCTATCTATCTATCTATCTATCTATCTATCTATCTATCTATCTATCTATCTATCTATCTATCTATCTATCTATCTATCTATCTATCTATCTATCTATCTATCTATCTATCTATCTATCTATCTATCTATCTATCTATCTATCTATCTATCTATCTATCTATCTATCTATCTATCTATCTATCTATCTATCTATCTATCTATCTATCTATCTATCTATCTATCTATCTATCTATCTTATTTCTTGCAAAAATGTGAACTGGTTACCCATAGAAATAGTATGTATAGAAGAGTTCATCTCGGAAGTTTTGGAATAAGGCAACACGCGATTGCGTACTCCGCGAAAGTTTCGCGATCGCGTCTAGGAGATTTCTGCGGCTGACATTTTCTTTCAGTACACCGTCTCTGATGGCTTTGTGGACGGTGCTTTGAAATTCTACTTCTGCCACTTTTATTCGAATGAGAGTACGACTAGGGCTTTGATTACCTCTTGGAGGATTCTGCGGCTGGCACATCTCTGAATGCTGCCATTGAACAGCCCGTTAAATGTGGTTTGCAGACTCAATCTTGTCTATAATTTATTCTAATATACACGGGACAGCGACCGCTTCTGTAATCAACGGAGACGATTCACGACGTCGAACATGACTAGCATTTTCGGAGTTTGCATGTACGGTAATGAAAGAGAATCGTGTTTCTTCCTAGACTGTTCTTTCTAAAAAGTATTTTTGAAAACGATATCTGGAGTTTTCTCTCTGTTTCTATTTTTTTTTTCTTTTTTTCTTAATGTTCAACATCATTGCATCTACCTCTATACATGCTTCTAAGCCACGTGTTTCTTGTGCGGATAAATATGCTTATGATAATCACTTGTAAGATTAGTCCTTGCTGCAACAGTGACCCCTGCCTGCCAGCGCTCGGCGCCACCATATTTGTAAACGTAGATAGCGAAAATACAGTGAGTGGGAGAAATGGAAAATAAAGAGTCCTTTGCTTAGCACCACGGCCCTGCTTCTGCGCACGCTGCGTGTGGCCGCCATATTAGGTATGTCTTGCTTGTCACGCTTTTGACTTAGGCGAAGGGAAAGCGGTGCAGCGTAAGTGTTTTACGTTGTGCCGCCACACGTGGAAGGGTGCAAGGAAACCAGCCGGGTGGTGGATTAGCGTTGACTGAAGACTATCGAGGCGAAGGTGCACTCTCAGAATTTTGGGAGCGGGATGCGCGCCCCGGTTCTTCACGCTGGGAGCAGCGTGCACTGGCAAGCGCAGTGGCCGCGAGACTTCTTTGTCCTCCTTACACGACACCGGGCTCATCTCGACGGCCTTCGACGCGACGGCACTCGTGGTGTCAAGATGCTGAGCTCGGTCAACGAGCCGCCTCCTCTTCTGTTGGGTGCTAACGTTCGGACGGCATAAAATATGCAGTTTATCTTGTGACGTCGCACTAAACAATTTGTCGCAGAAGAAAGCACAGAACGTATTTATTCAATTTCACTTCTGCGGCGCTGCAGAGCAACACGACAGATCACAAAGTAGTATCAATTTTTATGAGAAAGTTGGCCACTAAGTTCGCAGTTACGTCAGTCCAAACTGAATCAAATCATTTCCACTTGTAAGCTCAAGATAAAGTGGGAAATATAATTTAGAAGTAATAAATAAAGCGCAGATGCATGCTCTTATAATTCCCCCGGTGCGTTTTGAAGGTTGGAGAGAAATCCCAGCACTATGATACCACAGTCCCTGCTGACTAGTGCGACAATTTCCTCGGTTGTCTCTTCTTTTGCTTAATTGTTGGTTTCACAAGTGACATAAAATTTAAAATTCGATTTTTCTTTAAACAGAGGTTAGCGCTGTGAGCAGCCTTTAAGTAATCAGCAAGATGCTCGCAGACGTGCAGCAGAAGAGGCATACAGCATGTTAACACTGAGAAGCCCACACATCCGGTAACTTTTCATTATCATCATCATCATCATAACCACCACCACCATAATCATAATCATCGTCATATTATTATTATTATTATTATTATTATTATTATTCATTCAGTCATTCATTCATGCATTCTTGCATGAATTTTCTAATGATCCCGTGGGTTCATTCCATAGGTGAGGCTAGTTGTGACTAGTTGTGACAACTAGTCGTCGTCACAACTAGCTTGGTCGTTATTGTAACTGGCCACTATTGTAACGTCAAGAGAAACATAATTTAGAGCAATGTAGTGTCATGATCATAAAAATGTATTAACAGTTTGCACAAACAAACACCGCACTCGGGAACTTAAATGGGCTGTTAAAGCTGTCCTGGGATTACTGGACTCAGTAGGATTATGTTCAGTGATAGTAGGATCTGGTAAGCTGTTTCACTCCTCCATGGCAATACGCAAACGTAAAGAAAGAACGGTAATTTGTTGAAATCAATATTCTCATCGTGAACGCGCAGAATACTCATGAAATAAAAAAGATAAGTGTGAATGGGCAGAAGTCACATAAAACCATGCAAAGTCTAAAAATATGTTGTGACATTTTTCGTATATCAACTAACGTGAGGAGTTCGAGAGAAAGCATTTAGATGTGATGAACAGTCACAAAATGATTGACTGCGGGATAAAAGCCCGAAAGCAACACGGCGACTACGAAACACTTCGTATAGAGGAGGCTTTCGCACTGATCTTTATAATTTGGGGTTCTTTAACATACACTATTGTTCATTTATAGAGGCAGCGCCTAAATCATAATACGTCGGGCATAATAGCAATAGTTGTTCTACTTTATCGCGAGAAAACGTCTTATACGGAGCGCCAGGCAGGCATCAATACAAAAATAACATAGTGCCCAGGCCTTCATGACATACCTTGGGTGCAGTCGATGACAGAGCACAAACCTAGCATTCCTTTTTGGAATGGGCCCCACTGTACATGCAAAGCTCGGCACACGATGTTATTTGCATTCCGCCCCAATTAGAATGCGGCAGCCATCAGTCGAACCCGCGACATAGTGCTACGCAACAGAACACCACAGCCGCCGCGTTATTCTAAGCGAGCATAAACAAAAGGCGCTGAGATTCGATGCGACAAAATTAGTTGCGGGAAAAAATCTGCAACTTGCCTTTCGGACGAAAGCAAGAAAATATAAAGGTTCGCCCATTTAGGAAAAAAGGAAGAAAGAAAGAAAAGAACGAAACGCAGTTTTACCAAGAAGGCGAGACATCGACTGCGATAGCAAATCATTAGACAGCCATACAAATAAAGTTTGGTAGTTCTTAGCGGCTGTACAAATTTCGGTAATCATCCGTTTATTATCTAAATCAACAAGCATGGTGCCACGCGTACACTGGCAAACCGAACAGGTCTCACTCAATGGCCGCGGACACTCGTCAGAACGCTGTCGTGATGAAGAGCGGCAGCAGCAGCGAGCGAAACATTTCGTGCTGCCTTTAGTTTCAAAGCTTTTTCGATGATTAGGCGACCTCCAACACTACACTCTTAAACAAATGTACACCCTTTGGGTCTTATCTTGCCACACAACAATATTCGTCATCTGCCTTGCTAGCGTTTCCTTTTTTTGAAGACGCTGCGCTCGCTACTTTCCTGACAAGAGCGCTCTGTCGTGCTGATAACGCGCATGCCGTTCGTGATTTGGAAGTACCAGGCTCACAGCGTTAAAGAAGGAAAATGCGGACAAGACAGATGACGATTATTGTTGCGGGGCGAGATACCAACCAAAGGGCGTAATTTTGCTTAAGAGTGTAGGCGCGCGCGAACACAGCGCACACGAGGCCACAAGCCGTATTGATATCTGCTAGTGTAGCCTTTGTGCTCGCCGCAGGTTACCTCCGCGATACAGTGTACTGGCACTCCAAGATAGGGCGCGTGCGGCCGAGCAGAGCCACGCCACGTGCAGCACGGCCGGGCTAGCGCGCTCACCTGCCTCTCTACCTCCCAGTCAAAGCACACTCGCCCCACGCCCCTCTTTCGCGCACAACACTGGTCGAGCGGGAAGATGGCGCCCATCAAGCAACCATCCTTCTCGGCTCACCCTCTCATGCTTACCCTCGCGCCTACAGCAAACGACAACGCGGGGCGCGAAAAGAGCTTATCGCACTTGGACTCTATGTGGAGCATCATGGCGACGACGGCGTAAATGCGGCTGGAATGTCCCTATAATTGCTATCGCAATAAAACAATAACCGAAACAGCTCAGCTTTACCGCGCACCCTCACGTGCAGAAGCAACATTTATTACCTTTTTTTTTACTTAACTATCTCTCTCTCTCTCTCTCGTGTCCGTTACCCTTTTCCACACTCTTAGCGTAGCGTTCGGAGCTGCACATGGTTAACCACTCGTTCTCGCTCTCCTGCTTCCCCTGTACAATACTACAGGAGCTTTACCACATCTTCGTTTTACTTACAATGAAGCACGCTTTACAGGAAGAACTCATCAGCGAGCGAGGGTGCAGCGTGGGACAATCACGTGGAAGAAGTGGGTGAAAAGCGAAAAGCGCCCAAGAGCTTTTATAGATGACCCCATGGTTTCTCAAGATGATTTGCGTGAAAGACTACTTTCTCGGGAGGTCCCTCTAAAAGCGACTTAATCAGTTCTGCTGAGGTAATCTAAAAGTTATTGTGGTGTCGAAGCAGCTGCTGTGCCACCTTTATATCTTGAGAGTACAATATGCCAGTGTTGACTATTAATTTTTTACAGTGAAGCTGTATATGGCTAGTCGATTCGTCCGTCCGTCTGTCGCCTGTATGCCGAAAATTTCTTTGGCGTAACCCCATGCGCATGCGCGAAGAAAAAAAGAGAAAATAGGCGCGCGATCGACTGCGCCAGTAGTGACGTCGTTGCTCTCCATTGCAGCCGAGCGCGCGTACAGCAGTTTCTTTATGGCTCCCAAATGGGTAGGCCATGCGTAATACGTACTCCCGAGGAGCAGGCAGCTTTCATACAGCAACGCCGCGAGCAGAACCGGGAACGAACTTGTCTACGCCGTGCCTATGCCGTAGCCCGGACACAAGAACAGGTTCGTGCAGGCGAGCGCAAGCAGCAACTGCGTACCAAGGATCCGGCAGCGTACCAAGCCGTCGTTTTGATGAACCGTCGGGATTAACCCACTGATAATCACCGGAGCCGTATATTTCAGCTTCGCTGGTTAACCATCTGCTCGGAGTGCTTGGGTGGTGAATTTCTTACTATATAAACGAAGACCCATAATGGTCGTGAATTTGCACGGATGAAGACATCGTTGTCATACTGTGACGTCGCGTTTATAAGTGATTCCAAAGTATCATCAATGGAATTGAAATGGACTTGCTCTGACATATATATATATATATATATATATATATATATATATATATATATTTCTGAGGTGAACAACTTTCGGAATTCTGCAAAGGCTGAAGAAAGACTTGTAATACGTTAAAGCTATCGATAATACTGTTTTAAGCACTTAAAAATTTACACCCAGACACCGCAAAATAAACATTCGTGCAGCATACTACGCGCCACCCAATTTCAGATGTGACGTCGACGGATCACGTGAATACTTGTCACTATAAACTTTACTGCACATCTTTGATTTCTTGACAGCTAGGTTCTTTAATCAACATGTCAAAAATGTAAAAAAATAATAACTGCAGATCGGGTAGGATTATGAAAAACAAAGTTTAGAGACCACATAGTATCATCGTAAACAAACAAAAATTTGTTGTCCGACTAATGAGCGAACTCACACCGGCACAATGACAAGGATAAAATCGGGAAAGAAAAGGTGAACAAGCATAAGCGCCACTGAACACACACAGTAAGCTACGCAACACCGTTTAATGCTGAGCCACGCACTGGCAGGCTGCTTGACGGACATGTCGAAGCAGCCTCTTAGCTCAGAACAAACATAACAGCACATGTAATCAGATGAGAGATGCTCGGAGAAGTTCCCTTTTGCTTGTCATACTGTTGCTGATAAGAAGAAAAAAATGTCCCGAACGTATGCGTATTCGAGTACACGCATTGAGCAAGGCTAGTATAGCAGTCGCATTTGTCGAAAGCTCTTTCCGGAATATTTTGTTTATTATTGCCTCCTTCTTGGACAGCCGATTGTTGACGCCCGCCTGCATGGGAGGCCGACCAGCGCGAAGCTGTAGGTTTGCAAACAATGGCAAAAAATTTGCCGACATGCGCGTGTTCTCGTCCAATAAAAAAGAAACAGTGTTTTGAGAAACAAACGGCCGGTCGAAGGCAGAGAGCGAATTGGAGGCCGCGGAGGAGCGCTGTCATCTGCCCAGCGCGGGCTTTCCGAATAGCTGCATGCCCGAGCACGTGCGCGGCCGAGCAGTAGCCGGATGATGAGAGGGTTGCCCGTCACAATAGCCCGTTCCCGCCGAAGACAAACAGCGACCCCCGCGAAAGGGCTGCCCCATTTTCATCTCTTCATCCAACGGCGCAAACACATAAAGCGCGCTTCGGATAATATCGATACAACGGGCACCAACGAAGCACGGGACCCCACAGCTTTCGGAGCCGAGTCACTCGTTCTCACCGTGAAATGCGTCAGTGAGGAAAAGAGAATGCGCTCCTACCGGTGCACGATGACCAAGTGTGGGGAGGACGCAGTAGCCGCTGCAGTCCGACCGAACGACCGACCGACCAACGGAGCGAGCGGCTCGTTGGGCAAACGACGCGCAGTCAGGAAGCGCGCGCGGAGGAATATTTTTGTTGTTGTTGTCGAGAGGCGCAGCGCCGTGAAAACGGAGCGTCGAGTAACGAATGAAAAGCGCGCGAAAGGTGGGAGGAAAACAGAGCCAGCGCGAAGGGGGGGGGGGGGGGGGCTGTATTCATGGGCGGCACGTGCGCCGGAATGAAAATTGGCTCCGCTTCTTTTCTTCTCTCTCTCTCTCTCTTCCCGCTTAGTATTCGACGGCGACGGAAGCGCGAGAAACGGGGTAACGCACGACGATCGTTGTTATATATACTATCGTTCTTCATATATTTTATGTCGACAGTTTCACTTGTTCTTTCCCTTCGCGCTTCAACCGTCCGTCCGCCCTTTAACTCACGGAATCGCGGAAGCGTTGCGGCGATTTATAGTTACGGCTACGTGTCGATGGGAGCAAACGTTTTCATTTGGGAAGCGGATCTTACCTCGGCTGGTTAAAATTTTGCCCTTTTTGTTATCTGTACTGTATTTTTTCCCTCCTTTACGCCCACGTTGTCCGTTTCTTTTTTTTTTTTTTCGGATTCTTGCAGATATGAGCTCGCGATCCATTCACGCTTCACACGGCGCTTTTTCGTACATTAATTTAGGGAACAAGTAATAAAGCGGCAAAAGCGAGCTCGAAACTAGCGAGCAGCTAAACAAGGAAAGCTTATGTCATCAGATATGCGCGTTAGCAAGCGGTGGTTTTATTTTGTTGACTGCGCACTTTTTCTCTCGCTTTCCTGCTGCTGTCAACGTTAAGAGTTCTACACAGCATATCTTCGCGGGATTTAAATTAACGCTTGAGATATCACAAAACGATCTAGCTTGTGCATGCACTGCAGGTATCGCTCTAGGCACAGATAAGTAATCTGGAAGCAGACAAGCAACAACTACACACACACACAAACAAAAACGCCAATGTTAAACTACACCGATTTTGTTTTTTTCTCTCCAAGGAAGTTCTTCAGGTAAGCTCCGAAGTGCCAGCGACAAAATCACGGACAAAACTAAGTTATGTAGTGTCCTCAAATTATAAGCGATAAAAAAAAACGAGGAAAGTCACACATTTGCATCGCCTCACGACAGCTGTCAGTCAAATTTTAGATTGTGCACTAGCTCCGTGTGCTGCCTCTAACGAGTGCCAGACACTCCCTGCAGGTTTTTGACTTGTGTCAGACCTCGGCTTATGTTACAGACACCAGATAATTTTCGCTATGCAACGCTCACATTTTGACAGCGCTGACGGCAAATGCACTGCGCGCAAGAAATGCGACTGCGGCACGAACGCCCGACGGCGGCGACCCACACCGGACCGGAAACGAAGGTGGGACTTTCAAATCGCCGCGCAGGTCTCGTGTTTAGTGGCGAAGCCGAACCACTCCGGCGGTCACAACCAAAACAATGCCGCGCCGGACGCGATCCGCACAACAACCGCCGCAAACAACTCTCCGACAGTCAGTGTCACGTGCGGTAGACACTAGCTCCAACCTCGAGCGAGCGACCGGAAATAAAGCGGAGCATCGATCAGCGTTGATAACCTATCAATAGAGACTGGAGATGCACGCATTGGAGAAGTATATCGCTCCTGCACTATCCGGAGAAAACGCCAAGTTTCTGACCGATGGACGTGTCGGCAGTTCCGTATCCAAGAGGGAAATGCAGCGCGCCCACGCGAATAGCGTAAAAAAATTCGCTTACCTTTAAACGTGGTAGATCAAATTCACTCCAAAACCGGACTGAAGAGCGAGTTCCTGCAGCCATCTTGGCCCAAGACGAATGACAACTAATTGGCCACGTGACCACGCTGTTCGTCTTTACTCCTTGCCTCATCTGGCGCTTCTGTTACGTCTATGTTTTCAGTCACAAAATGAATCTACAATGCAAATAAATCAATTTGCATCAAATTTACTGTCTTTAATGCGTATTTAAAACATTCTTTGGAGACTATGCGCAATATTAAGGTTAAGAATATGTTGCACTGCTATGGTGGCTGCGGTCGAGGCTGCGCGTCCGTCGTTACAAGATGGCGGCAGCGTGGAAATGTCGTGATAGGAACAGTTCATTTTTACACCAGTTGTCGTTGCATGGCGACAAATATTGTTCTTCTATTCATACAAGGATGCTCATCGCTGCGTATGACGATTATCTTGTCGCCTGGAGCCACCACCAGCAACGATTGTTTGCTGTCAGCGCAAAAACATTTTCAAGTACAGTTGAACCGGATAATTGCCTGGTGCGCTGATGTTCTGTTTTCTGCTTGTTTCAGTTGATTTTGCGCCATGCAAAGTACACTTGTATATATATAATAATGTACGGTTTGCGCCGTTATTCTTAGCTGTGATCATTACCGGTTAATGTGTATTGTATACAAGTACATTTATGTTTGTCGACCTGCAGGAGTTGCTGCTTTCCAACCCGCCTATATTCGATGTTGACAACGTTCTCGTCAGTTGTACCAAGCACTTGCTGCTCACCGGGCCGCGGGGCATAACCGTTGTAGTGCTACCGAAAACGCCAGCCACTCTGGTGAAAGAGAAAAAGACTTCATGCAGGTGAGGCAATTGTGCTACCGTGTGCATCCAGAATGTGAAACGGCAGATTCCTCGTTGGCGTTGTATAGTTCACGCACGGGCGCGGTAGCGCTGCAGAAGTCGCGGGGCGTCTTTTTCATTGTAGGGTGCTGTTCTCATCACGACGATAGTTTGCATTGTTTACCAGTACTGCTCCTGAAGGGCACATGCAACCGGCAAACGGAGGCCTCAGGAGAGCACCTGAGATTATAATAAAGTAGGCAGCGCGGGATCTCCAGAGCACCCTAAGGCAGGGGGATCAAAGCTGGAAACAGGGCAGTCTGCGGTTTGTGGCCGCCGAGGTGGAGCGTGCTGGGGAGTGTTCGCATATAAAATTGGCTGTCCACGATCAGCCGCTGGAGCCACACGCTCCAGCGTCGGCGAGCCCCAACGCAAGGGCCAGCCCGGGTTCTAGCCTTGATGTTCCCGTTCCCGCTTTGGTGTCCTGGAGGCGCCGCCAATAATACGAAATAATGACACGTTGTTAGAACTAGTAAATAAAAACTATTAAAGAAATATAATTACGCCCAGGCACCAACTTGCGACACAGTGCTACCGCCCCGTGCGAGAATTATGCAACGCCAACGAGGAATTTACCACGTGAAGCTGTAGTCATGTGGCAGGATCAACCTCAAATGTGCATAAAAATGACACATGGAAATGCCGGATATACACACACACGAACAGATTCCTACAAGCTCAAAAGTTTCCGTGTGGCGGTTTACAACTTATCAGGGTTACATTTCTTTCAGGTCGTGGACACTTGGTGAACATTTCTTCCTGTGCCACAAGTCTATTTCTCTCGTCGACGTCGCCTGGCACCCCGACAGCGAGTCTGGCCTCCATGTCCTCACTCTTACAAGTGATAACAATTTGAGGTACGGACGTCTGAAGCCACCATGCAACACGTTTAGATGCGTTAGTCATTTCTTGCTTCGTGACATAAGTTAATTTATTCGTTTCTTTTGGAGTAGTTGACTTTTTTCACTTCGTAGCTTTTTATATGCTTTATAGAAGTTAAACAAGATTCCTGTCACAATGTCTCTGTTTTACCGTATGTGATATGCAGATAAAACAATTTTGTGATTCAGTATGCTCTCAGTTTGCTGCTTGCAACAGCACAGTGCTGCTTGTCAGTAAAATAAGTTGCACTTGGTATGCTTGCATGGTAAGTTGCTCACCACTATAATAATAATAATATTTGGGGTTTTACGTGCCAAAACCACTTTCTGATTATGAGGCACGCCGTAGTGGAGGACTCCGGAAATTTTGACCACCTGGGGTTCTTTAACGTGCACCTAAATCTAAGCACACGGGTGTTTTCGCATTTCGCCCCCATCGAAATGCGGCCGCCGTGGCCGGGATTCGATCCCGCGACCTCGTGCTCAGCAGCCCAACACCATAGCCACTGAGCAACCACGGCGGGTTGCTCACCACTATCAAGAGGTGTATATACCAACCTGTTAGCTCAAATAAATATGAAAATAAACTGTCCTTCACTTAGGCCTGTAGCATGCCAAAACAAACAAAAACCCATAAAGGTGCCTCAAAAAGTAAATTTTGCAGTTAATGAAAAATTTGTCGTTGTTAGGGGGAGTCAAACTCACTACCACCACCCCAACGGGGCAGCTGCTGAACGATCTTGTTAAACGTGTTATCTATTGGTGCTTGGTATTTTTATTAATAAATAGATAACCTTGCACAATCTTGTTGCTACCACATGCCTACATTTTATTGTAGACAATACACATGTGTTATGCTTACCTTTTTGCTTATTTCTGATGCAGTATGCTTAAAGGGGTCATGAGGCGACCAGGGCTTGCTTCTTGTTGAGATATGTACTGTTCTGCTAAGGCATGTACTTGTGCATCTTCCATCTGTAATGCGTAGCCTTCAAGTTGCTGTAAACTGATAAGATTGAAACAAGCATGTAGTTGCATTCACGGCTCGTAGTAAAACAGGATGGGAGCACTTGTCTGCATGGTTTACGTCATATGCTACTATGATTGCACAATATAACTGGTACGTGGCTGTAAATTTACCTGCATCAACCTTATGAATGTTTGCATTTTTCTTAGGCTTTATGACATCGCAGAGCCACAGTCTGCTCAGCTGGTGCTACCAGTTGGTGTTAATCATGGCATCACTGGTACACTCAGTGCCTCTGTTGGAGATGCTGCAGTCAGCTTTGACTTTGGGGACCTCTCCACTGAAGGAAAAGCTCGGCAAGTCTTTGTACTTATGGGAAGTGGAGACATCTACCTGACTCACGTTTCGCCGCAGGATGACAATAGGTATCAGCACAAACATCATTTGAGTTGCAAGCTCTTTCCTGCTGCTGTTCAGAAGTCGCTTTATTCTGCCATTATATGTCTGCTGACATGAGTTAGCTGTTCGTTAGAGACTAAAGCATGTCTGTTGCACAACTACCCACCGTACTCATCGGGGTATTTTTTTTTTTTTTTCCATAGCAGTTATAAAAACGCTTTAGGTGCATTCACGGCACTGGAACTACCATTGTTGTGTAGTCCCACTGACAGCACATGCATTTCTCGCATATGTGGGGCCAGAGTGTCCCCTAGATGCAGAATGCCTTTAGCTTCAAAAATTACAAAGGGAAATACATGTATCGTTAATACTATGTCAATTGGCTCAGTGGCAAAGCAAGGGCACCTTTCAGTGTTGGCATGAGCAATGTGTGAACCCACATTATAAGCACACTGACGTTCCTGCTGAGCTGCTGTACGTATGCTCTTGTCTGAGCAGTAAACATCAAGCTTACATTATCTAGAATTTCATTGGGTGCTGACTAACAGCGGCAATTTCCTGTCAGTCTCATCTCCTACATCATCAAGGTGCGACACCTGCAGTGCCACTGGCAGCACTCGTCACACCAGAGTTGTGAGACGTTTGGAAGCTGCCAGGATGCTGTTTCTTCTGCCCAGCAGGAGTTGTCTTGTCTGCTGCGTTGTGCCAGCATGTCTCGCTCGTCTATAGTTAGAACACCGTCCGAGGAGTTCAAGCACAATGCTAGACCTTGATATCAGTGTTAGTGGTTTGCTCTTCGTTTCTTTTGCTATGTAAAACATTTTTCAACTACTTGGTGTTAAGTACAGCATTATCTTCGGACCTCTGCTGTGTATGCTTCAGTTCTGTCTAGCTTATATTTTATAAATATGGAGGGGGGGGGGGGGGCACCATAAGACTCGTGCACATTGATAAATTGGTACATGGTTTCTATACTTTTCATTGTAACAAGGTCACACCTGCGGCCTGTGTTCGGCCCACTGAGCATGCAGCCCCAAGCAGAGGACAACTATGGCGTTGATGGCTATTCCCTCATCTGCCTGCGAGCTGCTGTCCCAATGTTAGCCATTGCCACTACCGGGGGCACACTTTACCACTGCCTTGCTCTTGGAACACAAGATGTAAGTTGCATATATATTTCACTCTTAACGCATTTGACCCTTAGTGTCTAAAATGAGAGAAGTACAATGTTAAAGGAAGAACGGTAGGAGCACTAAAGACACTGCAAGACAATTTAGAGTGCAATAGCATTTAATTGCATTGTTAAGTGAGTCTTGACAGGTGCTCATGAGGAGCATCTGAAACACATGTGCTGCCCATAAAGTGCCCCATAGTCAGGTAGCATCGATTGCCCTTTGTACTTCACACGAACATTTAAAGGGAAGCTACAGAAAAATTATAAGCTAACAAAGTTGTGGAATTCCACTTCTGCAATTGTGAATAGGTCATTCTTGTTGGGAGTAAATGCTTGTTATTCCAGAAAAGGTTAAAAGGTGAAAGGCATGTGGCAACAGCACTTTTGAATGTTACAGAATGCTGTTGAGGCATCCAGTATGCCTCCAGTTGCACAATGTCACCGTGTAGTTTATGGTGTATACAAAAAACATGCTCAAGTGAAAAAAGCAATAGTTGGCTTATAAATGAATGCCTCTGCATGCTTAGTGCTCTTAACGCAACAGTTAGTATTGGCAATCACATTTGGTGATAGTCATGGTGGCCTTATATCTTTTTCTCTTCTTTTTTGATGACATTTGGTAATTGTTATTGTCAGATCTTCATTTTTCTTGTGCTAAGTACTGTAAAACGTAAGGGGACAAAACGGACACTGGATATGAAGCAGACACGAAGTGACACAGGGGAGCGCAATCTACCAACTGGTTTATTGTCAGATCATATGTAGTCGCAATGCGTCTTCGTGGGCTTTATGATCTGTGGTATGATCTGACAGTAAACCAGTTAGTAGTTTGCACTCCCATGTGTCACCTCGTGTTTGCTTCAAATCCAGAGTCCATTTCATCCCTGTTGCGTCTTGCAGAACTTAGCGCATTAAAAATAAATACACGCCAATAGCCCAATTCATAGCTCAGCTAATTGTCAAATCTGTTGTAAAAAAAAAAAAATCAGGCAATGTTTTGAACTTTACAGGAAAATGTGTACTGTGCACAGGTTTGTACAATGTTCTAAACTTTTCTCGTGCTCTAAAATTAATCTCTCTTTCTAGTGCCATTATCTTGTACCTTTGCTGATAGGTGCACAAAAAGCAGCCATAATTTTTATTTACTGTTTCGTTAATAAAGCAAGTCCAGTGTCTGTTATGCTATGAATACCATGTACACACCATGCCACTCTTTAACCTGGTTTTAATTTACTGAACCTCGTGTTACTGATTGTATGCATGTTTCTACTTCTTGTTTCAGTTTTCACATGGCACAAGGGAAGAGTGCGAGGAGGTTTCATTGTACGTGTTTGAAAAAATTAGGCTGGACTTAACCTTTTCACCGTCTACTGCCGAAGAGGAAATCTTTACTTGCCCAATTCGACTTCACAAAGGTAATTCTACATAGAGAAAAACTGTATTGGATATTGGCATTCTAGTTTTCACTCTAATAATAACTTCTTCAGGTGGTTAACTGTAAATGAAAAAAATATATCTCTGACAGCTTTGCGTAATAAAGTGAACATATCTTACCTAACAAATTTTGTAAATTTCATATTTTACACATGGCATTATCACAATCAGAGCTAAGGAGCAGAGAAAACTGTTGTCAGCATGCAAGGAAAGATATTCTTAACAATGCCAGTATTTATCGTCACTGTCATATCGAGAGCTGTTACAGTGAACATTAAAGCAGCCTAAATTCTGCTGAAATGATTCATTAGCTGTTACGCGGTGCTACAGACCAAACATTGCCAAATAAGTTCCGCGGAAATCTGAGGAAGTTTTGTGAAAGAGAAAGTTTTTCTCATGTCCTGCTGTATTCCGAGTGTGTACATGTTTACGTATGTGCTTGAAATACAGCAGAACATGAGCAAGAACTTAAACATGCAAGATGCTACATTCTCACATAGTCACTATGTCACACATGCTATCAGTTGACTCACTGCATCTGTGAAAAGCCGCATAACATGACCCTAAAGTCACAGTGTCGCTTGACAGGATCGGTGTGTCACAGCATCATATTGCAAGAACAGTGGTGCATGTGCTTGACTAACAACAACTGTAATGGCACCTGGTTGGAAGGCTAAAACTTTCTGGGGTTTTATGGGCCAAAACAATGATCTGATTATGAGGTACATTGTAGAGGGGGTTCCGGATTAATTTTGACCACCTGGGGTTCCTTAACATACACCCAATGCACGATGCAGGAGTTTTTTTTTCTTTTTTTTTTTTTTCACTTCGCCTGCATCGTAATGCGACCACCACTGCTAGAATCAAATCCATGACCTTGAGCTTAACGCCATAGCCACAGGGCTACAGTGTCGGGTGGTTGGAGGGCTCATTTTGAATGATGTGCATGAATACTGTCACTGATAACGAAAGACGCAAGCCTGCCAAGTCTCCCAAATTATCTGCACAATGTATGAGCTTTGAATGTTTTGTACAGTTGTGCAGCTGAAGAAAATGTCGCCAGAAGGTAGCCTTTCCTATCCTCTAGTATGAAGGCCACCATTCTGATGTCAGTCTCAGTAGCCAAGCTGTTATCGCCATTGTTACCATGAAATCACATTGTTATTATTATAGCACCATTCAACAGCTGGAGAATTTGCCGCTGCAGAATGGGTCGCAGCGTTTACAGAATGCAGCCTTGTGAATGGGTGGCTATACATGTGGCCTCCTGAGATCTGCAGTGCTTGTGTCATGCTAATGATCTTGGAGGCCACGCTTAATACCGCATCTGTCTGCAAGATCTCTCAGTACTAAATGGCAGCAGTGGCATTGAGGCCTCCTTGGCCCATGTGTTGGAGATTGTCGAGTGTTTTCTATGCTAGTGCACTCAATGATATACCAAATCTGGTATATCTACCAAATCCAAATATACCAAATCTGAGCTTAACCCCGGCGCCAGGAGACCGGCCTCTAAAACTGGCAAACCTGACGAATCCCAAAAAAGCAGTCTTAACTTCCTTGAGACATCAGCCGAGCTGACAATATCTAGTTGCGATAACCCTTCTCTTGTGACGGTTCTTTGCGATTTAGTTGCTTGTCAGAAAAATGTCGCAAGACATATCCAAAATCAAAAATGCTGTGAATACGTGTTTCAATGCCTTGGAATTGCATGTGGCTGCTCTCGAAACTTCATGTTCGAAGGCACTGTCTGATCAAGACCCTGATCACCTTCGTTCTGAGGCGGTTTGCCTAAAGCGCACTGTTGCCAAACTAACTGCCAAAAACTGCTCACAAAAAAAAAACATAATCCTTCATGGCATACCAGAAGATACCAGTGAGAATCGTGAGACACTGCACACCAAGGTTGCCAACGTTTTCAATAGGCTTGTTCCCTTAACTGTCCGCATAGTGAACGCTTCCATAGGTTAGGCAGAATGCGCTCTGAGCGTTCTCGCCCTATCATTTTAATATTGCTTGATTTCAGCGATAAGCTGGTGATGCTGAAAAATGCTTATAAGCTGAAAGAATTTCCACATGAAGCTTTCCAAAGATTTTTGGTTTAGAGTGCATGCAGTACGTAAAAAGCTATGGGACGCTTCGGTTGAGCAGTGGAATAATGGCTCAGTTATTAAAATGAGGTTCGATCATTTATTTATTGATGCCATATAGATAATGTTCATTACAACTGGGACGGTGCACCAAATAGTTAAGTAATAGCTCGTGGTTTTGATTCCAGAGCAAGATTTCCAAATGTATCATCATCACTAGGTTGACAATCTCGTCCCTCTGCCACAGATCTTGCGCTTTTGAATGTCAGTGCCAGAAGCATGACTGACAAATTTCCACAGTTTCTTCCGCTAGTTTCTTCATGTTCTCCTCATGTTGTATGCATCACAGAAACATTGGCTTCACGAAGATATTCACAACTCAGAATTCACGCCTCCTGGTTACACTGCTGTCCGGTATGACCGTCAGAATAAGAAAGGCAGTGATGTTGCTTTGCTTTTACGTTCAGATTTTAACTTCAAAGTTCTACCAGGTCCTCCCAAGGTAAAATCGGTTTGGTGCAAGTTACTAGTGCATGAGCAGAATTAACAATTTGTGGTCTTTATCGCCGCCCTGATGGCCCTAGTGATTTGTTCGATAATATTTCGCATTTTATACATGACCATAGCCTCGACAGTTCTAACTTAATTGTTCTTGGTGACCTTGTTCCTGGCATTCACTGGCCTTCCTTACATATTCCGCCACTATTGCCTCTATTTGTAGAGAATTAATTACGTTTATTTTTTATTTTTTTGGTCCTATAACCTGATACAATTAGTTGGTAGGTCTATGCGGCAGAACTCCATGCTTGACTTAGTGTTTATCAGTGACAGTCTTGCTCATTTAGGTTTTAGGTATGATATCCTGGAACGAATCTTGAATCATAACATAGTTTTCGTACACATTAACTATCCTATCCCACATGAACGCTTTAGCTATTCCACATTTCATGATTTTAACAAGGCTGACGATATGTCTATCACTGATACTCTGGCAGATAACTTTGACCATTTTTCGTCACTTAGTACCGAATGTCATGTTGGCAGTCTTGTTGATTTTTTTGAGCCGTTAGTAAAATCTTGCATCAATAATTACGTTCCATTAAAAACAAGAAAGATAAGGAATAACCTTCCTTGGATTAACCAGTGTTATGATCGACCTGCCAAGTGTGAGAAATGTTCAGGCATGCATTCCCATGATGAGGTAAGCCCTCTTCCCTGAAAAAGCATCACCCATTTATGCCCTGAGAAGGCACAAAGGGAAGGATGAAGAAGAGAAGACCTGAAGGGCAGGAGCTCATTGACTTCAGAACCTGACGAAGGCACTGATACTTCCACAAATTCCCCAAGTTTTCCAGGAAGACATCGATGACCACAAGACCACGAGGGGTTATTTAAGGCCGTCCTGGCCCCCGTCTTAACCAGAACCACTCGACACTTGGATAGAGTCACTATCATGTACCAATGAAGTGAATGCATTCTTTTGTACTTTTTTGTCATTACCACGATGCCCGCCTTCGTCTTCGTTTCCTGATTCTTGCGGTGAAGACCCACCTCACCCAGTCGAGATCGTATCACCGGGATATCTTGCACCTGGCATGCCGTGTAGGTAGACCACGTAAATCAAAGTATTCTAATCCTGCGCTTCGCGTTTCTTTTCAAAAAGCCAAGAAGGAACTTCGTACACTTACTAAAAATGCTAAAGATTTCTATTTTTCAGTGCAACACCCTGTATTACTTAAATCAAATCCTCGCAGGTTCTGGACATCAATTTTACCTAGTGCAACGTGCAGCACCTCTTTCAAGATTAATGATGCTATTACTTACAACCCCGCCCTAGTTTTGAATCCTTCTAACTTGTACTTCCAATCTGTTTTCACTCTCGATAACCATGTAGTTCCAAAGTTTAGTTGTGATGCACAAACCATTAAATTAGGCGATATTGTAATAAGTTCTGATGGTGTCTTAAACCTCATCTTGAATCTCGACATTAAAAAGTGTACCGGTTCAGATAGTATCCTAAATTCTTTCCTTGTCCTCCCTATGGACAGCTCAGTATCTTACTGTAATCTTCGCGAAATCCTTAGACTTTGGTGAAGTATAAACTAAATGAAAAACAGCCGAAGTCCCGCCTTTGTATAAATCAGGTGATAAACAACTTATCTCTAACTACAGGCCATTATATCTCACACCCCAGTCATGCAAGATGTTAGAGCACATTTTTTTTTCACAAACATATAATCGAATTCCTAAACTCTAATGACATTCTAACATCTGCCCAACATGGTTTCCGTCATGGTTATAGCACTGTAATGCAATTAGTCGATTTTGTTCATGATATCGCTTCTAACCTAGACATAGGTAATCAAGTAGATGCCATCTTTATTGTTTTCTCCAAAGCTTCTGACTCTGTGCTTCATTCTAAACTACTGGTAAAATTAAACGCCATACTCATTCATCCCTGTCTTGTTTCTTCGATATCCAGTTTTCTTTATCGCTCACAGCTTGTTATTTTAACTCAGTGGAATCGACTCCTGTTGACGTTACGACAGACATTCCTCAGGGATCATATTAGGCCCTTTATTTTTTCTAATATACATCAGTAATTTACCTCGTAGCACCTCAACTAAAATCAGACTTTATACAGATGACTGCGTATTTACGAATCTATTAACTCCATTGATGACCACCACTTTCTTGCCCAATCCCTTACGTCTTTCTGCAACTGTAGTAAAACAGTTGTGATGTCATTGCCTATAGACAGAGCCCCCTCTCATTCATTTATTCTCTGGATGGCATCCAACTTAAAAGAGTGTCTCAGTATAAATGCTTAGGTGTCAATCTAGCAGAACATCTTTCTTGGTCTAAACATATTGAATATGTAAATGGGAAAGCCTAAATAAATTTGGTTATTTGTGCTGCACTTTAGCTAAGACCCCGCAATACTATATAAAACATCAATTCACCTTGTTTTAGAATATGCATCTGTCGTTTGGTTCCCCTACAAACAATGTGAAATAAACTCTCTTGATAATGTCGAAAATCTATTTGTTTCATTTGCCAAAATTACAGCTGCAGTTTCTCACCAACACAGGCTCAACAATCTTTGAACATTGAGCCATTACTTTCATGTTGTCACATTGGAGCCTTAAAACCTTTATATGCAATTAATAATTCCACCTCTGGTCTTTCTTATGGTGACTATATCATATTTACTAACACAAATTGTACCCGTAGCTCCCACGCCTTGAACTAACACCTATTTATGCCCATACTAACACATTCAAGTACAGTATTTTTCCACGTACAATAGAGCTTTCGGATTCTCTACCCGGTAACATTTGTTCACTGCTACTAAAAGATTCTATAGCCAGCACTGGTAAGCACTTCGCTAACATGTAAAGCGTCTCTTTTTGATCATTCATCTTTTTATGTATATGTGTGTTTTTAATGTGTAATGCATAGTAATGTACTATAATGTTCCCACTCCTGCTATAGCCCTGTATTGGGCTGCAGTATATGGTAAGAAATAAAGAAATCTGGCAACGGCATAGTTTCATGATGACGATGATCCTTCTTATGTTTCATTGTTTATGATGATTACATTTAGTTTATTTATGATGCTAGTTCAGAGAAAAAGTTCCGTGATAAACATTCAACAGAATTAGTTTAGTTGTTTAAATGAATGGTGCTGTGTTTGACACTTTTTGTTGGCTTTTGCTTGCTTTCACTAGATTAGAGTTCGCCACAACTTGGTATCTCTTTCTTTGCAGACTCCACCAACCATCAACGATACATCTGTGTTCACAATGCTGGTGTGCATGCCGTGGCTGTGCCCTTCATTGACCATCTGCAAGCATTCGCTGAAGATGGTGAGTATTGTATGAGGGTTGATCCAGCAATAAGGTTCCCAAAGAGCTCCAGCCACATGGGGAAATGCGAGGAGAAATCCAGCAACACTGCTGCGCACGGCTTTTCCCCCACTCTTGATTCCCCCCGGCCGCACTTCGCTGCACTGCTCATTCTTGGCTCAGTAGCCGTCCGATATGGAGGTTCCCATTGTTGATCCCGCCAAGTGCGAGAGTCGTTCTGTACTTCGCTTTTTGCACGCCAAAGGAACTCCACCCATGGATATTCATCATCAGCTGACAGAGGTGTATGGCGACAAGTGTATGTCTGTTCAACACGTCCAAAAGTGATGCAGGGAGTTTAGTGCAGGTCTGAATGAAGTCCACGATGAAGAACGGACTCCATAGAAGACCACCGTTTTGGAGGCGGTTATCGAGATGGTCCAATGCAAAGTGCTTTAAGACAGGCGGATCGCCGTCCGGGAACTTGTTGCTCAGATTCGTGGGAGTTCTTACAGTACAGTGGAAAGAGCTCTGACTGAAAAATTGGGGTATCACAAGTGCTGTGCTCGATGGGTACCACGGCTCTTGACATCAGACCACAAGGAGAAACGCCTTGACTGTGCTCGCCAGTTTCTTCAAAAGTGTCAAGACGCTAAGGAAGGATTATTGGACTCCATTGTTACGGGAGACGAAATGTGGGTGTTCCATTTCACTCCCTAAACGAAACAAAAATCCTAACAGTGTCATCACCCAGAGTCACCAGTTGCAAGGAAGTTCAAACAAACTGCTTCTGCTGGCAAAGTCATGGCCAGTGTTTTGGGGGGATCGTAAGGGGATACTGCTGATTGATTTCATGGAACGTGGGACAACAGTCAACTCGGGCAGTTATTGTGCAACTGTCACGGTCTCAGGGTGGTAAACACGACGCAAAGAACGTTTGAGTTAGGAAAAGCCTTTATGGGGCATGAGCATAAGAAAAATACATATATCCAAAAAGCACGCGTTGCCGACCCAATGGAAAAACACCAACAAACGACAAACTATATACAAAGCTAGCTAATCGAAAATATTGTCTTAAGTCCTCGCACACGACGTATTATGAAGTTGAAAATATTTACATAAAGTCTATCAATGTGGCCATGCCACTTCGTCGTCGCTGCTTCCGACGACACGTCGTTGGGCCCACCGATGCGTCATAGACTCGATGCCGCTGTGTCCGACGTTCGTTCCACAGTTGGCCTGGTCAGGGGGTCAGAAGGGTGGAGTGACCTAGGCGCCTGAATCGCCCAGTCAACTCCGCAAGCTGCGGATTGTAGCCGCAGGGAATCTGGGAAGCAACGCCGTCAGCCTGTAGCTGAGGCTTCCAGTGGGAGGTCCACTCAGCTCGCGGGTCGTGGCCGCAGCAGCTGAACGACTGCTTCCACTGGGTTGCCGCCGTCTCTGCGATCCGCCCGTCCTCTTCAGCCTCCAGCCCCTTCTCCTCGCCTTCGTCCCAGAGCGTAGCTGGGTCACCCTCTTCGGCTACTTGTCCCTTCTCCCATTGGCCACGTAGCTGCGCGTGCACTTTTGCGCTTCTTCTTCTGCTTTCATATTGTATTCTTTTTATTCATACGCTCTTATTTTCTGTCTCTTTTCTTCTTATGTTCTGCTTTTTCTTCTTTCTTTCTTCCTTTATTGACTCATGACAGCAACACTAAGAAAACTCAGGCGAGCTATTGAAAACCACCAGCGAGGACGACTGGCAGCCAGTGTAACGCTGCTTCCCGACAACACCCAACCTCACGTCTCCCGTCAAACCCAGGAACTTTTGACAAACTTTGGGTGGACTGTCATGCCCCACCCACCATACAGTCCAGACCTCGCGCCTAGTGATTATCACTTGTTGCCCAAGTTAAAGGAACATTTGAGTGGACAACGCTTCTGGAGCAACGATGAAGTCAAAGAAGAGGTGAAACGCTTCCTCAATGGGTTGGCGGCAGAGTTCTACGTTATTGGGATACAGAAATTGGAGCACGGTCTACAAAAATGCATACAAAAAGATGGCCATTATGTAGAAAAATAGAGCAATGTTTCATCTTTCCAGTGATGCAAATTTTTATGAGAATAAACAATGTTGTCTATTTCTAAAATTGATGGGAACCTTATCTCTGGATCGACCCTCGTATAATTAATTTATTAAGCTACGTATGCTTAGTCTCTGGTGGCCTTTTACCCATATGTTCTAGAGGTTTGTTGTTTTTAGTTGGACCTTGTTATTTTCCTCTCTTCGAGAAGGTGTACTATGAACAGAACCTAATTAAGGCAAATGTTTTTCAACAGAGAAGCAGAACTGTCTGCACACTATGTGGCTTTCAGAGAATAACAACATGTACATCTGATGGCCGAATACATAATGCAAGTACATAAAAGAAGTGCATTTGAAATGCTGGAATACAAATATCCTAGTAGTGTATTGCTTACTGTAGTGTCATTCTGAATCTTTTAGTTTGCCTAGTGTGATATGCATAGATTGTTCCTCGTGCAAGCTAATTGAAGTAATGAGTATGCACTGTGCAGAGAAAGAAAAATGAGCTGTGAAGTTTCCTGGTATGATCACAAGGACACGCAGTAACTTGTCTTCAATGAATGTGACCAGTTCAGTTGAAACATTCCAGTATAAAGTGAGTGCTGCCAAATACCAGTGCTGATGTTATTCAGACTTTGCTTTTGACATTGTTATGGTGCAACCAGAAGCAATGTCTATTGCAAATGCTGTGTTTTGCCTATTAATTCTGTTTTTATTGTAATTTAATGCTTTTGCCATTAGAGAAGGAAAAGAATTCTTGTCCTTAGCAGCATTCAAACTCATAACTTTTTGATTGTGAGAACGGTGCTGTAAACGGAGTTCCACTGAAGTGATTGAGTAGTAAGAGCATTTTATGGCAGCTTGACAAACTTGTACCAAGGCAATCAGACATGTCTCGTGCATGCGTCGTGGAAGGCTAGACTCTGGTGTTGCAAGCACTGGAACACAATGCACAATAGTGAAGAGACATATTAGTTAAAGTGCCCCTCACTAGGCCCCATAGCAGATTTTGGTTGTACACTGGAAGTTGTTATGTGTCCTCTAGGGAGTGTTCTGCCACAAAAATTTTTCAAATTGGCTCATTATCCAGATAGTAATATTTCAGTGAGACGAACCGATGATTTCAGCAGGCGGGCTCCACTGCCAAGCAAGATGCTCTCTCCACTTGTCCCGTCTAGCCCTCGCAAGCGAAATTACTTCCCTGCGTTCTCCCATACCAGACCTTGAGGATCGCGTGACGCATACGTCACAGGCCCCGCCTTCACTTTTTTCTTTTTCCCGGTGCTATGCATTTCCACTGACGGTGTCGTGTGCGAACTGCTGTCTTGTTCGCCCAGCGCACAGTTTTGCGCACTATGCACAAGGAAACATGACTAGTGGTATAATTCAGTGCTACATAAATACTGAGGCAGAACAAGTGGATCGCAGAGCATGATCACGTGCTGGAGCACGGTGTAAAATGGCATAGTTTCAGTACCTACGCACGTGACCGCACGACCGTGGGAACAAGCAGACGAAGCGGAAGTACATTCCTATTCCTTCGATGCGAAGTAAAACATAAAACACGCAGACATTCCATTTGTGTGTTCTATTATTACTCTAAACTTCAATTCATCAATTAAAGCAACAGATCGCACAAATGACAGATGTTGTCTTGAATAATTCTCGAAGTCACGTGTCACCACGAGCAGCGTCACACTGCGGACACGACTACGTCACCGTTCAGCTTGGAGCGCGGCGGCCGCGAGGAGAAGGAAAACCTACGTTCGGTATGAAATTTCAGGTCTTTCCACGTTGCATAGCGATGTAATACTTTGCAGACACTATCATTATCGCTCAATGTATGTTCTGCGCTTGTCAGCTTAAAATGGCCAGACCTGGTGAGGGGCCCTTTAAAGTGTATAGCCAGATTCCTTATATATTGAATGATAAACATGAAACACTTGTTAATGAGAAAGGTAGCAAATGAGCATTATGTGTGCATTGTGATGTGTTGTGTAAATACGTTCACCAGAGGAAACATTGACTCACCTTGGCTATTGCAATTACATATCACTCACTCTGTAAAGCGAAGCGCCTCATAGTTTTCTCTAAACACATACATATTTGGCCAAAGCACAAATTGCATCATCACATATCTATTAAATAGCATGATGCACAGATACCAGGTTTGGTAGGTAGCTTGCAAAGGTTCGTTATAAAACATTGCAAAATACTTTTAATAGACTAACTGCAACAAAATTTTACTTTGGCTGAATTGGTTATAGATGATTAGTGTATATAATTGAAGCAACCTTGGCAAAGCTCAGTGGCTGGTATTTGTATACTTTTCTGATTAGCAGCCCTTCCATCAGCACCTGAGCAGGTGATGCTTGCACTTTGTGGTTAGTGGAATACCTGTTTAATTCAACTGCTCTTTTCTACTGCAACCTTTTTCTGATTTTTAAGAATCTTCTTGTGGGCAGCTCCCTTAAATTGTGTACCTTACTTCTCTGTTGTTGAAGCAGCCTTCCAGGACGGGGGTTACACGAATCATGTAAAAGTGAGCGCATGGTGTAAGCAATAAATTCCAGAATTTGGTCAGGTGTAAAAGACTCGTGAATGACCATCTGAGCATGGCAATGACGTATCTCAGTGATGCTGAAATAATCTTATTTGCCCCATTTTCCGTTTTGCTCATCGTAGGCACCATAAATTGGACTTCAATTAATTTTGCTTTGCCTGAGTAGGTGGCCAACAAGCTATGTGGATGTTGTTTCTGAGAGTCCCTTTTCGCTTGTACTCTACAGACACAGCCATGCAGATGGTGTCACAGCTGCACACTGAAACATCCATAGTAGAGAGCCTGTTGTGCACTCGTGCCTTGGCCAGCAGCAAGCCTGCACCTCCTATTGGGGTAGCTGTGGTACCGGGACACCCAGGACCACTACTGATTGTTCTTACGGCGGCCTGGAAGCTGGTCACCATAACGCTTATGTAAGTTGGCATTACTAGCTCAGTTCAAGACAATATTTCTGAAAGAGCAGTACATACTTCATTTTGCTTGCCCATTGGGCCTGTAGGGTTCAGAGTTTGCCTTTTCTGAAGCAATGTATTTTATATGGCTGGCATCTAGGGTGTTTTTTTGCAAGCGTCAGCAGTTTCTTCAAGTGAGCTCATGGTTTCATCAAGAGGACCAGTCTCAAGCTTATGCTGACGGCCCGATTTTCTGGGCGCGTAGTAGTAGCTCAATGTGCTGTGCTTTGCTTTATTACTTTAGTGTTGCAAAACTGTTGTTTGCTTCAATTAGTAATTTGGTGAAAGCGATGGGCAATGTTTGGCGAGATATCACGGGATCCTTGCTGAAGCATGTCTGATGCTACCCATCATAGTTGAAAGGCACACTAAAGAGACACTAGCACTAGAAAGGAATGTATCAACATTAAAATGAAGAAACATTAAAGAAAGGAATTTAATATCAAATTAAAATGTCTTATGTTTCCCTGCCTTCATACTTGCCAAGTACCATCCTTTTATGTATGAGAACCTAGGGGTAAATCTAGTTTTGATACATTTCCCAAAATGCGTAAGCTGAGTACACTTCTTTGCTGCATGGAAACTGCAGGCAGGGTTACCAGAGTTACTTGCCAGCCCTGCTGTCCCAGAGCCAACAAAACACACCGCTGACAAGCAAGCAGGGTGCCAGCAGCAGTCTGGTGGCTCACGTGCAACAGCTGTTGGATGGTCACAGCCTCCCTACACTCGCGCAAGCGGCTGAGGATTGCACACCTCAGCAGAGCCTCGAGCTCCTACTGACTGCCACACAGCGCATCCGTGAGCAGTGGATCCAGAAGCTTGAGGCTTGCCAGCTACTCATTGCACGGAGGTGAGAACACTGCACTAAGGGGCGCTCCTGTTCAGTCATATTTTCTGCAGGTTGCGCCAGAGCAACAGTACTTGGAGAGAGCTGTTTTCTGTTGGTGAAGTTGGTGATTTGTACTGTGCAGGATATGCACTAGAAGCCATGGACTGGGATTAAGACACGCATAAAGCACCTCTGTATGTGTCTTTATGTGCACCCTACTTAGTGCATAAACGAGAAGAAAGGGGGTTAACCAAGGGGCCCGATTTTTTATTAGTCATATCATAAGGAGCCAACAAACACTGACACCAAGGATAACATAGGGAAAATTACTTGTGCTTAATAAATGAAAATAAAGAAACCATAAATTTATGGAAATCAAAGTAGATGAAAAAACAACTTGCCGCAGGTGGAAACCGAACCCATAACATTCACATTTCGCGTGCGATGCTCTACTAATTGAGCTACCATGGCACCATTTCCCCATTAACTTTCTTGGGTATTTATATGTCCTAGTAGAACCCTGGGAGTGTTAGCCAGTGCCACCATCACATACCTTGGCGGCGGACTTAGTGCATGTCTTGTAGCAAATTCCCACTTAACATTACTTCATTTATTGCGTCCAGGTTTCATGTCACATTGAGATCGAAAAGTCTTGCTGTGCAGTTGATTGGCTATTTACCTTCAGCAATGGCTCAGAGGGGCTATGTCGTTTTGCTGCTGTGCACAGGATAAGCCCTGGCCTTAGCAGTTCCATTCCACTAGGGACAAAATGCAAAAAGCTGCCTTGCACCGTGCTCTGTGTGTGCCTTATGGCGACTCTGCATTAATACAAAGAGTACCATCCGCCGCGAGTTCAAGCTTAGTAAGCATCAGGGCCAGCTGTGGTCTCTTGAATAGTCGTGTGCCACAGTGCTGCACACGAGCGACAAGCAGAAGAACCGAGGGGTCTGATTTGTGTTAATCACACACAAATAAAGCCAACGGACAAAGAATCCAAGGAAAACGCTGTGCACATGCACTTGGCCTCCGAAGAAAACCAAGCACTGTACCATGAGAAACACAGTAGTGCTCAGGCTATTGAAGAAGAGGTTTATCGCCATGCAACCTCTGGTGATAAACGATGCTGCACAAATACCCAATCCTTGGTGGCACAGCAGGCAAAGGCCCCTGCGCACAAGGGTGAATGCACTAAAAGGGCACGGCTGTACTGCATGCTTTCACTAACCAAAGAGACTGGTTGTGAGAGAATAGGGCAACCTGCATCAGTGTTCACCGCAAGTGAGTGCACCCCAACGTAGTACAGTGGACTCTGGTTAATCAAATTTTTCAGTGAATACAATTTTGACTGAAGGTCTTGCCCTGTGCCCATACATTTCTGTGAGCCCAAGCTTTTGTTATTTCTATCTTGAAATTGGCCTTTGCCAGATGAATCAAACTTGGCTGGTCAGCACACACGTGCCTGATCCCATTAGTGACCCCAATGCTGACTCCCATCTTGGTAGTGCTTAAGGTGCAGCGAATGCGCTGAACACACATAATTGTCCATCGAAAATGCCTATCACTGGCCTGAAACAGAAAGATTTTAAAGCAAAAATGGTAGCTCACAATGAATTATTACAGTATTTACCCGATTCTAATGTGCACCTTCTTTTGTGTGTGTGTGCGAAAATTTGTTCGAAGATTACCTGTGCGGTACAACTTTAAATGAAACCAAAATCGCGTTTGTGCATTTTTGGTTTCCATCAAAAGCCTACCGTCAGAACCAGGCTGGCCAGCATCATTGCCGTTGCCATCACAAGATGGTGACTATGGATGGCAAGAGAAAAACTTCTCGGATATCATGACAACAGTGCACTACTTTTAGTACTATTATGGAATTGCATTGAAATGATAAGTTGTTTTACATGTTAAGCCAATGGCAACAAGTCATGTGTGTTTTCAGTGTTCCGGAGAATTGCATGCATCGCAGGACGGACTAGTGAAGTAGTTAGTCTAGGCGTGAGCCACCATACCGTTTGTGATTATTGTGGAGTTGGATAAATAAAGAATATTGAGCATGCTATTGACCATTCAGAGGACAACACGTTCCTGTTGACGTAATAGTTCTGCAGAGACCCGCAAGGTGGAAAGAAGTAATTAACCCTTTGAGTGTCGAATTATTTTGAAAAAGCTTTCCCAGGTGGTCAAATTACTTTATTGCCGATCTTGAATCCACAGAATCTATAAAGCCGGAAATAAATAGTAAAAAAAAATTAGGAACAGTATTTTGGTGTCGGCATCACTCAGAACTGCAAAATGTTCAATAGTATTTCAGAGTGTGGTACTCCTTGAAACACGGGTCTACGCACAGTGCCTTATTGCAGTCTGCACACCTAAAACGCGTGTCTGTTCTCCTCTTGGAGCGACGAGTTGTATTGGCACACACATGACATATTCTCTGCATGCGGCTGCCTTGGGCAGAGGTCTGAGGCACCCTCTCGCGTAAGCACGTTGCCGCAGAGAGCGAGAATACCTCGTGAGCGGCGGTGATAAACAAGCTAAGAGCAGCGGCAATCAAGATAGAAATCAACTTTCGCCGCCCCTGCAAGAGAGTGCCGACAAAGAGAAAAATCACGTTTTGCGCGCCTCCGTTGCGATCACGCGGCGCAACCGAAACCGCGTTGCCGCTGAGAGCGAGACTACCTCTCGAGCAGCGATGATCAACAAGCTAAGAGCAGTGCCAATAAAGATAGAATTCAACTTCCCCAACCCCTGCAAGAGAGTGCCGACAAAGAGAAAGATCACGTTTCACCGAAACCACCGAAACCACAAAAGGGGTGTTGCCGCAGTCTGCGCGACGCGCTGAAGCTAGAAATCAGTTCTTTTTATCTCTGCAAGAAGATAGCGCAAACTTCAAATGCTTCTTGTAAGTCCTAAGAGGTGGCAGCGCCTTCCAGTAAGCACGCATCATCATCATGGCGCAAAATTTCAAATGGAGGGTCGAAACCGTACCCGTACGGCAAAGACCTTACAGGACAGAAAACCACCGCCGTACATATACGGCAAAAACCTTCAAAGGCTTAATAAAGCGAAAATGAAACATCCACCTAATCGTAGCTAAGTGCTATGAAGGAAACCCATACGGGTTCCTCGAAAGAAAAGCTTCGCAGTTAAAGAAAAATTCGACCTGGTCTGGGACTCGGAACTCGGGACCACTGCTTTTCCGGGGCAGCTGCTCTGCCATCTGAGCTAACCAGGCGGCTAGCAGATGACAGGCGAAGTCGAATTTCTCAACAACTCGGAAGCAAAGGCAAGAGTTTGACATAATATGTAGTTCTGCGGAGACCCGCAAGGTGGAGAGAAGTAATTAATAAAGGGAAAATGAGACATCCACCTAAACGTGGCTAAGTGCTACAAAGGAAACCCATACGGGTTCCTCGATAGAAAAGCTTCACAGTTGAAGAAAAATTCGTCCTGCTCCAGGCCTCGACCTCGTCCTGCTCCGGGACTAGTGGTTGTTCATATGCAATGATAAAGTGCTGTCTGAAAGTAATGACGATAGACATTAAGTAAATAAGTTCGCTTTCTGTAAAGGTAAGGTTTACTGGTTTCATCTTTTTCTTATTGCCAGGATTAGAGGCATGCTGTTTCTTGCTGAAGATTAAGCTTACATTCGGTTTGTGCTTTGTTTAGGAGCTCTAGTATAATTTCTACACTAGTGTTCTACTTTGAACCCATAAAAAGTGGGTACGTATACAATACCGGGACATGTTATCAGGCAAATGTACTATCAAATGAATCAGCGGTGTGTTTCTATGATTTTTCTGCCTCTCGTTTCATTTGGTCCATTGGATAATTCGACCAATTTCATTGGTCCCATTAGATTCGAATTAATGGAAGTCGACTGTACTGCCATGTATGAGTACTAAGAACTGCTCTTTGGATTAGCATTTGGGAAAAGACCATCCAAGGTACACGCCATGTAGATTAGCTCAAGTCTGAGCACTTCCTCAAGGGGCCATAGAGAGGAGAGGAAAAGAGTGTGTGGACCTTGAACTTCCCTGAAGATGTTTTCTTTGTACTCATTCTTAGTCATACATGCCACATGTGGCTGGAAGATTGAGGGCTCAGGCTCGATTCCCATCAGCAGAGATTCAGTGGAAACAGTCCACTGGATGAGCGTACGCATTTGGGCTGGTTGGTTCATGATTACGAGCAATAAAAACAGCGCTAAACGACAGGACGAGTGAAGGGACACTGTTGTCTGTGTCTGTTGTGTCTGTTGTGTCCGTTGTCTGTGTCCCTTCACTCGTCCTGTCGTTTAGTGCTGTTTTTATTGCTCGTAGTCCACTGGATCTTCCAGTGCAAAGTGATAGCACAGCCTGTCCGACCCCTAAGCAACCAGATGGCATTGCGATACGGTTTCTTGAAGAAAAATAAATACAGGTAGTCTGTGCTTACTTACTGGTTGTGTTTGCATTTTCCTTTTTGGTTCTTTCATTGGTATACTTTTTACAACCAGTGGTAGCACCAAAATTTTTCTTTTGGATGTGGGGAGGGGGGAAGCAGAGTATAATTATCCATTTTTGTTGGGAGTGCAGAAGGGCACTTCTTAGTGCTAGAGGGGTATAGGGGGGTATGAGAAAATATGGGCCCCTGTTTACAACAGGGTATAAATGTTTCTTTTGTGGCAGAGTTCAGGCTGCTCACGATCAAAGGGATCTGCAGCTGGAGAAGTTGAGTGCTCTGCTTGAAGAACTGGGAGTACTTCAGCAACGTGACAAAACGCTGAGAACCAGATATGAAGCCCTGTACTCCACACAGCAGAAGCTTGTGAAAAGGTAGGCTTATCTTATATAGTTTATTGCTGAAGTTTCTTGGAAAGAAAAGTGTCCTTGTGTTTTCCCACTTACTGTCTTCATCTCTTTATGCCGTTGTAAATGTGAATAATTCCAGCTGCGGTGTCAAAACTTGAAGTTGTAACGTCCTAGGTGTGTGGCCTGTGGCATCTGACAATAAACGTCTCTTAACTTGCAGTCTCTATTGTGTGATAAGTTAAACAGTGTAAAACAAATGGAATGCAGAAATCACAGATAAACTATTAGGGTGCAGAACCAACTAGGCCTAATTTTTGCCTTAGTGCCACTTGATATACTGAGTATGTACTGGGTCTCCCAAGTAACTTGAGCCAAACTTTTAAGATGTGCAGATGCCACATCGCTAGACAGAACCAAGGTAATGTTGTTTGCCGTCACTTGGAGATACTCACATTATTTCTTGCATTCTGCCTAATCACATAATTAGTGTTAATTAACCCTTTCAGGGTCGATTTTTTTCGCAATATGCGACCGCCCAAGGTCAATTTTTTGTAATGCAGGTTCCAATTCTTCTGAGAAACCTATTCCGAAAAAAATTTATCGTAATTTTTCTGGGGTGACCGTAAAGTCAGAAAAAAAATATTTTGCATTGGTATATATGTACTGTTTATTCATGAATAACAACAATTAAAGAAGGAAATAAACTTATAAGAATTAAAAGTTTGATGTATCGTTATACACATAGTTCAAGGCTTAGGAAAGGCGCACACGAGAATATTTCGCAGGTCTCAAATGTTCCTGCTCTTACACTAATAGTTACGTCCGTAGCATAATCGAACTGCGTGAGTGAGCGCACTCAAGAAAACTGTGTGGTTGTGTGCCAGTCAAAAAAGCAAAATGTGTAACAAACTTCTGCTAATCTTCATCTTATTGCCAACCAGAGGCGATTAGTTCCCGCGAGTCTCCAAAAAAGGAAAAGGAAACGCATGCACGGCGGCATCCTTCCTATGCGCACCCCAGTGAGCACTAAACAAATGAGAAACAGGCGGTCGCCTTTTGAGCGATTAGTAACAAAATAGCCATCAGTTTTGCGAGCACAAGAAACCGAAACCGCCGCCCGCCCACCAGCGCGCCAACGCGCGAGCGGTAGTATGTAGACGCGCCGGAGCAAACTAGTTCTAAAACAAACCATGCAACGAAAACCGAGAGAGGGTGGTGCGAGAAAAAAAAATCCCTGTATTCCCACATAGTGGCAGCACATGCCAGGAAAGAAAAAGGTAGGAAATTTGCTCGCTTTTCAAGCGTACTGACAGCGCAGTAAATATATGGCATCGACCATTTTGGACTTGTTTGCGGCTCTGTATATTTAGGTAATTGACCCTGAAAGGGTTAATCAATCAACATCTCAGATATTATAATTAGATTAAAAGCATCAGTGAGAAAATTGTAGAGACACAAGTGCCTTGAGTGGCCAATCGCGCTGCAATTTTGCATGTGCACTTGAAGAAAACACTTTTATGTAGCACATATTGAGCAACCGATAGCTGTATCGGGAGCTTTTCATGTTGCTCTTATAATTTTCTCATGGACACTTTCCATATAGTTATAATATTTGAGAAGTTAATTAATTAAGACTAATGATGTAATTAGGCAGAATGTAAAAAATAATCCAAGTATCTCCAAGTGACACCAAACAACATTACCGTGGTTCTGCCCAGCTACATGGAATTTGCATATTTTTAAAGTTTGGCTCAAGTTACGTGGGACACCCTATATTGTGACAAATGACAAAAATGCAACAAAATATTGTGACCTGTCTTGAATAACGACGGTTCATTTTAAAAAAAATATTATATACATTTTAAAGATATTCCTCATTCAATCTTTGTGATAGGGGTGTGCAAATATAAAGGATTTTGAATACGAATCGAATAATATGCACATGCATTGATTAGCAAGTTGGCTTATTGTAACATGATGTTGAAACATTGCAATTACATTGTAATTGGTAAAAAAAATTGAACTAGCAAGTCGTTATGCTAAAAGATTGTGTATTTGGCTCATGTTAGCTTTGGAAAATTGAGTAATTTGCGCCAGTTATCTGTTCCCACCAACCTGTGCCTTATTATACCACATCAGTTTTCCGTAAACCCAGAGGCGTTTGACACTCCGTCACTGATTGCATCTCATGTCAAGTAATAAGCTCAGAATTGGGGGTGGAACTTGTAAAAGAGTGCACCCTCGCTGTTCGCAAACTCGTGTCCCTTGCTACTGAGAGGCTGGCTTTTCTGCAAAGCTTAGACGTCCAGTGGCTAAGCCGGTTCTGCAGGCGAAATTTCGCCAGCAGCATGAAATTACTTATGTCTCGTTATAACGAAGTCGAAAGGGCGCTAAATTTTGTTCGTTATAAGCGTTAGTTCGTTATAGCCACTGACTAATAATTTGAAACTAATTTATTGCACACGAGCGTGCACTTACTACAGGTAAGCCATCGCCGAGGTGTCAGCTCCCGTCGCGGCCGAGTGGCTGCGTCTGCGGCAAGTGCTAATCGTCCTTACCGATATCGCACACAGGGACAAACTGGAATCAAACACATAAGAACTGATTTTATTGCCTTCCATGTAGATGGCACGAACCTTTCATGTTGACGGCGCAAAATAATCGGTTATGCTTCGCTGCTGTGTGTTCCTTAACCGAAGGATGGTCTTCTCAGCAGCAACAGCTATCTCAAGCCCATCTGCACCGTCTTAGTGGCAGCCGAAGTAGTGGCGCAGCAAGTACACCGCGTCCAGTGCCTGGGACGATGTCAGTACGTCGTAAGCACAGGGTGGAGTGTCGTTGTTCCCTGCGGCACTTTCATCGTCGCTTCCTTCATGCTCCCAGGTAGCAAGCACAAAGTCGTCGTCTGTCAGCTCCTCCATTGCCAGAACGTCGGCATCCACGCTCACGTAGTCGCTGAAGGTTTCACCTTCACACGCGACACCGGCATCGTGGAGCACCCTCTAGGACGCTAGGGCTTCGTCTGATACAGCGGCACCATTAGGTAGGGCTATTCGGTCCATTGAGTTGCTTTCGTTGGCAGCAAATGATGCACGTCGAAAGCAGTTGGCGATGGTGCTGGCTGTCACGTTCATCCATGCCACATTAAGCATCTCTATTGCCATATGCAAATCGGCCTTTGTGTCGCAAGTCAATTGCATGTTTAACAAAAGTCGGTCTATCCCCCGCTCCCGGTATCCTGCCTTAAATGACATTATCACGCCTTGATCAAGGGGCTGTATCACTGCCGTGCAGTTTGGGGGCAAGAACCGAGGTTCGATGTTCATCGGTGCAGCATTGGTGTGGTGGGCAGCACAGTTGGCCAAGAAAAGGCATATCTTGCGATTCTACCTCTTCCAACTTCTCGTCCCAGTCATGCAGCCATCTCGCAAAAACTTCCCTTGTCATCCAGGCCTTCCAGTTTGATAAGTACTTTGGTTGAAGTCGCCTCTTTGCTTTAAAGCATCGTGGCGACATGCTTTTTCCTATCACCAAAAATGGCATCTTCTCTGATCCGTCCATATTCGTACAAAGGAGCACAGTGACACGAACCTTACTATGTTTCCCACTGCGACAGAGCTCATCTTTTAAAGATGGTTCTTCTGTGGTAACATTTGGTATAAGAGAGCTGTTTCATCAGCGTTGAACACATCCTTCTCTTCATACTTTTCAAGGAGAGAACCAACGTTAGCTTTCACCCACGCCATTGCGGTTTCATTGTTGACGGCCTGGGACTCGCCAGTGACGACTCTGCCAACGATATTGTGGCGCTCCTTAAAATGCTGCAGCCAGCCATCACTTGCAACGAAGCTGTCGCAGCCCATGCTGCAAGCAAAGTCTCTCATTTTTCTCTGGAGCAGTGCCCCACTCACGGGCAAATTAGCAGCCCTTGCATTCAAAAACCACTTGAACAGCGCCTCTTCCATGGCTTCAGAAGCAGGAGACTGCAGCTTCTTCCAGCTACCTTTCCTGGCACGTGCAACAGTGCCAGCGATGACTTCTTTGCTGCTGAGGATTGTAGAAAGGGTACTCAGTGCGATGCCGAACTCCTTGGCCACTTGAGTTTTCTTCGTGCCTGACGCGACAGCCTTAATTATGGCTGCCTTCTGATCCAAGGTGATAACTTTCCGTTTTAGCTTCAAGCTGCTGCTGCCATTCATTTCTCTGTCATGAAACTGGCGACACGGCAGAAAAAGCACTGACGGACAGCGTATGGAACAACGCAAACAAAGGTGCGCTGCACTCATCTGGCAGTGCACACTGCACGCAACAGACAGAGTGGCTTCGTTGCTTGGCCGGCTTGGCTTGGAGCGTTGCCGGATGATGAGGGGCCGCCGCGAGAGATTTGAACTGCCGCATCGGAGGGCCGCAGCGCGTCACGCAATTTAAGAAAGCTATATGTTGTGTACAAAGTGGTTTGTTAGGTGCGATATTGGAATGAAGATTTTTAGTTATATACGCTGATCAGTGAAGCTTTTTTCGTTAAAACGAAATTTTAAACACATGGGTTTCTATGAGACTTTCAAGGGGAATTACAATTCTTTCGTTATATCCATTATTTCGTGATAAGCCATTTTGCTATAACGAGATTTAAGTGTATTGCAAAATATAGCACAAAATCATACATGCTTTCTTGGATTAAGTATAAATAAACGCCAAGAACTATGTTTGCTCTCGCACAGCCAACAATACGATTTATATCGAATATTCGAAAATTTTCTAATACCTACCTAGTTCCCAAATCAGATATGAATATAAAAAAATATAACATTCGATAATATTTGAAATTTTCGAATATTCACACACCCCTAATTTCTGGACATCAGGCAGAGCCAGTCACAGAGCTTGCCCAGCTTTCGACTGGGACCCATCGACTTCTAGGCCTGACAACTCCCTACAATTTGCTGTCAGCTATGCTTCAAGACCCTTCATTAATTTTTTCGTTATGCAAGTGTAGTTTTCCAACGTATCTGGATAGTCTGTGGTTGAATGGTTAGTGCATCGGCCTGCTGTGGTGAGGTAACAGGGTTAAAAACCAACTATTGGATCAACTTGGGTCACCGAGTATATGCCAATGTGTACATACACACCTTTCTTCAACAAAGCTGTTCCACACTGACACAGGTCACTGTAGATGCTGGACTTGGTAGGCTACGCTGTTTGAAGAAACTCTTTGATGCAAACTTGGAGCACTGCGTATGTTCCGCTCGGTCTGTGCTGGGCTTCAGTGAACCTCTTTGATGCCAACTTGGGTCACTGGGAATGTGCCGCCCTACAATGATGAGAAAGGTCCTTTAGATTTCTCCGATGCTGAGCAGAATCGAACCCATGTCACAAGGGTTCCTCCGATGCTGAGCAGAATCAAACCCATGTCACAAGGGTTCCTCAAGGACAGCCATGGCAAGTGAGGAAACAATTCTCAGCATTCGCAGGCACTGGCACGCCATGCTTTTCATCTCGGAGGCCACGTACGGACTTCTTGGCAGTGCCACTAGATGATACAGCGTGTCCAAAAAGAAGCTCGACAGAGGAGCCAGGTTGTCGCAGGACATGTTTCTCATCGTTCGCACACACCGGTGTGCCATGCATTTCAGATGCTACCCCAGGTGCCGCGACAGCGGCACTAGGTGGTGCCAGGTGTTCTTATGGAAGCGGGAAAGAGAAGTCGTGCTGCAGTACATGCCTTATACATAACTCGACGGTGACAATACGTTGTGTGGCTATATTGATTCAGTACTAACGCATTACCATCAACAGTCATTGTGAGGTGGGTTCCGCTGAATTTTCTTATGCATTGTGTGAGTTCTCATGTGCTCGAATAACTAAACTTATGTTTGTGTTCGATAAGAATGGAATGTTTTGTTAGTAGCGCTGAGCTTCATTTTACCAATATATTGAAGTTCATCTCTGTGAAGATTTGTGCTCACTAATCCCACCAGACTACTTGTTTAAAGGGATGTGTTAATAGTAGGCTTTTGAGATCGAAGCAAATAGAATATTTTTCTCATAGTTTTGTGAATATAATGTGCAGCCTTTGCACACAGGCCTCACTAGTGAGCCTTTGCATTTTGCACCTTGCTAACCAAGGTCATGTCAGAGATAGTCGGAGAGTTCAACCAGTACCCAACCATAGTGTCCAAATCCACAACCAGCAATGGCTCCTTCTGAGTGACAGAAACCGATCTCGAAGGCTATGCTTCTTCTGGCAGCATGCACCGGAAGCAATTGCATTAGCCAAAAAGACGTCGTGGCCACCGTGTTTTGGTTGAGCACTACTCCATGTTTTAGACACTGCCTATTTGCCAGATGAACAAGGGGAGGAAAAGGAGCAGGACTTTGACTAAACTTTGTGGTGCATCTACAATTGTTGGAGCATCTTATCAGTATGTTGCCCCCATACCATGTGCAGGTTGCCTATGCAACAAGGCAGCATCACCTGCAGTTGCTTTTCACCTAGCAGCAGGGAGCGGCACTGATTGAGCCACATGCTGGGCTCCCCCGCTTATCCTTGCCCCCTTCTTTCTGTCTGTCATCGCTCATGCACACTTGCTCACGTGCACACTGCCACTTTGTTATGGCCTCGCGCGAGAGCTGTGAACTGGGAGTTCAGTCGTACTTTTTTTCCCACTCTCATTTAGGACGCTGTCAGTGGCTCATCAATCTAATTGGAGTGTTTTAATCGTAATCTTGAGCAAGACAATCGGCACTTTTTAGCAGGTGCAACCAGTATGTGCACACTGCACTCAGACAGTGCAAGACCACAAAGTTGAGTTTCAGCGAGATCAAGGCTTAATAAGGACGCTTCTTTCATGCTTGGACAACATTGATGCATAAACAGCACGCCACTCGTGGGCTTCTGCTAAAAGCATCACATTTGCACTTTACGCATTTGAGCTTTGGCTTTTTTTTAAGTGAAGTTGTCTGTAATTCATTTTTTTTGCATGTCCAGAACTGGTTATAAACTTTTCGGATGATGAACTTGAAGTCCTACATTAGGATCAATCATCCGACTTCGCGCCAAGCACTCTGTCTTGGCACAATGTCAGTAAGACTGTTGCCTGTAAACACCAACGTGTCTGATGCCAAGTCATGCGTAAGTGATCGGCTGAGAACATTACTGACGCCATATTAAAAGGCTCCAAGTAGTCTATGTGCAGCCAGCAGACTCCAGATGTTCTTAAACAACATTTTTGTAGCTTTTTGTCTGGAGTCTATTCCCTAAGTGACTGGGACAAATAAAGCATTCAGTTTCGTGATTTTGCTCATGTTGAAACTCCGCCTATCTCAAAATTTCTTCGTGTTATTACAGCTTCAAGTTTACATCGTTTTACTGTAGTACCAAACATAAGCCACTGCCAAATGCCATGTCTAAACAAAATTTTATTGCAAGTTACCGTGGCTTAGCTAAACATGCCAGTTTCCCTAAGTGGCAAAGCGTGTTCTAGTACGTTATGTTCAATGGGGATGGGATGAAAGTTATCATATTTTTGCTTCAGTTTCAGGTTTGCTCATTTGCAGTGGACAATGCGAAGTATTCGACAACTATTCTTTAAATATTTGGATTTTTGAATATTGGTACACCCCAATGTCGTTTATGTTTGTGACATCTCACATACATGAAACATTACAGGTTCAGGCTACATGTCTTGAACATAAAATATGCAAATGTTCTCAGTGGCAGATCACAAACCTGTACTGTCTAAAACTTGCACACACCCAGACACAGCTGCTTGTTCCATATTGATTAATGGGCACCTGAAATGTGTTATTGGTGCCATCAGTTGCAGCTCAACAAATCCACCACCTTAAAAGAAACAAAGTGACATAAGATATGGAAACAACAGTGCTGGAAGAAAGGGCACGTTTAGGAGATGATCACAGTCACCGCACTAATGCCAGTGTGACAAAAATACTGTGGGAAAGTGCACATTTACAGTGTCTCCTGCTGCCACGATCCTCCAGTCTTGTTCGTAAGGGTTAGGTGACATGACCAAACTCTCGTATCACTGGTTGCTTCCCCATTCTTTAGGCTTGTGAAGATGCCTACAGCTGCTCACACCAAGCTTGGCACTTCATTCTTTTTGGTTTACAGTAGACACAAAATACCATCATACAAGGGGGGATGTGTGCTATCTGCTATCGCAACATTGGCACTTTTAATGTGTAGTACTGTATATTCATTGCAAAATCTTGCAAGAAATGTATAATTATATTTCCTCTGCATAAGGTGTTTCCTAATCATGCAGGGTTGAAGATGTGTTGCATCAGCTGCAGCGTCAGGTGCCTGTGCTCTCTACAGCCGAGCAAGCAATGACAGAGGAGTTGAAGACCATCCAAGAACAGCTCAAAATGTTTAAGGAGTCACTGGAGCAGGCTCAAGCCAAGCAGAAATACCAAGAGCAGAGCAACAGGGATCAGGAGACTAACAGAATTGCTGGCCGATATCAGACGAGGAACCTGACGGCGAACCAAGTACAGCAAATTCGCAAGGCCCTCAAGCAGGAGTAAGTACTGCTTTGTGCCCACAGCACTTCAACCTTACAGGCAGTAAAATGCAGCTCTCCTTTTAGCCATTTACAGTCGACTTTTGGTAATTCAACCTTGACAGGACTGATGAAATTGATCATGCCATCCAGTGGGTGTAACTAAGGAAGAGGCAGAAAAGAAAGTCCAAACACATTGCTGCTTATTTGACAGCATTTGCCAAATTTTAACATGCCTTGGAATGTGACGTCTACCAATTTTTTTGATCTCGGAGTAAAAGAATAATGTAAAAATTACATCAGAGCTACTAAACAAAGTAGAAATCTAATGCGCACCCAATTGTTTTGCAAGCAAAGGTGGCATCCGTCCAATTCTAGAAATAAGAAAATTATGAAATCAGCAAAGTTTGCCTTCTCAGAATCAAAATTTATTTACACCTAATGTCCATTGTCATCACACTCAGACAATGTTTTATCATTGTCGATGAACCACGACATGTCGCTATCCAAGCAGTCCAGTGCATCTCTTATATTCGGCATTCTTAAATAGTACAACAAGACGGGACACCAGACAAAGAAAGACATAGACACGGCGCTGCATCTTAGTCTGGTGTCCCATCTTGTTGCGCTGTTTTAGAATCCGAAGTATGTCATACTAACTCGCTCAAGTTTCCACTTTAGTATGTTTTATAGGCAACATTTTAGAACAACTCTACAATCAGAGAGAGGATGACGGCCCATACCTGGACTAACCGCTTCACTAGCTCATCCAGTGATGTACGCAATTCTTGGGAATGTTGAAAACACTTGATGCAACTTTGTTGCCACTAGCGCAGCATGTGTAACATATCTTTTGAATGAGATTTTGTAAAAGATTGAAAGCGGCACATCGTCGTTTTTGATAGCAATGGTGATTATATTGGCCCTGACAGTAGGCTGTTGTGAACATGGTTTCTTATCCGATTGCACTACACTATCAATTTTCACACCAATATTCTTGAAAAAAAAATGCACACTAGAAATGCACATTATAAATGGGTAAATACGGTAATTACACATTGTGAGCTCCCATTTTATCTGAAAATTTTTCTGGGGTTGGTCCCAAATACGTATTTTTAGTGGGAAATAATGTTTATTTGACGCATTCACTGTCCCCCAGCGCTGCGAAGACAGACACTGCAGCTATTGCACTCAAGGTTGGGGTCAGGCACATTCATGCCCATCGGTCTAGCTCGAATTATCCGATGAGGGCCAATTTCAGGATCGAAATAGCAAAAGTTTTGACTTATAGAAATGCATGGGCACTAGCCGGGTCATTCAGTCAAGATTGAATTAACCAAGAAATTAAATTAGCCAGAATCTATGTAATTTTCTTGCATAAAAATATTTGTTAGGATGCCTATTAGAGGATCCCTGAAACAGTTAGGACAGTTTTTGTAGGCGCATAGGTTACAGCTACAGTAAAACATTCGCACCAAAATTTAAGTGTAGCTTACGTGATTATAAGTTACCCTCCTCTCTAGACATGCTTTTCCTTCTGAACTCGTTTGGCAATTCTTCTGAACTAAGCTCAGCCTTAACTGGCTCTGCATCATGTGATGTCGTGTCGTCTGCTTCTGGTGTCTTGAAGCCTGTCTGCAAAGCCTCCCTGATCTAGCCGTCAATCTCCAGCAAAAGCTATCCAAACAGTGTGCGTTGCGAGCATTCTGTCGCAGCCTCCAATCACTGCACGAGCACAGTATTGTCGTAGTAACCCTCTAGCGTGGAGTGACGGCAGCAAACCTTTCGATCCTGGCACTGATCGGATACTGACAGCTTAATGTGCTGCAACCGCTCTACTCGCTTGTTGCTTGGACATGATGTCGCAGTTTGACATGTCGCCATTGAGTAGATTTGCAGCACACAGTACAGCAAGGGCGATTCGTGGTGCTCGTGAAAAGAAACTTCAAGACTAACATTGACCACGCAGCTCACGTGAACACAGTGCATGTTGTAACACAAGCAGACAACACTTGCTGTGTACCAGAAGTTCTCTAGTGTAGTTATAAATTGTCGTTGCGTGTTCTCTTTCTGTTACTTCTTTTCTATAGAAACAAATTAACCAATATTCCGACTATTATGAACAACATTTGTTCACCATAAAGTTGGAAAAACTTATCAATGATGTGACCTGGGTAGCCAATCGGATAGCTCGCCCAACTAACGTCAGTTGGGCAAACGCATGAATTGGCATAGGATGGCTGAAAATTCAAGAGAGTGGTGCCATTGCAATCGGTAGCTATGCGAATTTTTAAAAACTTATAATAAATGACATGCTTTACATAACTTGATGATCAGGAAGACTTACCCTAACGACTTATTGAGTCCTTAGGACAGGTCTTGGTAAATTTGTTAAAAATCGTCAAAATTGTTTCAGGGCTCCTATAACAAAGAATTTTGTCTAACTATATATGGTCTGGTGCTGCAATTGTTGAGCTACCATGGTATTTATGGCAAGAACAGTTGCTTGGTTTGGTCATGAGCTTGGCCAAGAAGATTCTTTTGGATTAATTGTTCATATCAAATTCTATTGTTCGCTTTTATCATGGTGTCCATTTGCTGAATGTCAAAGTTTGACATTTGGGAAGAGTTTATCACAGAGTTTTCAGTATGTTAATCAAACAAGAAATACTTAGTGGATTTGCGTTGGCAAATCTGCAAAGCAGTTTTGTAGTCATGCTCACCATAAGTCGGTTGCTTTTGATGTATTAACAGATTATAGGAAGCTTTGAAAATTATATGGTAGTGCAACTTAATACGTCACATCAAACATATTGTTGCTATGTAATGAATTGTGATGACAGATCAGCGGCTGTATTATGTAACAATTCTTTTAATTTCCAATTCTTTATGCCTTTCATTGTGGGCTGGCAAGACGACACTTTTACATTATCCTTAGTAATGGCCACTTGCTGCCAAAAAGAATAGAATGGGTAGGAAACAATCCTTACAATAAAGCCCCAGGCTCAGGAATATTAATCTAAGATGCTGCAAGAGTGCTCAGAGCTAACACTGCCATGAGAAATTTACTTCCCATCACTCTCATCCTGGTGGATTACAACCTTGGTTGCCATTGCAGACACTAGCAACAGATTTCCTTTACGTAATCTTTTTATGAAACATCATACTTATGTGGACATTAATTAGTAAAATGCTGTTTCATGTTTTAGTGAACAGATTAGCTATGCGAGTGTGCATAGCTAATCAAGCAATGTCATTGGTTTTGGAGCACTAGTAGAGGATGACTCGAGAGTGATATATTTCAAGGTGTTGGGGAGCTTTTTATACGAAAGTGTTTCCCAGTGGTGGGGGGGCATGGGAATCCAGTGTGGCCCTCGTGACATCAAGCAATGCCTCCCTGCATTGAGTGCCTGCATTCCATGTTGTACTCTGACCATTTATTGTGACCACATGAAGCCAACAGACATTCAAGCCAGGGAAATCGTTAGGGAAATGACTGTTTTGTTTAATTCAAATATAAAAATAAAAAGCTAAAGGAAAATGGAAGTCACCAAAAAGACAACTACAGATGGGAGCTGTACCCACATCTTCCACATACCCAACACCCACAAGTCCAAGAAAGTAGACGTGTGGGTAGCCCACGCAGTAGCTCAATGGTAGGGCATCACACATTTAATGCTTAAGATGTGGGTTTGGCTCCCAACTGCAGCAAGTTGTCCTTTTGGCTACTTCCATTTTTTTTACATATTATTTTTATATCTCAGTTAACAAGAACGTTTTTCCTATGCTTTCCTTGATTTTGTCTGTTGGTTTCATATGGTTGCAATAAAAATAGCCCCTTGGTTCCCTTCAGTCTTCTCACATAGTGGTTTGTGCTGCATCCAAATTAAGTGTTGACCTTTTATGTGATGGCAGATATGTATCTGCTTAGTTCAGTGATTGTGCATGCATCATATCCATGTGCACACATTTTGCTTTATAGCTTGTGTCTGTTGTCATGCCTCTCAGAGCCTCATTCCATTAGTAATGAGCACACATTTACATTTTGCAGGGGTGACATTATAGCTGAGCTGGTGCAGCGGCTCTCAGCATTGATGGACTAGCGGCATTCATCCCTTGTACATATGCATTGTATGTTAATAAAATCTCCTTTTCAATGTATTTTACAATATAAATGAGCAATGCAAGCTTAATTGGCCTCATGGTTGTGCTGTTTTCTATGATACACTAATACACACCCCTGCGATTGCATAATCTACACATTAAAGGAAGCCTGCTTGCTTAGCATAATAGTGAAACCAGAAAGAAAACTAGCATTAGACAACCAGAGGTTATGAATAACCAGTAATTTTTAGCACATCTGTACCACATGCAACTGAGCTTTTAAGACGTGTCATGGTATTTACATTATGGATCAAATAAAGGTTCGGGCACAACATTGGTGCAATGTGTTTACAGCTACTACTTTAGTCTTTCAGGAGTGGTGCATGCATGTGTGTATGCACGCACACACAAAACTAAATGGGAAAGGCAGACACGACATTTGTGCATGTGTCTGCTGTGTCGATTTTTCCATTTCTTGGGGGAAACATTGAAGCTGCAAATATGCTAATGAGCAGCGCTGCCTTCGCAGCAACAAGTGTAACGGCAGAGCCATGGCATCCCTAATTGCATGATGGCGCATATGAATGCTTTTGTGTGAGCACGTGTTTTCGAGTAAGTAGCTCTAGTTCTGTGGTCTCCCTGTAAGATACAATGTGTCAGTGACTAATTGTGCCATGAGGGAGTGCCAAGGCTACATGAATGGCACTACTACTGGTACCCTTCTACTGGCGAATCTACCACATCCCACCAATGCCGGCGTGTAGTCGCTATCACGCTTACGGATCAGTTTGAGCATGTTTCCAGCGTGGAACATCATTATGATCGTGACTGCAGATTAAAAAAAATCAGATAAAGAAATGTTCCACTTTATTTTTTTTTTTCGTGTTACCACTGCAGGATTGGGCACCACTAAAAGAAAAAAAAAGTACCATATAAATTGGTTGTCGGCCCATTTGAATTGAAGGCCCCTCGCCTTCGCTCAGGGGGTCCGCGAGCCGCGACCAGCACGACAAAGGACCAGTGGCGCAAAGAACAGAAACCGCTTTAATTTACGATATAATGAAACACTCAATCACCGCAGTCTCGCAGCCAACAGCAGAAAAGAACAAGGCAAAGAAGCAAGCAGCAGAACAGCGAGGCAACAAAATGTGCAAGCAAAAGGGAGCGACGAAAGAACGGCCGTTACAAACCATCAACCAACACAATCTTTCAGTCGATAACAGAATGCACAAAGCGAAGAAAGCAGGCAAGCACCGAACCAGGCGTGCAGACACAGTCCCAAAAGCGAACAACAAGAGCACTCTTTCACGCTGACACTATGCAAAAACGCTTTTCCCCGCTCTGCAGCACGCTCGTAAAAAAACCTAGACGAGCCACGCCCCACCAGCGCCTCCCCAGGCCCGCGCCCCAAGAAAGCCCAGAGCACGACCTACTGGAACTCCAGACCTGCACAGATATCTGGCTTCTATGGGAGCAGCTTGCGCCCGCTTCCGTTCAACCGACAGCCGTAGGTGGCGCTATTATAACTTGTTCGTCTTTAAAAGATAGACGAATACCAGACAGTTGGCGACAAAGTAGAATGAATTTAGTTTATAAAGGTAAGGGGGAGAGAGAAAGACAGAATTCACTCGTATAGACCGTTGACCATTACAACGGTAATATACAGGCTAGCAATGCAGGCAATCAAATTAAAGCTTCAAGCATGGGCAGAGAATAATGGTATTTTGGGAGAGCTTCAGAATGGCTTTAGAATAGGTAGGCGTTTGGATGATAACTTGTTTGTTCATACTCAGTGTATTGAAATATCAAAAGCAGAAAGCAGACCGTTGTATGTGGCCTTTTTGGACATTACAGGAGCCTACGACAACGTAGACCGCAACATTTTGTGGAATATTCTGGAAGGGGAAGGCTTAGCTAACGATTGTCTACAGCTTTTGGGAGAGATTTACCTAGAAAATACCATTTGCATTGAATGGGAAGGGATGAGGAGCACGGAAAAAGTTCATATCAACAAGAGACTGAGGCAGGGGTGCCCTTTATCCCCGCTGCTGTTTATGATGTACATGGTGAGGATGGAGAGGGCGCTAGAAGGAAGTAATATTGGGTTTAATCTCTCATACAAACAGGCAGGCACAGTAATAGAGCAGCAACTCCCAGGTTTATTTTATGCGGACGACATTGTGTTGCTCGCTAACAAGCAAAGTGATTTGCAATGTCTGGCTAATATCTGTGGACAGGAAGGCAACAATATAGGTTTGAAATTTAGTGTTAGAAAATCAGGTGTTATGGTATTCAATGAAAACAGTGAACAGACAGTGGAGATACAGGGCCAGGAAATACCTCGGGTAACAGAATATAAATACCTTGGTATATGGATAAACGAAGGCAATGGATATATGGAAACACAGGAAAAAACCATCACAGTCAAGGGGAAGAGAAATGCAGCCATAATGAAACACAGAGCGCTATGGGGATACAATAGGTACGAGGTCCTCCGAGGTATGTGGAAAGGGGTAATGGTTCCAGGACTTACTTTTGGAAATACGGTTGTTTGGTTTAAATCAGGGGTACAATCAGGACTTGACGGGAACCAAAGGTCAGTGGGTCGCCTCGCATTGGGCGCTCACGGGAAGACTACAAATGAAGCTGTGCAGGGGGATATGGGCTGGGCTAGTTTTGAAGTGAGGGAAGCTCGCAGTAAAATTGAGTATGAAGAACGGCTGAGGAATATGGAAGAAATTAAATGGGCTGGGAGAGTGTTCAGGTATCTGTACAGGAAAAACATTAATTCACAGTGGAGGAAAAGAACTAGGAAGCTTACCAGCAAGTATGCGGCCTGTGGGGTGGGCAACACAGCAACAAAGAAGGTCAAGCGGAAAGTCAGAGAGGCTGAATTAATCTCATGGGTGGCGGCAATGGAAAAGAAACCTGCCATGAGTAACTACTTAAGAGGAAAAAACGAAATCAGGAAAGAAACCATTTATGATAACTCAAAGGGAAGCTCATTACTTTTCGAAGCGAGATCGGGATGCCTTAGATATAAGAAGGAAGAAGAAGCATGTGCTTGCTGCGGTAAAGCTAGGGAAACGACGGAGCATATTTTATTGGAATGTGAAGACGTCTACCCAGCGGTCGATTTTGGCACCACTGGCCTCCTTGAAGCCCTTGGGTTCAGCGGGAGCAGTGGTAAAGCAAACAGGTCCGCAATAGACATTAGTAAGAGGCGATTGGAGGATTGGTGGAGGAAAAGTAGGGAAACGACAAACGACTGAGACGTACAAAAGCACAGTTCACAATAGGGGATCAGAAAATTTGGGCGTGGTAGTGTTTTTTTTTTTTTTTTTTTCATTGTTTAACCTAGGTAGGATATTAGGCAGTATAGTAGCAAGAGCTTGGTGGCGCAACCCACTGCCCCGCTCCAAAGGGGACGCTCATAATATCCATCCATCCATCCATCACGCTAGGAGGATAAATGGGGCTACAGCTCGGTTCCTCGCAGTGGTCGGCGCGCTGCCTTGCGCTATGTCGGATGATGTATAGCCATAAGTTGTGGGGATGCGCGACTCTCACGCCTCCCCTGAGATCTAGTTTTCCCGCATAGCTCGTCTCCTGCAGGGCGGCTTCGCCCGCCGCGTGGCCTGGCGCCCGCGGCGGTCGGAGTGGTTGAAGCGCAGTGCGAGAGATGGCGCTAGTGCTGCGCAGCTGCTTTAGCAGCTGCTAACGCCGCCGACAGGCGAGGTTACTTGGGCGCCGGGGGACAAGGGGCTTTCTCTTTCCCGGCGGGTCGGGGGACAGCGCGGACGTCCGCGCGGGCGCCGACCATGCTTCTGCGAGACTGCCTCGCGTGGCCGCCTTCGAGCGTGCCACCATTCGCGTGACCGTACACGCGAATGACCCGGCGTTGGGATCCAGCATGGGGTGAACATATTCGCTCGCTATCCGGTCGCTCGGTGAGCCGGACTTCTAGATTTGTCGCGCGCCCATCGGCATGTTTTGGGGATAGGAACTCGGCTAGCTGGCATTGATCTATGAAAGGTGCAATAAATGCCCTTGTGATTGTTTGCACTACTGTGTTGTCGTTCCTTTGTCCCAAGAGTACGGAGGAGAACCCCCGTATCTCCCACAAAGTTTAACAAAGGGCAACCATGTCCACACCATCAGCCGAACCAAGGCGCAGCCAAGGGTATTGCTTTCGCAATCTTCCAGGCTTAACCAAGCTAAGCCTTCAGCCAATTTTTTCCTGGTATTTTTGAAGTCGACATATAGAGATACCCGGAGACCGGCACAAAACTTTTCAAGAAGGGAAAAACATAGGTTGAGACCTCCAACGGCCTCCAAATAATTTTTTTTTACTTAACCAATATTTTGATATATCAGGATCCGAGCTAATGAGGGTTTACTGTATAATTAGTTGGGCTTCGACTGTGTCGAGTACATTAGGCCGCCAACTTGAGATACTGTCTGAATTCTTCACAAACAGCTGTCACATGGTCTAATACGTCGCATCCTCACTTCTTTCCTATTTTAGGGCTTGACTGAATTTGGTGTCAAAATCATGTTCCAACATCTTTCACTCATTCTCCATTGAATACTTTCTTTTTTGTTCAACTTCCTTCAACGTCATATGTAAATTTCTGCTGGAACCTCATGTCGCGATTTCTGGAGTTATTGACGCGCGGCGAAGGGCCCTGGGCGTCTTTTCGATGCACATGCTCACGGAAATCTCGTAGCCTCGTGTTTCTGGCGGGAGTAGAAAAAAAAGAAAACAAAATCACTGCCCAAGCACTCCGCACAGATGGTTAACCAGTGAAACTGAAACGTGCGGCCCCGGTGTTTGTCACTGGGTTAATCCCGACGGTTCATTAAACACAAGCTTGGTAGGCTGCCGGATCTTCGGTATGGCGTAGACGAGCTCGTTCCCGGTTCCGCTTGCGGCAATGCTGATCAAAAGCTGCCTGCTCCTCAGTAGTACTATGACGCGTCGCCTACCCGTTTCGGAGCCGGAGAGAAACTGCTGCGCGCCCGCCCGGCTGTGATGGAGAGCAGCGAGTACGTCACTACTGGCGCAGCTAATCCAGCACCACCTAGATAGCACAAGCCCTTTTCACTACGGCCCGTGACGTCATGTTACCTGGCCCGATGCCATAGAATCTAATGTGGATGCTCCCGAGTAGGCAACAGTGATTTTGGCGTCACCGCTTTCATCACGCCAGCTTTGTCAATGGAAATTTCGGGCCAGGTGTGACGTCATGGATCGTAGTAAACAGGCCTTGTGCTATCTACGGTGTTGGCTAACCGCGCACCTCTCTCTCTTTTTTTTTTCTTTTCGCGCCTCCGCATGGGGTTGCGCCGGAGGAGTTTTCGGCGTACAGGCGACCGACAGACGGACGGCCGGGCGAATCGGTTAGTCATATACAGCTTCGCTGTAAAAACGCCTCGCGCCGCGCCTACGAGCACATCATGTTCACACTTTTCATTTTCCACTGTCGCGATCCAGCTTTCGTCATGCACAAAGCCACCCTTAACAAGGCACTCGTCACTGAAGTCGAGCAGCGCTGTGTCCTGCTGGATGTGCGCGATCAAAACCGCAGAAAGTCACGGCTTTGATACTGCGTTGACAGCGACAGCAATCAAACTACACCAAGGCTAGTAGTTTTATCGGCCGTATAAACTGCACTAATCATTCGCTAATTAAACTAGCAAGAATGTAGTGTAACGCGCGCACATGGCAAACATGAACAGATTTCACTCGACGACCGCAACACACTCGCTGTCACAACGCTGGCGTGATGAGCTCAAACAGAGGAGAGCGAATGCTTTTGCTGCCGCCTTTCCCTTCAACGCGGCTCCGAAACTGAGATTACGCGACTTCCAGCACGAGGGGGCGCGCGCGAAGACAGCGCATTAAAACCCCTTAAACTTCGTAAAGTAGCGACACTCTCCACCTCCGCTAGGGTGGCTAGAAGAGGAGATGTGAATACCAAGGAGGATATATTTTTATATATCCTCCTTGGTGAATACCGGCGGCGAAAACGTGACGCCACAGCGCACCGATGCCGCGGGGCGGCGCTGTTGACCGAGGCGCGTATGCGGCCTGTGGGGTGGGCAACACAGCAACAAAGAAGGTCAAGCGGAAAGTCAGAGAGGCTGAATTAATCTCATGGGTGGCGGCAATGGAAAAGAAACCTGCCATGAGTAACTACTTAAGGGGAAAAAATGAAATTAGGAAAGAAACCATTTATGATAACTCAAAGGGAAGCTCATTACTTTTCGAAGCGAGATCGGGATGCCTTAGAACACGCACCTATAAAGCGAGATATAAGAATGAAGAAGAAACATGTGCTTGCTGCGGTAAAGCTAGGGAAACGACGGAACATATTTTATTAGAATGTGAGGACGTCTACCCAGCGGTCGATTTAGGCACCACTGGCCTCCTTGAAGCCCTTGGGTTCAGCGGGAGCAGTGGTAAAGCAAACAGGTCCGCAATAGACATCAGTAAGAGGCGATTGGAGGATTGGTGGAAGAAAAGTAGGGAAACGACAAAAGACGGAGACGTACAAAAGCACAGTTCGCAATAGGGTATCAGGAAATTTGGACGTGGTAGTTCATAATGGGTTTTTTTTTTTTTTTTTTTCATTGGTGAACATAGGTAGGATATTAGGCAGCATAGTAGTAAGAGCTTGGTGGCGCAAGCCACCGCCCCGTTCCAAAGGGGACGCTCATAACATCCATCCGGGAAGCAGGCAGCCGAAATTAGCGCCTCGCCAGCCTCGCGTCGGCTGCATGTTGTTGTGTCGGCAGCGGCAGGCAAGCGGGGGGCCCCGACGGGCGAACGCGCGGCTAGCGCCGGCGCAGTAAAGGAGACACGGAGCTAACTGCTCCCGATGAAAACCGGAACGAAGACTCCGCCGACCTGCGGCTGTTTATTGCTTATAAAGGCTTCACCTGCTAGATGGCACCTCCCGATTGGTCCAAGCTTGTCACATGACAGAAGGGGGGTGCGCCATCTAGCTAAGCAATTACAAAACATACATGTGCGATGACACAGAGATCTGACAGGGGGCGACACTATACTACATCATCCCCCCCTGGAAACAAAGCGAGCATACATTGAAACGCGCACACAAGACGCGCACTTAAGTCCCAAACAATTTCAGTTCATTCCCCCCCCATGTTCACACACGCGCACCAGTTGCACACAAAGCACGCACTTAAGTCCACAAATTCAATCCATCCCCGCCCAAGTCCACACACACGCGCACCAGTCTTGGGCACCAAAATATGGGCAGTCACTCAAACAAAGTCCAACACGGAACACGGCACAAAACTCAATGCACCGCAACAAGGAACACATTTTACCTGTGTGAACGAAAAAATGTGAAGTGCCTCCCAAATGTCACAGCGAGGCCCCTAGCCGTGGCATTTCGAAGACTGCAAAACGCTCTACATTCAAGAAACATAATCGTCAAGCCACGGAGGCCGTTTTTTGACACGATGAGGACGCATGCGTACCTCAGAAGAACTTTGGGGGTTGCGACTCGTTTCGGTCGACTTTAAAGACCCAGTCGTCCCACTACTATTTCCCTCCCCCTGGTTGGACAATTGAATGTGGTTGTCGCGCAAAGCTGGAGAGGGTTGCCCAGGAAGCTCCTCTCGAAGTCCCAACAAGTCCTGGGATGCTACCGATTCCCCCACGGAATCAGAAATGATTGCTGACTGTGTAGCCTCTGAAGCAATACAGTCAGATGCACTACTTAAGTGATGCCTATGAAAGGACGATGTCATGCCAGACGAGTCATCGGAATGACTATCCAGGTTTGAATACGAGTACAAAAAATCTTTATCCGTTGTGGACAATGTACTATGTTTTAAATTATCTACTACTGTGGTTAACTTAGAGGCATTCCACGTCTTCCCATCACTGAGTACAAAAGAGGATGGTCCTACCTGGGCTTTAACTGTACGAGGCGTACTGTACTTAAAAAATCTTTTCTTGGCAAGTTTTACTTTGACGGTGTCTCCCACCTTGATACGAGTTGCCTGAGCACCTCTCAGTTTGTCTACATACTGTTTAGTTTGCTGCTGTTTCTGCGAGACTCTCTCGCGAACTTTACTGTTCTGAACCGCTGTGTGCTTAGGCAACCTGAAGTTGCTAATATCTACCTTTGAACGGGGTTGACGACCATGAAGTAGGAAAGCTGGGGAGAGACCCGTTGTAGCATGTGGCGTAATCCTATAAGAACCCAAGAATTCTGAAATGCTTTTCGAAGCATCTCGACCTTCAAGCCTTGCTACCTGCAGGTGTTCCTTAATGACTCTGTTGAACCTTTCTATTTGACCATTTCCCTGAGGATAATAGTTGGAGGAGAAAAAATGAGCGATTCCTTTTTCCTTTAGGTAATCTTTGAATTGTTTTGAGACAAACTGTGGACCATTGTCTGTAACTATAGAGTCTGGCAATCCTTCACGGCTGAAAGCCCAATCAAGAAGCTTAATGACATCATCTGTGGAGATGGAATTAGTACCAAGTACTTCTGGCCACTTTGAGTAGTAATCAACAAGGGTGACTAGATACCTAGGGTAGGACATGTTTAATGGGCCAATAATGTCCATTCCCAATTTCTGCCAAGGCCCGTTCGGCCATTCGACTGGCTGCAGTGGAGCTACATGAGGCTTTGCAGACTTGTCTGCCAGCTTACATACATGACAATGCTTTACATACTGTTCAACAGTGCTATCCATCTGGGGCCACCAATAGCGTTCACGAAGAAGCTGCTTAGTACGTACTATGCCCTGATGATTTTCATGTGCCAGCTGTAGAAATGTAGGTATTAGGACACTGGGTATTACCACACGATCACCACGCATGAGTAATCCGTCTACAAAGGACAATTCTTCATTTACATGAAAGTAAGCTATTAAAGCATTGTCTATGGCTTTCTTAGAAGGCCAACCTTCTGCTAGGCATTTACTGACCTTCTGAAGCGTCTCATCTGTACTCGTTGCAAGTTGCACCGTTTCCTTGTCAACGACTGATGTGACTAAGGATACTATTTCTTCCTCCTGAACTACATTCTGGGAATCTTTTACTGGAAGTCTAGACAAGGCATCAGCTACTAGATTTTCTGATCCTTTGCAATATTCAATCTGAAAGTTGTAATACAGGAGCCTGGCTGACCATCTTGAAATGCGAAGAGGTCGACGACCTGAGTCGCCAGCGGACAGTAATGCAACTACTGCTTGATGGTCAGTTCGAAGAGTGAACCGTCTACCCCAGAGGTAAACATGCCATTTTTCACATGCGAACAGACATGCTAGCGCTTCACGCTCTCCTACAGAATACTTTCGTTCAGCTACAGACAAAGTTCTAGATGCAAAAGCTACAGTTTCTAGCTTGGAACCATACGGTTGCTGTAACACAGCACCAACACCAACATCAGATGCATCAGTCGTGACTACCACAGGCAATTCAGGGTTGAAAATCTTAATGACAGGGGAACATGTAAGATGAGCTTTCAACTGATTGAAGCTACGTTGTGCGTCATCAGACCAAGCAAAATTTTGCCCTTGCCTGAGCATGAGGCGAAGCGGTTCTACAAGTTCTGCATAATGATCAATGAACTTGGCATAGTAACCAGCTAATCCTAAGAAGGATTGCAATGACTTAATATCTGTAGGAACAGGTGCATTCAGGATTGCCTTTACCTTGCTCTCTGTAGGCGAAATGCCTTCAGCTGAAATTTTATGGCCCAGAAAAGTCAGTTCTCTCACAGAGAAGACACATTTTTCATTCAGTTTCATACCACTGTTTGAAATGCAAAGCAAGACTTCTCTTAAATTAGCATCATGCTCAGGTTTCGTCTGACCCCATACCAAAATGTCATCAAGGTAACAGACAACATTCTTACAATTCTGCAAGATTTGTGACATCATTTTCTGAAACACTGCTGGCGCGGATGCCAAACCAAAACAGACACGCTTGAACCTGAATAAGCCTTCATGAGTTATGAATGTGGTGAGATCTCTACTACCTTCTTCCAGTAACAGCTGGTGGTAAGCAGATGCTAGATCCAGCTTAGAAAAATATGTGGCACCATGAAACATTTGCAATAACTCTTCCACGTGCGGCAAAGGATACCCATCAATGACAATTGCCTTATTCGGTTCTCGGAGGTCAACACAGAGCCGGATGGCTCCATCCTTTTTGCGCACCACGACGAGTGGAGACACCCATTCAGAAGCCTCGACGCGCTCGATGACGTCGCAGTCCTCGAGACGCCGCAGTTCATTTGTCACCTGGTCACGGAGAGCCAGGGGTAGCCTGCGCAATTTGGAAGATACAGGTTTCATACCTTGCCGCCGATGTATTCGGTGCACGAAGTTTTTGACGAGTCCCAACTCGCCACTGAAGAGGTGATCAAAACCCGGAGGCACACCTGTGGGGCTCTGTACTGGAGGAAGCGTAGCCAGGCAGCATGTCAGCGAAGTACCGTCGATTTGTATCCCCAAGCGCTGGATGGCGTCAAGACCCAGCAGTGATGTTCCTGTGGACGTTACATGGAACGTGACTGAGCACGACCTTTGAAGAAACTGGACAGTGGCTTGGAAAAGGCCTTGAATGTCGATGCGTTGCTTGGAGAAATTCCTCAAGTCCACTGCTGCTTTTGACAGTCTGTGCTGTCGACCAAAGTGCTTTTCAAAATCCTCGGCCGTCATCAATGAGACAGACGCGCCTGTGTCCACGAGCAGCCGCATGGCGACGTCGTTAACTACGACCGGGACTTGTAAATCCCTTTTAGCTTCCAAGGTGCTCACCGTCAAGACAGACGCGGACGGCTGTCCTGCGGAAGTTGACGAAGACCGCGTCTCTGCGGAAGAGACGTGCTGGACAGTACGGGTTTTTCGGCATACTGATGCAAAATGACCCAACGTGTGGCAGGCGTTGCACCGCCGGTTCCTTGCGGGGCAATTCCTGTACGTTGCAACATGCTTCGTACTGCCACACCGGTCGCATGAACTATGCTCGAAATTAGGGTCCTTCGCATCCTGTGCTTCATTGCGGGTCCCGGAGGAGCCTCGCGGAAAATGTCGATCATCTGGGCGGCTTCTTGGAAGACGGCGGCCATCTTGGCGGCTCCTCGGAAGAAGTCTGCCATCTTCATGGCCTCCTGCACTACGTCGGCCATCTTGGCGGCTTCCCAGAAGAAGTCGGCCATCGTCATGGCCTCCCGGACTACGTCGGCCATCTTGGCTCGTCGATGGAGCGCCAAGTTGAGCTGCCTCAATTCTTTGTATTTCCTCCGAGCCGAACGCGCGGTTCGCTCGATGTAGGGCTTCTAACGAGCGTCCAATTTCCTCTGCCTTGTCCAAGGTCAGGGTTTCGCCGTGAGCCAACAACTTTTCGCGAACGCTGACGTTCGCTACCCCATGTATGATTTGGTCTCGGACGCGCTCGCCATAGGTTGTGCCGAAGTTGCATTGTACCGCCTTCTCCTTCAATGCGGTCACGAATTCCAGGAATCCTTCTCCGTCGAACTGCTTCCGACTGGTGAATTCGTGCCGTTCCGCCAGGACATTTGTTGACGCGGCGAACAGCCGGTCAAGCCGCTCCAAGAGTCTCGGAAACTCTGACGCTGGCGGGACCGCATCACTTGACGTTGACGCTGCGCCGGTCGACTGCCTTGCTGCTTCACTTGACGGTGACGCTGCGCCGGTTAACTGCCTTGCTGCTTCCTGCTCCTCGTCTGCGAAGTACTTCCGTTGTCCCTCACGCCCGAGAGCGCTGACGAGCGCGGACGCTCGTCGCGCGTCCGTCCAGTCGCCACCGCCGGCCGCTTCGAGGTGGGCCTGAAAAATTTTTTTCCAGCGATACCAAGGGATTAACGGTGGGCCGGGCACTTCAAGAAAAACGGGAAGGTTCGCAGTAAAAGCCATGCCGGGTAGCGTGCAGGAGGCAAGCCGGAGCTCGCCGCAGGAATGGGGCAAGGAAGAACAAGGGGGCGAGTAGGCCTAGGCTCGGAAGCCTCGCGACGCCAAGTGCGTCGGCGGCGTTTGCCTGCCGTGCGGACACGGGAAGGGTCGCTTCACTTACGAAGCTCGTTGGTGTCCCGGGGCTTCGGTCGGAACCGCTGCGGGAATCCCATCCTCGTCGCCAAAAGATGTTGTGTCGGCAGCGGCAGGCAAGCGGGGGGCCCCGACGGGCGAACGCGCGGCTAGCGCCGGCGCAGTAAAGGAGACACGGAGCTAACTGCTCCCGATGAAAACCGGAACGAAGACTCCGCCGACCTGCGGCTGTTTATTGCTTATAAAGGCTTCACCTGCTAGATGGCACCTCCCGATTGGTCCAAGCTTGTCACATGACAGAAGGGGGGTGCGCCATCTAGCTAAGCAATTACAAAACATACATGTGCGATGACACAGAGATCTGACAGGGGGCGACACTATACTACACATGTCTAGCAGCGAAGTGAAAGTGAGCCTGTTTCGAGTATCGCGCGCTTTCTGTGAGCGTCAAAGAATGAATCTTTATCATGAAAATGATGTTACGTCAGCCCACATCATTACTCCTGTGAAATTTTACGGGCCCAGTTCGCACTGTATCGAGATTCAAACGCATTTTGTCTGTGCACATTTCGTGAAGCGGCAAAGGGTGTTAAGGGCTAGTGGGGGGCTTCGAAATAATTTCGATCACTTCGGGTTCTTTAACGCGCACTGGCATCATACGGCACACGGGCGCCTTGCATTTCGCCTCTGAAAATGCGACCGTCGTCCTCGAGCCACCCTACCTCCGCCTTCACTCCTCCTCGTTTCCACTCTCTTTCACGCTCCCTCCTCGACCGTGGCGCCACTTACACTGCTCGACGCTCCTCACCACTCCGTAGACGCTATCTCGAGCAAAGATGGCGCTGAAGCAAGGTGCGAGGGCCCACGTGATGCTATTAGGCCAATAGCGACGCGGCGTCGGCCTCGGCCAGAGCGCGCGAGGAGGAGGCGGCATTCTTCAAAGCGTGGCACTACATTACGAAGTTTAAAAAGGGGTTTTACAGCGCATTAGTAAGTATAACTACTTAAGAGGAAAAAACGAAGTCAGGAAAGAAACAATTAATGATAACTCAAAGGGAAGCTCATTACTTTTCGAAGCGAGATCGGGATGCCATAGAACACGCACCTATAAAGCGAGATACAAGAAGGAAGACGAAGCATGTGCTTGCTGCGGTAAAGATAGGGAAACTATGGAGCATGTTATATTAGAATGTGAAGAAGTCTGCCCAGCGGTCGATTCAGGCACCACTGGCCTCCTTGAAGCCCTTGGGTTCAGCGAGAGCAGTGGAAAAGTAAACATGACCGCAATAGGGATTAGTAAGAGGCGATTGGAGGATTGGTGAAAGAAAGTAGGGAAACTACGAAAAAACGGAGACGTACAAAAGCACAGTTCGCAATAGGGGATCAGAAAATTTGGTTGTGGGAGTTCATAGCGTCTTATTTTTTTATTGTTTAACCTAGGTAGGACATTAGGCAGTATAATAGCAATAGCTTGGTGGCGCAACCCACCGCCCCGTTCCAAAGGGGACGGGGTGGGGGACGGGGTGGGAAGGGAAGGGGAACATCCATCCACATGCAGCCATGTGTCTCGTCCAAACTTTGCACCCGCATCATACAGCGCGTGGGGCGCGATGTGATCTTATTACACTTGGACCTCACAGTGACGACGACGGTGAAAATTGGCCTTGAGTGTCCATATAATTGCTATCGCATAAAGCAAACGACATATGAAATGCGATCAGGCATGGCGATGCACTGCGCATTCGCGCCGCGTTTGCAGTGCCTTCGTGCGGGCGCTCCCGCGTCGGCGGCGGTGCGGGCGTTTGCCGCCCGTCGCATTTTCGCTAGGGGTGTGCGACTGTCAAAATTTTCGAATACGAATCGAACACTTCGCTTCGAATATCGAATAATAATATGCACATGCATTTATTAGTAAGCTTCGTTATTTAACATGTTGGTATATCGCAGTTACATTGTCAACGGTAAAAATTTAGACTATTAGGTTGTTATATACTAAAAGATGGCAGAGAGTTTTAGAATTAAGGCCCCAATAGTTTGGGACCCCAGAGAGCTTTGCGGATGTTAGCGTCGAGGCACGCAGGAGCGAAGAGGTTTAGAATAGGGATTTGCGTTTGCTGAGAGCGTCTTGCGCTGACTGCGCCACTACGTACGTACGTAGTGGCACCACGGCACCAAACTTGATGAGGTTTGTTGCATTGAAAATCAAAGCTTAAAGTCTAGTGACTGTTAGTTTCGAATTTTTTATTTGTCGTCAATCTGCATTCTGTTATCGCCTGGCCGAGATACCTGGACTTCGCTTCAGTGTGTATGCGGATGACGTCACAATATGGACCAACGGGGGCTCCGACGGCTACCAGTCCGATGCCATTCGATCCTTCAAGCCGGACTCTACACCATTGCCACATTTCTGAAGGAGGTAGGACTCGTGCCTTCTGCTGACAAAACTAACTTCATAGTACTGGGCACGAAGGCAGCCCGTTCTGCCTCGCAATTTTCATTCACCTTTGATGGCGAGCAAATATCTCAGCAAGCTAGTGTTCGAGTTCTAGGCACCTACATCGGTGCAGATGGTGGCACAGCAACATGGCTTCGCAACATCACTCGGACCTGGCATCAGATACTCCACCTAATCCGCCGCATCGCGTCCAAAAACTGGGGAAGTGAGGAGCAAACTCTCCCTTGCCTCGTGACTGCTCTACTAATTTCACGTGCTGTATACGGCTATAACTTCTAGTCTTACCCGAAAGCAACGACAAAAACTCCAATCGCTCAACCACGAAGCCATGAAGTCACCGGCCTGCTGCGTTTCACTTCCTTACACCGCCTTGCCCAAATGACCCCGATGAATCCGATCGAGACAATAGCAGAGGCTGCCAAGCATTCACATCTGTCCCGACTATAGGATCCACGATATCCGGTCGTAGCATCCTCTCGCTTCTTCGTCTGCCAGTCCCGTCAACGCCTCTGCCCTCTTTCACTGCTCCGTGGTATTGTCCCCTGACCGGGTACTTTGCACCGATTTCCCAAAATGTGAATGCCGATCACGCAGAGAGACAGATGTCTTACGGAAAGCGGCATGAAGCTGAAGTTCGCGACGCTCCTCCCCATCACCACGCTGTGTCTACACCGACGCCGCCCTCAGTGACGAAGCTTCAACCATAGCGTACTAGTGGCCCACGTACCGCCATGGCCTACTCTTCCTGCCGCCCTGCCTGCAACGACCCATTACCAGCGGAACTAGCTGCGATATCCGCTGCATGTGACGTCGTCCTTAAGCCTCCTTTTGCTGCCTTCAAGCATCACACTGTTTACACAGACTTACAGGCCTCCATAAAGGCCTGCGCCCGGCTGGACTCGCACAATGGTGCTGTCCACTCGATACACCGGGCGATGCGAATCGCTGACGAGGCTATCCACACTGTCCGCCTCGCATGGATACCAGGTCACGCTGGGGTCGCTGGCAATCGAATGGCCGACTCTCTGGCAAGGGAGCTTCTTTCCTGCCCCTCGGAGACTCGGCCACAAGTGCCTGACGACTCATACGTCATCGACCCGGACAGTCCTGGCAGAGGCGAAGGCGATTCGAAGGGCTGCGCTCCGGAACATCCTCCCAGAAAATCCTACACCTTTGCCGGGGATGTTTACCCGTGCTGAAGCCACATGCCTGCGACGCATCGTCACTGAGACAGCAGTGACACCAGCGCGCCGCGCCAGGATGCGCATCCAGACCTGGCAATCAGCCACTTGCCATTCCTGCGCAGGGAACCAGCTGCTGGATCAGCGACATATAGTCTGTGGCTGCTCGGTTCTAGCCGGCACCGTTGAAGAGCGATAGCCACCCTCCCGCCTACTCCGAGGCCTCAGGATTTGGACGCCTGGCGCCTCCCCACAGGTCCCCGCGAGAGCCGGCGCCTCACATTCCAGTCATTACTCCGATTTCTACAGGACTCAAAAATGGTCTATATAATATCTAAACTGACCTTCCCCTTCGTCCCTCCCCCCGCCCTGATATACCACTTCCTGGGGGCGGAAACGTTTCATGGTTATCTTAATAAACGTTTTAACAACACACCCAACCAAAACGAAGTTGCGCTGTACTTTTTTCTATGGCCGTTGCTTAGAAAAGAACTGCAGGGACATTGTATATTATTTTTCACACGTTTTATGCCACATACAAGCAGGACTTCTGCAGCACAGCTTGTGCATCGCTCTATCCTGAAACATTGTAGCAGGCATGCAATACGCTGCATGGATGGGCGACATGGGCGTGCGTTGGGGAGCTGGCATGTATTCGCATAGCGAGGCCGCGTAGACGGTCATCGCTGCTGAGAATTGGCCCTTTGGACCTATGCTCCAGGAAGGAGCATTATCATTGCTTTTCTATTCTTTTGCGCAGTCGTCCGCATCCCATTTCGCTACGCTCCAAGTGCACCCTCGCTGTCTGCAAACCCGTGCCCCTGCACATTCACACCGAAAGCGGAGCATCTAAGCGGCCAAGCGGATTTTCAACGCGGCGAGCGCGGGCGCCTGTTCAGACCGGACGGCTTGCCTGGCGGCCCGCGCCGCAGAGGAGGCGGAACATCTAGCGTTTTCGTAGCGCACGTGTCGCCATCTCTTGGCACCGGTCATCCGTCCTCAACGCGCGCGCGCGAGCGTCGTCACCGCGCCACCGTCGTCTGGCGTTTTGATTGGCCGCGGGAAAGCGGAGGGCTCCGGCGGGCGGAAAGATATCGGTCCGCGAGCGATCGGGCTCGCCGCCTCGTTTTCCGCCCGCTTTTATCCGCGAGACAAAATCGAGACAAAATCGCCTCTAGTGAATGCGGTGTTGCTTTAGAAACGTGCCGTAAAAAGTTGTACTGCGGTGTATATCGGTAATTATGACCATGTAACTTACAGAAGTCGCAGTTTCACGAGTAGCGAAGTACGTTTCCGCCACATTTCTTCTGCGCACACGCAGAGCCATCTTGCGGCAAACACAGAAGACCCCCTCATCGCAATGTACGGCGCTGCCCCGACACGTGGCGCGCCATTCGCCCCATGATCGCGTCCGCCTTCATGGCGCGTCGGGGCCCGGCTATCTGTGCCGATCGCGACGTTTGGCTGGCGTAGCGCGTTTGAGTAGGCGGTGCGAACGGGGTGCGATAACGCTATCGCGTTCCACTCTTGAAGGCGAAGCTTAAGCGTCCTCCAATTTTTTTAGGGCTTGTTCACACAGGCGATTAACAGAGGTCGCGCGACCGACCGCAACCAAGGATAGAGCGTCTCACGGCAACTGACATTCACTCCGGCAAGCGCGACCAGCCCGTCGCCAACCTGAAATGTTTCGCGAATGTTTCCGGTTCGGTGACAGGCTCGTAGACACTCACGTGCAAGGGCTCTTACCTATCTGCGCTGCCTAGCATGCACTCCAGTGCAGACTCGCTCTTGTGCAAATAAATTACTACAACTACAATGTCTCCTCGTACTGCTATCGCCACGTAACATAAGTGTCAGCTATACAGACGTCCTGCTCCTCTGCCTCTGACTGGTTCAGAAGCTTTGTGGCTTAAAAATCGAGTGGTGAGCAACTGACCTAAAACAGTCGGGGTGCTCACTAGACGATGTCATATGCGATGGGGCTTGGGCTTTTGTGAAATTGCAACTACAATTACAATATGTCTCCTTGTACTGCTATCGCCGCATAAAATAAGTGCCAGCATATGCAGACGTCCTGCTCCGTGCGTCTGATTGGTTCAGAACCTTTGCGACCAAAAAATCGAGCAGTGAGCGACTGACCCAAAACAGTTGGGGTGCTTCACTGGACGATGTCTCGGGCAGTGGGGCCTGGGCCCCACTGGTGTGTATGTGTTCAGAAAGGCAGAGAAAAAACTGCAAAAAGGCTCGTCCTACACTCATAACCATACGAGAGAAAGCAAGCACCAGCATAATGACAGCACTGCATAATTAAGCAGACAGTTGCAGAAGCCGCACGGACCATTGTTTGTGTACGTATTAAGCAAATGCTCTATGTGGCCCTTCTCTTTTTCTTCCTTCAAATTTTGGCATGTACCCACGAGGGGGGATTGGCCATGGCTCTGTGCACTTTGTTACATATCACTGCATTCTTTTCTTTTATTTCTTTCGTCTCTGCACTGCTGTGGTCACCCTACTTCTTCCATCTCTGATAATCTTGTTACAATATCTGACAAAATAGCATTTTCCTGGAACGCATTTTCTGAGCTATAGCAAGTATATGTCTCAGCACAGATTAAAGGGATAACAGATCAACACCAAATCAATTCAGCCTTCTTTAAAATCATGGTAAAATGTTGATTAGGAACATATAAATGAAGAGCTAAACTTAGCAGCACAATTTCATGCTGAAACCCATGTGCGAGTACGTCAGTGTGAAATCACAGATTGCAAAGTACTGTACTCTTACTTTCTGCACTTTGCATCTTTTAAAGACCAACTGCAACAAAACTTAACTTAGGCTAAATTTGTTACAAATTAGTATATAATGCTGATGCAATTTTGACAAAGTCGCAGGGCTGTTAATTGTTTGAAGTAGTAAAGGCAAGGTGCAGAAGACCAGGACTCAGGAAGAACACAAATGACAGGACCAGCGCCTGTTCTTCCTGAGTCCTGGTCTTCTGCGCCTTGCGTTTGCTACTTCAAGCATGAACCAACTAGCCCAAGCAAGAGTTTTAGCTGTTAATTGTATAGTTTTCCTGTTAGCAACTTTTAAACAGCCCCTTAGCAGATGACCCTTGTACCTGGTGGTTGTCGCTATGATGCAAGTCCCAGCACACCGCCTCCGAGATTCTTCAGTGTGCTGCCTTAACTCGGAGGCCATGTCAAGGAGCCGTGTGTTCTAGCGCATGCGTCACTTTCGGCGAGCAGTAATTACAGCGTTTTTTTTTTTTTTTTTTCATTTTCGGTGTCCAAAATGGCAATTTATGCGAGCCTTTCGCGACGCTTCTGCTCGTATTTTAAATGCCAAATTTGCATGTGGTCTGCTCTTTATCTTCTTACTTGGTCCAAAATTTTGTTGCAGTTGGCCTTTAAGTACAGGAAAAGTTCTTAAAAGATTGCTAAGCTCAGGGTTTGGACCCTTTAGAGGGCAAGGTAATCCTTCACAGGCAACCATTCCCAAGCAGACGTCGTCAGAACCTATTGTCGCATGGAGCTGGTGTGCGAACTTTCAAGGTGCCAAGGTGGCACTTTCAACCATCTTAAATTTTTGCATGTCTGCTTGGTTTATTAAGTCTCTCCCCCAACAGAAAAAGTGGCCTTTCTGCTATTGCAGAAGTGCACAATTTACTATATGTAGTATATGCTTTTGATTAAGGTTAGTACGAGTGTTTCCTGCATAAAGCAGTTGCCATGTTTTATGCCATTTTTCTGCACGTTAGCCGCAGTAACTGACAGTCGTCAAGCCAACAGTAGTGGCCGGACGCTGACATAGAAAAGGCAGTAGAAACAAACTGCGGCAGGCGCCAGGACTTCTCTTAGTTACAAGGTTTTAATCAACATTCTTCATAAAAGTGTACAATTCAAGACGCTGCACAGCACAGTTGGGCCATGTAAAAAGGATCTAAAATGAGCTAAGGCTGTACACTCTTTTCTTTTATACACAACACTGCTGGCCCACACACGCACACACACATGCACACGTGCACACACACACACAAACACACATGCCTGCCATAGTGCTTCCTATGTACACATTCCACAAGAGCAGCGTAGCATCCACTCCGGCTGACTTGGTGTGCATGAAGCCCCTTGTTTTCTGTTTTATTTTTACATAAATGTCTTCTGTCGCCCAAATAGGTTGTCATGTGTACCTCGTATTTATATGTATTTATAGTATTTTATATTTATATATATATATATATATATGTATATACTTATATATTTATAATATGTATAATATATAACAAGGCTAAGTAGTTACATTGCTCTTCAAACCACAGTAGATACAAAAAATAAAAGGAAAACACCCACTCTTCACCAAAATGGCTGCGTTATTTACAGGCACAATAAATAGATTCACAGAAGAAAAAAAAAAGGCACAACAAAAAAGACCACGACTTCCTGTCCCCTTTTCATTAAATAGTATACACATTCACAGTAATGTACAGCTGAGCTGATGGGAGAAGGGGCTATACTGGGAGGAAAAGGAGAAATTCTGTTATATACAGCACGGTTGACATGTTCTCACACGTCCATCTTGTTAGCCCTTGTCAATATTATTCACGAACTGGGTTTTCAATATCCATAATCAACATATTTATAGCTCATTCGTTCCACAGCATGCTGCACTGAGCTCAATGCATGATCGTTTGGCTTCATGCACTACTAAAGCTCCCCTCCCCATTTTTTTTTTTTTTTTTCTGCGGTTCTCTTGCTGATATGTTGACTTGACTGCAGTACTTTCATATTACCAGTCAATGTGAGGCATGATGCGTTCTTGCTCTAGCTAAAAAATTCTTTGCCACACACCATCTATGTGATCCTCAAACAATGTATAATACTCTGCATGAGAGTTAGTCTAACAAAAATCTATTTCAGAAGCTACCAGCCAAGTCATCCCCCTTGAGAGACTAAAGAAAGAAGCCCTAGCTAAGCTCAACGAAGCTTCCTTCTTGGCAAACAAATGTTGCGCAGTGACAACAATGCACCTTAGAGTGAGCACAAAGAAGAAAAAAATGTAGGGGAGGGAGAGGCTCAGACAAAACACTTCTTCAGCCAGTGAGAGCAACAAGCAATCATGCTACTGTTGCTTACCTAGATGCTCTTGGTAGTGTACATATATTATGTGGATATATTAACAACGTAGCTGATGTTCAAAAAGACAGCCTTAAAAATGAGCAAATTAAGAACATGCTTTTTCACTTCCCTCCTCCCTGCAGTAAACTTTGGAAAAGAGGCAGGAAACCATTTTTTTTTTTTACATTTGTACAGGAGATGCTGCATCCTCAGCAAGAGTATGAAACAAGTGCATTGAAGGAGCAAGGGCAAAAGGGAAAAGACAAACAAACAAACATAGGTAGCAAGCACAGAGTGCTCATAGGTGAGATAATCACAAATAGAAACGATGCCACCAAAATAACAGACTGTGAAGTATGTGGCAATGACAACTGTAATGCATGCAGTCAGAATGAACGTACGCAACTGTGGATGACATTCCATTCACAATGGAAGCAGCTGCCGCTGACTCACTTTTCCCTGAGAGTAGCAACAGAACCATTTCATACATATGGATGCATGTCACAACGGGGCGTAAGGTATTGCTTCGTTGACTATGGCCCCCCCATGCATAACATAGCATGGTTTGCGCTGCACTGGTAGCCTTCTGAATAGCAGCCAAAGATTAAGGTTGCCTTCTCTCTTTGGCTTTTCATTTGGAGGTAAGAGTGCGCTTTTCCATAATGTACTACAATAAGAACTCTCTTGTGATGTACATTCTAATGACTACGAGAGACCCAGTGTGCACTGCATGAGTAAACAGATTGCCTTGTGCATGTACAAGGAGCGCCCATCTCTGTGACACTGCTCTTTAGTATTTCTCTAACTAAAACCGGTATTGCTGGTCAACCCATACCATGCTTGTGAAACACACTAATACAAACTAGTTTGTTATCAAAAGCAGCACCTCTTGCCATAGACCGAAACAAATAAACCAGGAAAAAGATAGGAGGAGGAGCCATCAAGTCTTGGCCCCACAGCAACCAGAAACATAATATCACGTTACAGTTTTTCAGTTCAGCTAACAGCATTTGCACGATTCGAAAAAATCATCTCCAAGAGCTGTGACAACAAACACAGTGTCAACCAAGATGCACGCGTGTTCACATGGTGAAAGAAGCAGTCAAAGCAAAAAGCACAGGTACCGGTTCAGGGACTGAGGATGGCAGCATCGGTATGATACATAACAACAACAACAACAAACAACACGACGTGATGGCAGCGCTCACAGGATGGGAGAGAAGAAACAAAATTAAAACACGTTCCCTCCTTGCACCGGCTGCATCTGCCCATTTCCGCTTAAAGGTGCACTTGCACCAGCACCAGTCTCTAATTTTTTACACACCAGAACGCTCACAGCCTTAGATGAGACAAAGTTAGGAGACTGCTCTCTTACAGCAGCACCTCCACAGCATGGTAGAGCTTCATTAGGTTTTGGATGTGTAGCGGCAGGCAAGACTGCCTGTCGTGGCTGTGTGGGTCCAGGGAGAGCCATGACAGTGTGTTGTAGCCTTCCAGCACGTACCTGCAATCAGTTACCCAATATTGCGCGGTCAGAACAGGAATGGCATAAACATAAGACACTTGGCACCATGACGCGTACTACAATACTAATTAGCCAGAAATGTGGTGCCACTGTTGCAAACACAGTCGAAGCGCTTACGAACGCTTATAATGAACGCGATAGTCCACGAAAATTGGTCGTTATGTCAATAGTTCGTTATATGTGAACTCACCCTTCAAAAATGTGAAATGATGAACAACACTGTAGTTGTTCGGCAGTTGCGATTCAACACCACTTTGGTGCAAAAGTAAAGTATTATTTCCAGAACCTTATTTTTTCGTTACTGGCACTTTTACATATCTAATTTCAAGTTTCCATTCAAACATCATCAAAAGAGCAAAATGCAGCGTCGTAGCCCCTTCGAAACCGTACCTGCGGCCGGTTCCGATCACCTGTCATTTCAAAACTGTGAGCACATCCGCCGGCATTTTTTGCTGCAAGTGTGACATATCTTACTATCAGCTGGACGCACGGATTCTGCATACAATAGTGAAGCGTTCTGTTTGGCTGAAGGCGGAAACTACTGTGGCGTGCTGGCACTTTCCAAAAGACTTGCCATTACAGCTGCAGCATCAGCCACACGCATGCCGAGAGCCATGAAGTCACGTTTTTCTTAAGTTGCTTCGGCCCAATAAGTTCGAAGTTCCAAAGGCGGAACACCATCGTGAGCCGTTAACAGCAATAACATAAACGAAGCGTCGACAAGCTGTAAACGAAGACTTTTTGCAACTTTACGTCACAGCAGCACGTCATGCTACGTTCATGCCGACTCTGGCCATGTGAATATGGATAGTAACGCTTGAGCAGCCGTTGGTTCAATGTGGTCCTCAAACAACACAAGACTGCTTTGACACATGCTTTCGCATTTTGGTGAGCGCTATAATACACAATGTATTTACAAGCACAAAAGTATAAGCGCGGTCCAAAGCTGTAGAAAGCCCGAAGTCGCCTAGGAACTGCCAAGGTCGTCTGTTGTGCGGGAGGCTCATAGCCATATTGTTCTGCATGGCTCGTCTAGCCACTCTTAAGTTTTACCTGGGAACGCAAGTTTCGGACGGCAGGAGGCAGGCAGACAAGACAACGAGCGGACCATATGCGGCTTGGGGCTTCTCGCTAAGCGCTGAAAACTTTTTCCTTTGCTTACTTTTACATACAAGTTTTAAGCGCTATTCAAATTCAATGAAACTATATGGTGTACCTAAGAGAATTCAAGGCTGTGTGCGTGCGCGAGATTCGGGAAACACGATGTTGGGACCACTGTGAATTGACACTATACCGTGCAACCTATGACGACCGGCAAAACCCGCAGAGGGTGGATAAATCGACGAGCCTCTTAGGCATGTAGGGCCCTTTGGGCTGTACTTTTTGGCGATAAGGTAGCCTCGTCGCCTGTGGGATTATCTGACTGAGCTATGCCGAATGCTCGGTTGCGATAGTAAGTTCGAATCCTGCTCCTTTTTTTTTTTTTTTTTTTTAAATATAACGATGGTGTGCTTGACTTCGACCTCCTCCAGTGCACTACATCTGCAGGCTTGCTATTGGCAAAAGATGCCGATAGCGAGTAGGGCTATACTAATCCAGGTACAACCAAATTAGGAAGACTCACTAAGCCTCAACAAAAGACGCTCCCTCACCAGAACAGGAATTGGCCTCCCTGGTGCAGTATTTGGCCACTACCTCCCTGATGATTCCTACAATTAACCCATGGCCCTCAGTCCCCAGCAGCTGCGGAGCACCTGACCAAGGTGACGGTCAGACCTGTAATGCAGCAGAGGGTGCTAAGAATCTCTGGGTCCGGACAGGCCGCCAATGGAAACTGACCCCGTCAACCTAAGCCCTGTCGAGTGAGGCTAGCATAGCAGGACTCTTTAAGGAACTATCCGACATTGTTTGGGATATAATCGGCCTTAAGGAGATTAGAACTGGTGCGGCTTATACACTGCTGAATAACGGCCATGTCCTCTATTATAGAGGTCTCCTAGATAAGAAGCAATACAGGGTGGGATTCCTAATCCATAAGGACATAGCGGGCAACATTGACATATTCTACAGCATTAATGAGAGGGTAGCAGCAGTCGTAATCAAACTTAATAAGAGGTGTAGATTAAAGGTAGCACAAGCCTATGTTACTACATCAAGTCACAATGATGAGGAAGTCGATCAGTTTTGTGAAGATGTTGAATTAGTGATGAGAAAAGTACAAACTCAGTATACTGTAGTAATGGGCGACTTCAATGCAAGAGGGGGGATAAGCAGTCTGGCGAACAAGCAATTGGAAAATACGGCAGCAATTCTAGGAAAGCTAGAGGAGAGATGCTGGTACAATTCACAGAGAGGAATAAATTTCGAATAATGAACACCTTTTTCAGGAAACGTAGCAACAGAAAGTGGACCTGGAAAAGCGCTAATGGTGAGACAAGAAATGAAATTGATTTCACACTTTCTGTTATGTGGGGATGCGCGACTCTCACGCGTCCCCTGATATGTTGTTTTCCCGCACGGCTCGCGTGGCCTGGCGCCCGCGGCGGTCGGAGTGGTCGAGGCGCAGTACGAGATGGCGCGAGTGTTGCGCTGCTAACGCCGCCGACAGGCGGGGTTACTTGGGCGCCGAAAGACAAGGCGCTTCCTCTTTGGCGGCGGGATGGCAAGCAGCTCGAACGTGCCGCGCATGCGCTGATCCAAGCTTCTGCGAGACCGTCTCGCGTGGCCGCCTTCGAGCGCGCCACCGTTCGCGTGACTGTAAGCGCGAACGACCGGGCGTTGGGATCCAGCATGGGGCGAAAATATTCATTCGCTATCCGGTCGCGGTGAGTCGGACTTCTAGATTTGTCGTGCGTACATCGGCATGTTTTGTGGATATCAACTCGGCTAGCAGTCATTGATCTATAAAAAGGTGCAATTAATGCCCTTGTGATTGTTTGCACTACTGTGTTGTCGTTCCTTTGTCCCAAGAGTACGGGAGGAGAACCCCACAGTTGATCCCAGCATAGTGCAAGATGTAGAAGTGATAGGTAGGGTAAGTGCAGTGATCATAGGTTAGTGAGGGCTAGGATTCACCTCAATTTGAAGAGAGAAAGGGTAAAAGTGGTCAAGAAACAGGTCAACCTAGAGGCAGTAAGGGTAAAAGCAGACAAATTCAGGCTGGTACTTGCAAACAAATATGCACCCTTAGAACAGAGAGATGAAGATGACATAGAGGCAATGAATGAAACTGTAACTAGGCTGGCTTCAGAGGCAGCCATTCAAGTGGGAGGCAAGGCTCCAAGGCAAACAGTAGGCAAGCTCTCTGAAGTAACAAAGGACTTAATAAAGAAACGACAAAGAATGAGAGTGGAAGACAGAATTTGCAGAATTGTGAAAACTGATTAAAAAGGCAAAAATAAGTGATATTTGAAACTATAACATGAGAAAGACTGAAGAAACCGTAAAAAATGGACGCAGCCTGAAATCAGTGAGAAAGAAACTTGGCATAGGTCAAACCAAGATATATGCAATGAAAGATAAGCATGGTAATATCATCAGCAATCTTGAAGATATAGTAAAAGCAGCGGAAGAATTCTATACTGACCTGTACAGTACCCAGAGGAGTCAGGATACCTCAATTAGAAACAGTAATGAACAGGATAAAGAAACTCCCCTTATATCTAGCGATGAGGTCTGAAGGGCCTTGCAAGACGTGAAACGACGAAGAGCGGCAGGAGAAGATGGAATAACAGTCGACTTAATCAAAGATGGAGCAGACATAATGCTTGAAAAACTGGTGGCTCTTTATACGAAGTGTCTGTCGACTGCAAGGGTCCCAGAAAACTGGAAGAATGCAAAGATTATACTAATCCACAAAAAGGGAAACGTTAAAGAATTGAAAAATTATAGACCCATTAGCTTAGCCCCTCCCAAGTATCATAAAATATTTACCAAAATAATCTCCAACAGAATAAGGGCAACACTGGACTTTAGTCAACCAAGGGAACAGGCAGGTTTCAGAAAGGGATACTCTACAATGGATCGCATCCATGTCATCTCTTTCCCTCTTTACTTCCCCTTTCCCTTCCCCTAGTGCAGAGTAGCAAACCGGAGGTTTTAACTCTGGTTAACCTCCTTGCCTTTCTCTCATTTGCATCTCTTTCTCTCTCCATGTCACCAATCAGGTAATCGAGGAATCCGCAGAGTACAATCAGCCTCTATATATGGCTTTCATAGATTACGAAAAGGCATTTGATTCAGTAGAGACACCAGCAGTCATAGAGGCATTACGTAATCAAGGTGTACAGGCCGCTTACATAAATATCCTGGAAAATATCTAGAGATTCCACAGCTACTTTAATTCTCCACAAGAAAAAGTAGGAAGATACCAATAAAGAAAGGGGTCAGACAAGGAGACACAATCTCTCCAATGCTAGTCACTGCGGGCCTGGAAGAAACATTCAAGCTATTAAACTGGGAAGGGTTAGGAGTAAGAATCGATGGCGAATACCACAGCAACCTTCAGTTTGCCGATGACATTGTTCTATTCAGCAACAATGCCGACGAGTTACAATAAATGATTGAGGATCTTAACAGACAAGTGTAAGAGTGGGGTTGAAGATTAATATGTAGAAGACAAAGATAATGATAAATAACCAGGCAAAAGAACAAAAGTTCAATACTGCCAGTAAACCTCTAGAATCTGTGAAGGAGTATGTTTACCTAGGTCAATTAATCCCAGGGAACCCTTATCATGAGAAGGAAATTCATAGAAGAATAAAAATGGGTTGTAGCGCATACGGCAGACATTGTCAGCTCCAGACTGGAAGCTTACCATTATCATTGAAAAGGAAGGTGTACAACCAATGTATTTTACCCTTGCTGACATATGGGGCAGAGACTTGGAGACTGACAAAGAAGTTTAAAAACAAGTTAAGGACTGTATAAAGAGCGATGGAATGAAAAATGCTAGGCATAACCTTGAGAGTAAGAAAGAGAGCGGTTTGGATCAGAGAGCAAACGGGTATAGCCGATATTTTAATTGAGATTAAGAGAAAAAAATGGTGCTGGGCAGGTCATGTAATGTGAAGGTTAGATAACTGTTGGACCATTAGGGTTACAGAATGGGCACCAAGAGAAGGAAAGCGCAGTAGAGGAAGGCAGAAGACTAGGTGGTGCGATGAAATCAGGAAATTCGCAGGTGCTAGTTGCAATCGGTTGGCGCAGGACTTGGCGCAGGTAATTGGAGATCACAGGGAGAGGCCTTCGTCCTGAGTGGACATAGCGTGGGCTGCTGCTGCTGATGATGAATTTGGGAGTCGGCGATGAATGATATGGTTTCGTTCCATGTACGTCGACGATATCTTCCCATCGGCAGTATGAATTACGGGGGGACGCGGCAACCGAAGTGGTCAAATTGTCAAAATTTTCAATTTCCCCCCTTTTTTTTTCGGTCCACAGATACGACGGGATGCTTGTTAAAATATTTCACCTCGTGGTGAAATGATTGCTCAGCTATCCATTGACGCAGCGCCGCCATCTGGGCATCATCGTAAAGAGGAGAGATTGGAGCTAAAGATAGCCAGAGCGATGTATTTCTCCACTGAAAAATAAACCAGCAAACGAAAGCGAAAAAAAAAAAAAGGCAAATACGGCATTGCGATTGAGCACAGTAGTCACGTGGGGCACAGGGTGCACTCCTATTGGCTATTGTAGAGTTGAATTGCTGACAAACCTCTCGGCCGCATTTGAGCAGCAGCGAGCTGTGCGTTCCAATCAACGCCATTGATGATCGTGGCAGCAAGTGTTCTGTGATGTGTCCCAAAGGAATCAAGTTCCGAACGGCCCATGCGTAAGGAATATCACAAAAGGCGTGGAACAGAGGGAAAAAAACGGCTGGTAGAAGCAGATGCCGCTGAGCTTGTTGATGCAGCACGAGCGGCAGATGTGGGCGACCGGGAAAGTGCATCCGCTTACGATGGTGAAGGTGTGCTCGCGTGCGAGCTACAGATTTAAGGTCCAACTCTCGCTAATAAAGAGGTTGTGCAACGAAAGGGTTAAGAGCGGACGTTGTGAATCCGCTGTCATCTACCTCCACACGACACATCAAAAAGGCAACTAAGGTGCATGAAACTGCTGCAAGAAAGCGAAAAACTACATCAAAATGTAAAGAAAACGTGTCCTCACAAGGAAACGACTACATCCCAGGTGGGTTTTAGGTGTTCAAAGTAAATATTTAAACATTTACAACAAATGAAACTTTGAGCTCAGTTTTCTTAGCTTTCATATTTTTTACAGTTGCTTTCAGTAATCCCAGTGCCATTTCACAACGAATGAATACAAAATCCTACTGCCTTTTGCACTTATCCTACTGCCTTTTGCACTTAGATCCTGAAACATTGACGACTGCAATAAAGCTACCCCTCTTTAACTGCACCTCATAAAAAAAATTTACAATGGTTTTTTTTTTGCAAAAGTTGTTAGTAAGACAATATGCAGAGGAAAGTTCAAAAAATATTTTATCCTCGTTGCCGCATTTAAAAAATAAACCAATAGCTTTATTACACAGAATGGGCACTGTGAACATGTGTATGCGAGAATCTTGGGGAACTTATATGTAATTAATTAATTTGGGAATGACCATTGCAGGCAGCCAATTGTTCTAACTCAAAAACTATAATAGATAGCTCATAACTAACTTAAGTTATGATATCAGCATAACAAATCGCACCTGCATGCCGAATTTCACCAATTTATTCACACAAAAGAAAGTATTCATTGCCACGTCCAACCTTAAGCAAAGTCAGCAGCAATGCCTTTGCGCATACTCCACCTCCGTGGCTGATAGTGTCGCTCACACTAAGACGACGCTATCATGAAAAGCACCAGACGGGGAGGGAACGCTTCGTCTGCCTCTCGTTCTAAGGAGTCACTGAAACTGGAGATTATGCAACCTCCAATACTAAACGTGCAGGAAGACAGCTTACATGATGCCACGCCGTCTTGGCACGCCCACTCTTTGCACATGTGGCAGATTTCTTCTAAAGCAGGGTGCACGGCTGCGTATGCGCTCAGCCATGCGCAGCCACAGCTGAGACACAGGCCAGAAATCTCAACGCACTCCAACCTCCGCCTCTTGCGCGCGCTCGACTGCATTATTACGCGCTTGCCCCCTCCCCCTCTTTCCCTTTGCTCACTAGGGCAGGCGGCCATCGTGAAGCCACCATCTTTCTTTTCTCACCCTCACGCTTAGGATGAAGTGTGCGGGGCATGACAGGACCTTATCACACTTGGACTTCACAAGGAAGATGATGTGGCTCCACTTTGTTGGTTGCTCTTGTCGTGCCGCATGTGATTTGAGAGGTGTATTTGCAAGCAGCAGCTTGTAATTCAATCATTTGATTATCTGCATTCGTGGAAGTTTTCATTTATTGTCTCGGCATTCCTTTGCGGTGGAATCGAAATTTCGTTATATTGAAATTGCATACAAACACTTCGTTATATTGAAGTTCTAAATACATGGCGTTTTCTCTGGACAAGAGGTTATAAAAAGTTAAATACTATGTTATATCGAGGTTTAACTGTATACACAATTATTGTGTAGAACGATCAGCTGTAAAATTTCCTTGAAGATTTTTTTATATTTATATATTATATATCAAATTACCTATATAACGAACTTTCTTGTGATCCCCTTCAGATTCAATATATTAGTGTTCGACTGTTTAAACTAATACATATGAAGGTCTTTCCTTACCGTAGCACATCAGTGGTCAAGTTTGAGTCAAGCGGGTGATAGTTGCGCATGTGTGTATTTCCATGTAGAATGTCATCGTGGTTCTGGTGCACGGTGGGGCAATGCAGAAGCAGGGCACTCTGTTGAAAAGAGAATAAGCAAGACAAAAAATGAGCCTACAATGCTAAAGAAACCAGTCACAGTTCAAAACAATCGCAACAGATGAAGGTCACAAGAAAGGTTGAGGCAGAATGTGTGCGTTGTCTTTTCGTGTATCCTTAGCCATTCTCCACAATTTTGGCAAAATGAATGATGCTCAACAAAAGAGCACTGAAACTTTTGTTGCAGTTAATGACAACATCCTGCTTAGCTTTGGTGCAAAAGCGTCAGTAGTGATGTAATTATAAAAATAGTGTTGGCTCCTCCATTCTTTTTTTTCTCCATCTGATGATGTTACGGTGGAACCCCAATTACATGACTAGGCAACTGTAGTTTACGAACGCAGCTTGCTGGAGTTCACTGAATTTTACAGAAGATGCTTCTAATACGTCTGCACGCATGAAAATTATGCGAGATTGTACACATGCCAGAGCTTTAAACCCCCCCCCCCCCCCCCCCCCCCCACACACACACATGCACACGGACAGACAGAGACAGACAGACAGACAGTGGATGCAGATCACTTGACTTGAAACTGGAGCTCTCACCTTGAGGAAGACAGGGCATGAATCCCTCAGATGGGGGCTTGTGGCCCAGAACCACCGAGGCAAAGGGCCTGTAGGTGCAGTCGACACATAGTAGCCCAAGGCCAAAGGTTGTTGCAGCAGCTGCATGGGTTCTTCCTGGGGCTCTCCACCTCCACTTCCAGGACCCTGCAACCAGCAACCAAAGGGACGCTCAGCATGTTCCTCGAAACAGTCATACAATTATGTGGAAACCACTGAAGAACGTAAGCAAAGCTTCTCGTTGTATGACTGCTTTGGCTGCCTCTTGCCACCGTCAGAATTCTAATAGTTTAACTAAAGCAGCTTCATGTGCTGCACCACTCTTTACTGATCGACACGCTGCTCATCTGATGCCATCACTAAAATGTTGCACAATTTGTCAATCCCGAGTGCTGGTGTAACACGTTACTGAGGCACGTCCCTTTTGCTGCAGTGAAGTGCAGTTGTGTGCCTGCTGTGGAGGGGATGATTACATCACTGATGCAACAAACAATCAGTGCTATGCCCTACATACCCTTCTCTTCTCTTACTTCCACAAAAAGTTCCAGCAATTTCAGTGAAGATGAACTAACAATATCCCACCAAGCAATATTCTCTTACTTTCCTATTCAAATGATGCTTCAACATGCAATTTTAGCAGTGCTCTCAGGGTTCTGAACCACCAAAATGCAGTTGCCTAAGCAACAAATTGACTCTTCGTATGCTGCATCTCTCCTGTGGCACCAATTTAGCGCTAAATTTGAGATGCACAGTCAGTTGTTTCCTGTTGGTGCTACCCCTTGCCATTTTCAGAGAGATTTACTTCTAAGCAGAAGCTTGGTAAGAGAAAATGTTGTTTGAGATGATAATGAATTCCACGTATGCTGAGTTCATATCAGTAGACACTGCCTTTCTTCATCAGGAGCGAACAGAGTACCAGAAGTACCAGAAGGCTGTAATAGAAGGACGCCTGTCATGGGTCACAAGACGACAAAGCATAATTATCACACTAAGAATCAGTTGCTTTCTTTGCATCTGTGTTTCTCGTACTTTTGGTGGACCTCTATGCGTATTAAATATACGCATGGAGCTTCATTATAAAATAACCTGCAAGCCTTCAAGTACTGCAAATGTGATAACACTGTCGTGGCTTTTTGAAATATAAGAACTGAAGTTAATGTTACAGAATTGCATGATGTAGCCACAGTGAGAGTAATTTTTAACAAGTGCAATACAACACAAAACAAAAAGTATTTCTTTGTTAATTTTTAAAGATATTTTGCCTTGATACTGCTTTTTATATGGGAACCAACACAGAGTGTGCACTTCAGTCACTGACTTGCCCAAGCAACTATTAAAGCTCGTGTTGGTAAAGATCCATACAGTCGACGATAGATTTTTCGGACATGCCTGATAATTCAGATGTCTTTGCGGAACCATCACATAACCCAAAGAGTCCATGTACAAGGCCGCCTGAAACTTTGGATGCTGAAACGTCTCTGCCATGCTATTCTGCAGACTTTTTGATGTGATCGTAGGTACGAAATGGCATTCACCCCATAAACCCAATGTATCATTTTTAAATGCTGAATTTGATGCCTAAGAGCTCTAATTTAAGCGCTGGAAACATAATGAAGAGCCCATACCACCATTTCTTGTATGCTGGAGGAAGTTTTCAGTTGTGGATAGTTAAGAAAACAATTTACCAATCAAGTAATTACAGCACTAATCAATTTTACTCAATTATTATTTCAATGTTTCCTTCATACCAATACACTCTCTATGGCCAGAAATAAATGTGAACAAGTTGTTTTAATTTTCTTTGAAATGGAATTGTGTTCAGGCTTTGAAACATGAAAAGCGTGGTAAGGGTCTAAAATGCATTGAATAATACCGGTTTCCAAAAGTAAGCTTTGCCACAATACAACGGTGTTATGCGGTCAAGCATACACAACGTATTGACGGAGTGGAAAGGGAGGTGTTAAGAACGGCCAGCTGCAGTGCAAGTTTTGCCAACCAGTTGCGACCGCGGGCATCATCTTTTCCTGGAACACCGCCGCCAACCTTTAGCCACGACGTGAGTAAGTCGACTTTGTGTCTGGAACGATACGCGCGTCCTCCACTCTCCGTCGCTTCAGCTAGGATGTGTTTGACGAAGCAGGCTTTGTGCTGAAACTGCCACCGTTACGCTCTAGCCTCGTCGCCGTTGTGACTGAATGAGTTCGGCGGGCCAACTATTGTTACCGGACTCCCCAACGCGGACCTGATCTGCTATGAGTGGGGGAGTTGCCGCGGGAATGTCGTTGGACACCCCTTCCCACGCGCCGACCAAGACGCAAGACAAAGGCTACCCGGGCGCACTGCGCGGGGCTCAGAGTTCTATGAAATTCGTCTGATGTCGGTTTCGGACCGAGAATGTGTGTGTGCGTAAGCTGTCCCAGGGAGAAGCGGCGTGTTTACGATGACTGGACGAATGTTTCCGCCACCTTGGAATCGGGGGAGGACCGAGTGTTTATAAACGGCTGTTGTGCGGATGCTCGATACACTTTCTTAAGCAGTCTTGTTAGACTGAGACACTCTCTCAAGCAGTCGTGTTAGACTGACGTACTTTTTCTCGCAGTCATGCTAGACTGATGAACTGCATGTAAATACTGTAAATGAACCCTTATTCCTCGTTCTCGATGAGAAGCAGTCCTTCCCTTCATCAACGTCCTCAGCGTGGATGAGTTGGACGACGGCATGGGCCAACTACCTTCGAATTCATGCCGGACTCTAATCTTGACAACGGGTTACGAGCGATTGGATTGAGCCCCCAATCCTGACAGGGGCCACCGTCGCAAGACACTGTTTGTCCCTTTATTACACATGTGTGCACTGGCCATTGCCCGTCACAGTATGAGCCCTTAGATGTCTAATAAGAGTACCGGCAGACCTTCAGAGCTATTTCTGACATGGCTGTGGCAATTTGAGTCCTTAAGGAATGCTGTTCTCGTGGTCTCTTGGGAGCCTGAAAAATCTGACGTTGACTGTAAACCAGTGTCCCTTCTGAAGTACTGTGCACCTTTGTCACAATAGTCTAAGCAGTATATGTGACTCTTGAAAACATACAAGGATGCTAAGCACCTCTTTTGTTCACAATGTTTATGGTCCAGGAAAACGACACCAAGCTTGACATCTCACCCGAAGGGCGTTGCCATGCTGAAAGGGTGATTGGCGCCCACTTGGGCCACTGCCCAATATGCCACCAATTGGGGAACCTGGTGGCGAAGACCTCCGTGTAGGTGAACAAGGCGCCTCCGGGCTGTCTGTCCAGTTCAGAATGTCATTGAAGTCGTTGCCAACAGCAATGTCTTCTGTGAGTGACTTGAAAATCTCATCATCGTCACCAAGTGTAGTAGACAATGGGTCCATGTGGTCCTGCTGAAAGGTGGCTTGCGAGGACTGTCAAAAGAAATGCAAAGAAAGCAGGTAAGAAGTTGCCATTGTGATAAATGAACTACCATCATCGTTAGTGCCCATCTACTGATGTACAAATATCATCATCAGCAGCAGCTCATGCCTGTAAATTTCCTAATTTTAACACTACATAATCCCTTGCAGCCATCAGATGCATTTTGCATACCTTAGAAACCATTCAGTAACTCCACAAACTGCTGTAACCATTAATCAGCTGCCCAACTGCTTCTGTACTACTGCTTTTTCACTTGTATATTTTCTGGAAATATTGCATTTCTTTCTAATAGCTTTCTTTTCTGCTTATTTTATGACTTTCTTCTATGCAAATTGTCTCACATGAAAACAGAATATCACATGAAACCCCAGTACTTCTGTTACATTTATGTTATCACGTTCCTTTGTTTCATGTTCTGTATTTCATTGCAACTTCAGGTGTATGCTATTTTAGGTACATTGACCTGGACATATATGTGCTGCAACAGCTGAATTTTTTCCGCTCGTGTAACTGTCTGTTTTCCAGTTGCTGCGAAGGTGCTTGGAGCCTTGTCAAGCTGTCCTTCTGAGACCTTTTTCTGCTAGCCTCCTGCATTGTGCCTTAGCACCATGGAAATAGTCTATTAATAATTTCTTTACCAAGTAATCGTTCTCGTAGTGTCACTGAAATTTGTGAACAAGTATGTTGAGCAAGTCCAGGTGCACACTAGACACCACCAGAGTCTCTTTCCACATGCTCAGACTAAAGATAAGAGTCACAAGTTGAAATAATGCTCATCACTTCAGCTTTGAAAAAATGAAACAGCATTGACAGTTTTTAACTCTACACAGCAAATATGCCACAGCTTCGCACTATGAATATGCAGTAGCACGAGGTGCAACATTTAAGATTGTTATGTGTTTTTTTCTAGTATTCACCAGAGGCTTTTAGCTCTACTTGCCCCGACTGTGGGGCTGTTAGCAATCTCGCACACATGCTCTGGCAATGCCCCTCGTTACAAGGACCCAATCGCATCACGGAAGAAGAATGGAGCTCTGCCATCCAGAGCTAAAAACTTTCACGACAAACTTGGGCTGTCCAGAGAGCCCACGATGCGGTGGTTAGGCTTGAACCTACCAGTCCCTACATGGGAGCAGCCCACAGCTCTGCCCTAGGGCAAAGCTTCTCAGGACCTTGTAAATAAAGTTCTTTGTCTGTCTGTCAGTCAGTACTCGGCTTAATTTCTGCTGTTTTTCAAGTCAAGACCACCTTCAGCAGGCAGGTGGGCTTGACTGCAAAATCAATCATGGAACATCAACTGTTGCACAATGTAAGTGATATAGCTTGAAAGATCCCAGATGATGCCCCTTTGTGATTATATAACATGTCCTGCCAACTTTCATGCGTACAAACTTGCAAGGCCTTCTCTCCATGTCAATGAGTAGTTACAACATCACTGTGTCACAGATAGCTCAGCGGTTCATGTATTTGATTCATGTATTCATGTGTACATGGCCAATATTCCACAGAACTCTTGCCCCAATATTTTTGCCAGAGAAGTCTCCACACAAAGCTAGAGTTTGCTCTATGTGGGACCATTATAAAGGGACTGTTTTCAGCAATAATATGAAGTGCTTTGTCAGTGATTAAAAACAACAACAAAAACACACTTCGGTTATATTTATGGAAATACATCTTATCAGCGACATTTTAATGACCAACACCTTCTGCTCACAGACGCTTGTGATCCTGCAGCTGAAGAAACGCTGAGCAACCTCCTGTGCAAACACTCATCTACGTTTATGCAGGTGTTCTGTTTCCAGGTGTTCCAGGTCACCCAGGTGCTCTTGTTTTAGCCAAAGTGTGCCGAATGTAATCACCGAATAGTACACGATAATATTAGAAAACATGAAAAGCATGTTTTGCGGCATGTGCTATTTAACTTCCAGCTCAAATTAAATAAAACTGCATCAAGCTAAGTTAAAAAAAGTTGAATGACAAGTTGGATTCAGATATTAATTTGATTTCAAATATATTACTGTCACTGTAATGTAACTGTAACTGGTCGCTGACACTGTCAGCGACCAGTTAAATATTAGATAATGCTAGTTTGACGTTTTTTGCTCAGACCAGCGCATTCACACAGCAGATCAGAAGGAACGTTAGTGCGTCTATAATGTGTGCGCATACAACGCTCACGGCAGCAGTGGAAGGTGCAGTGCTGCCCTTGCTCCAGGCAACTGAGTATAGCATTCACGGTGCATACACTTTGCTTTGCCATTTTCGCAAGCAAACACACTCCACGTCTCTGAAAACACACGTAAGTGCACCTCAAGCTTCCATATACAGTTGAACCTCACAATCACAAAAATGGCGGGGAACGGAAAGAAAATTTGCTTTTGTGAGAATTTCATTGTTGCGAAATGAGACAGCACAGATAGGTAATGTGTCGCAAAACGAAACTCTGCTGTCAAAATTCCGTTAGCCTACTTTGGCAAGCTTTGCTGCTTGTGTCAAGCAGCAGTGGTAACACAAGGGCGGAGAAGTATTCTTCGTCTATTGCTTTCGGAGATGCAAATATTTTGCGAGATTTTGTGTAACTCGGCACCAGACGCAGAGCAAGGGACGTACAGTAGAACCCCGCTGTTACGTTCCTCACTGCTGCGTTTTCCCGGCTGCTACGTCGTTTTCATCCGGTCCCGGCATAGCTTCCATAGGATCCAATGTATAAGGAACCCCGCTGTTACGTTGTAGCTGTGAAAACGTTCCCGCATGATACGTCGCAACTTAGCACCCCGAACCCGCCTGGGCTAAAGTAGACAACGCGCTCCAACCGCCATTTTGGCTTTTGACGAGTTTTGGCTGGGCTTGGCCGGGCTTGGCTATGGAACTGGCTGTAAGAAGCCGCACGCCAGTTCGAGAGGCCGCATGAGGCCGCCACTAAGTGGCCATTCGTGAAAAATGATCTTACCATCATCACTGTGATTACGGTCACCGCATGGTTGTTGGACGGGTCGACTCACGGAGGAAGGAAACTCAGGAGAGGCCCTGACGTCACTCTTTGTGAAGCTAAAGTGAAACTGGAAGTTGGCGTTGCTCGTGGCGTTGCTCCGCCTATCGGGCCTGCTCTCCTCTCTTGTTTACGTTTTTCCCACGCCGCGCTGCGCGCAACCGGGCTGCTCGGACGCGCGCGCTCCGCAGTAATACTAAACAATCGTTAGCACGTTAGCATGATTACGCCAAAGAGGGCACAATTTCCCGCGGATATTCGTTCGTTCGTCCGTTGCCATTGCCGTGGCGCGGTGACGACAAGGAGCACGAGCCGCATGATGCCGGGGAGTTGCCAAATCCTAGCTTTGGAGAAGCCGTCGCGGCTCTGGACCTCCTCCGCAGGTACGTCGCACCTCACAGCGACGCTGACAGCAATGCGGCCTTCCAGGGTATTGAGAAACGTGTGGCGATTTCTGGCGAGCGAAAGAAACGGCAAGCCACCATTCTAGACATTTTTAAGTCCTAAGCGCACTCTGTGGAAATAACTTGTCTATAGTTGAAGCTGCACTATTTTAATTCATTTTCGGAGCTTTCTTCACTGTTGCGTTTTCCCGGCTGTTACGTTTTTTTTTCCCGGTCCGGTGAAAAACGTATGAACGGGGTTCCACTGTATTCTGAAACGATCCACTTTGGCAATACTATTGCTGAGGCGATAGTATCACTGTCAGTTGCATGCCAATTGGCTGGTTGAGCAAAATCGGATGACGTAGTGCTCAACCCACCAATCAGCTCATCCGATTTTGCTAAAACAGCCAATCAGCACGCACCCATGGCGAAGGCATGGCCAAGGCGATAGTATCACTGAAAGTGACAGTTTCAGAATACGGCCCCAACAGAGCTCCACGCATGCAGCTGCATTTCTCCAGTGCCCGTTGTTGCCTGTAGGCGCCGACGCGTCTGGTGCCGAGCACAAATGTGGTCGTATCTCGTATACCTGAAAGCAGTTGATCGAGAATATGGCACCCATTAAGAATACGGTCCCTTTGAGCAAATCTATGTCCGGCGCCAAATCCGCATGCAATGCTTGTCGGGTGAAACCGAAACCAATGTTCTTGAAGCAAGGGATGCGTATTCCCAGATGATCGCTCAATCATGCCCCGATGCGCGGCACTCCATGCTGCGACCGCCATCTTAAGCGCCATAAACAATTCCACGTCAGTGAGACGTGAATTACCTTGTTTGTGCCGCATTATTCTCACCGAGGTGCACATCATGCACTGCACTAGGTATGCAAAAATCGTCATCACATGTCGGTAGCAACATGCGTGCTGCTTCTAAGTGGCTATCAATAAACAAGATAGAGGCCATGATGTGTTTCCGATGCACCCATGCAAGTGTAATGTGGTGGTATTTTACGCAATTTTAGAGCAAAACAATCGCATTTGAGCACATTCTGGAGCCTGCTAGCCTAGCACGAGTAGGTAATATGCTGGGTTACGCTCCGGCAAATTTAGTTGATGCAGGATTGTACAGTTTAAATTATGGGGTTTTTACGTGCCAAAACCACTTTTTGATTATGAGGCACGCTGTAGTGGAGAACTCCGGAAATTTTGACCACCTGGGGTTCTTTACCGTGCACCTAAATCTAAAATCTAAATCTAAAAGTACACGGGTGTTTTTGCATTTCGCCCCCATCGAAATGCGGTGGCCGTGGCCGGGATTCGATCCCGCGGCCTCGTGCTCAGCAACCATAGTTGATTCAAACATAGTTGATTCGAACTTTTGGTTTATTTGAACTGACACTATTGTCCCGCCTAAGCTATGTGAATGCCTATGGGTGAAAATTCCCAGTAATTCGAACGCGCAAGCATTTGTGGTGGTTAATTCCAACATACTGCCCTCTGACAATGTTCTTAGCAGCGTGCCAAATCACGTCGATGCCTCCGACTAGCATTCTTCTGACCCCGCCATAGAGGAAAAGCTTAGGAGAGACTTCTCAACGCCGCGCGCAAAGGGAGAGAGAGTGAGAGAGAGAGAGAGAGGTCATGGAGGAAATCTGTGCGCAGGCGTATGCAGGCGTGTGCATCACCGATTACTTTTGTTTGTTATGGGTTTGTGACTCCTGTTAGCATCGTGGCACCACCATTACGCCATAGAGTCAACGTATAAGAATGTCTGAAATTACTAATGCAAAAAACCTCCGCCGTCCGACTTTCCAGACATTTTAGTATGACCGCAGGTCCGAAACAGCATTAATCAAAGCCACCACCACAGCCATTTTGATTATCGTGCCGCCTCAAGCTGGCATTCTCGCACGCAGATCCGCTGGCAGCCACAGGCACACCATGGCAACGCTATGCCTAACTACTTCAATGTTCGCTACCAAGCTTCTTGCTGTACGTTGCCGTGTTTTTCATTGAAACAATTCGCTGCAGTTAGCAATGGCGCCAACTCCACCTCTGTAATCCTTGCCTATGTCTTTAAAGTGCGGAAAGCCTGGTGTGTTGCACAATACTGGTTCGAAAGCTCGAAGGGGCAATTGTCATGGGACATACGTTACCTTTTATTATACACGCGGGTACTCGCCGCCCCCATCACAGTGCGAGCACCGATACGCCTAGTAACTGACTGTAAAATGTAAATACGTGTGAATAAATCTTGTGGAACTTCCCACCTGTGTGTTAGCTCAGTGCACATGCGCCACTGCAGATAAGTCCTCCATTCAATTAGCTTCCTTTAATTCCAACTTCTTCTAATTCAAACAAATTTTTGGGCCCCTTTGAGTTCGAATTATCGAGATTCGACTGTAGTACAACATTTCATTTTTGAGAGGTATGAAATGCATCGAATGTTACAAGCGTTCACCAGGGATACGAAAATATTTTGTTGTTGCAAGAATTTCGTTGTCACGGGTTTCGACTGCAATTGCTATTTAAAAAAATTTTTAATTTGCACTATGCTGCATATGATGGAGTTCATGTATAGTCGCTACAGGCACCAATGAATTCTGTACACCGAAAATTTCGCTTCACCTCATTCCTTGAATCTTCAGAATCATGAAATGCATACAAACTGCAGTTCAGATTATAATTTTTAAATTTTCGAGTTACTCAAGTTTTGTTTTGTTTACAGGATGTGGACTCCAGCGAGAACTCCCTACATGACTGCCAGATAGGAAAGCATCAACTACTTCATGTCTGGCATGTTTTGACAGAACCAATCCTGCCACAATATGTTCCTTACGTAAAACAAAGTGAGAAACAATGAAAAAAGTCAATCTACTACATGACAAATAGTGACACCATGAGTTGATATCTAGCCATTTACCTTACAACTTGTTTTGCTAGAATTGTTTGCTCATCACTGCTTTTGATTCAATGTCTTGGCACACAATTAATGTACACAAGCGCCTCAAGAGAATGTAAAAGCATGAAAGCACATGCTCCCTCCACCCATGAAGCGAAACACCAATCTCTATACTCGCAGACAACTTTCATTGGCTATGAAGGGAAAGCTACAGAGGCTGTGCTTCTGCACATGTAGTCTGGGTGAGCTTGGCACCGGTTTCGGTTTCCATTTCTCAAGTCTTGAATACCTCTTTTATTTTAGTGAATGTCGAGACGATTAACTCGGTGTGAATGTCTGAAGCAAATCGATGTTAATACCCATCCGATATGCATAGAGTTCTTAACAGTGAGCAAAGCAGCCTGCATCAGTGCCCCAAAGCAGGTGTACGTCTGTTGGAACCAAAACTCGCAACCGATGCTGGCATCGGTAGAGCCAGCGCAGCACAAGTTAGCTTGCTCACTCGTTTGTACCTGCTGATGTTTGTGATTTCCTGATGCGCTCGCTTAGTTTCAATGTAGACGCTGCAAACACATGCTTTGTGAACTTCGACAAGGTTTTGGTGCAGAAGTTCATCATCAGCCCCTCACACAGGTGGGATAGCAAGAAAGACAGGTGTGCCATTTTGCCCTTAACCCCCCAATCTCGAGCTGTACTCGTAATGGCAGGCTGTACCAATATCGCCAATGACAAGCAAGTCGCCGGACCAAACCAGAAATCAATCAAGTAATATATTTTCAGAATCACAATGACATAGAAAAACATGATGACTAACAAAGAACTGGGGAAATTTGGTATGTTACACTGGAATAAATTAGGGGGTTATAGAGTTAAGGAATGCATAAAATGTGGGATGGCCTCATTTGTGCGAAGACTCCAAAGGGAAAACTAAAAATACAACACAAGTACCTGACTAGTGAATGTTACATGTCAGTTAAAGTATGTGCTATAATAAACAAAACAATATCGAACTCTACATTTTACATAATAGAATGCGAACAAAACTGCGGGCCTACTTCCAGCAGCGGTGCTAGAGGTGCGCTTTGGTGCCGTAGCCTTCATTTCATAGCCAAGAAAAGTTGTCCTCAAGTATAGCCTCTCCCCCCTCACCTCTCCCACGTTTACCCCACACCTTGTTACAGCAGCAGCAAAGTGCCCTAGTGAACCACCAAGTTTCTATAAACTTGGCTTCCACAATTTATATAATGCTGTATTTACTCATATAATCAAAGTACTCGCGTAAAGAATGCGGCCCCCCCTTTTCCAATCAAGAAGTGTTTTTTTCTTTTTATCGTATAATAATTGCACCTTGAACTTACTGCCACGAAGTAGGAGACACACGGTACGATTTGGTGTCTGACATGACGTCTGGCAGGTGTGACTGTGTCCGACACCGCGTTGGACGCCGAACCGTACTGTGTCCCCTACTTTTATTGTGATTACATAGACGTTCCAAGCACATTTTTGCCGTCGTCGCCGCGCGCCGCATGATGTAGGTGCGAGTGAAAGCTCGTGAGGGGAGCCAATGATTGCAGCTTTTATCACGATTCAATCTTGTGTGCCGTCTTTCGTCCCGCAATAGGCCCCCGGGGGGCTGGGGGCGAAAAAGTGCGTTCATTATGCTGGTAGTACTGTAGCTGCTGCTTCCTCTGCCACTTCTAGAGAAACGTGCTACAGCAAGCTAAGATAGCAATTTGGTTGCTAAACATGCCATAATTTGTTGCCGGCGCCCTTCATTTTCCTTTTTTTTTTCTACTGAGATGATTGATTCGTGGAGTTTAATGTGCCAAAGCAATGTGGGGGCTTCAAGCACTGTAGTGGAAGGCTCCAGAATCATTCTGATCCTCTAGAAATCTTTATTATGCATGCAATTATTTGCACACAAATGTTCTTGCATTTTGCCTCACTGATTATGGTTGGGACCTGTGGCCTGTTAATGAATATTTATGATAATTGATGAATTATACAAATAACTGTGGCCGAAATTTTGATTGCAATTATACACTGGTTTTAGAGAGGATGTGGCAATGCTGCGGTAAATTGGAATAATTAAGTCAGTTATAAAAATTATGCTCAGATGATCGGTTGGAGATATTGGTGCTCCTTCAAAAATTTACCAAGACTGGACACAAGAAAATAATTTTGCATTTATTACCACCTATACGACAAGCTATGAAGGTCAGTCATTTTACGATAGTTGTAAAAGTTGGTGGGTATGCAATGGGTATGCATAGGAACACAGCTGTAAGCACACAATCCATTGTAGGGAATGCTGCTCACCTGAGTGGTCGCAGATGTAGGGAAGACAAGAATGTGAGTGGCAGTGGCATCTTGGGGAGTAGCAAGGTCACAACTGACACACGAAGATGTGAACCGCTCATCCGGTGTATATTGATCATGGAAAAGCCGCAAGGCGCTGTCTGGTTCCAGCGACACCAGGCACGCCGAGAGCACACAGGGACCCCCCACAATACCGCCCACACCACCGCACGCAGAAGAGGAGGAGGAGGACGATGATGCAGCACACTGGTGACAGAGTTCTCGCAGCCGGCGAGAATAGCGCAGCAGACTTCGTCGGCCAAGAAGTCCTGCCCACTCGCGCAGTTCACCATGACCAACACGACCCAAACGACCCACAACGAGTCGCCACGGCTGAGCGACTGCACCACCAGCACGAGCACCACACGCCGCAACACCCAGTAGCCACTCAAGCAGCTTGTGCAGGCCCAATCGGCGAACGCACACTTTTTTTCTACGTGTCCTGTAAAGAAAAAAGAAAGAGAGAGAGAGAGAGAGAGAGAGAATAAAATGCATTCAGCAGATAAGAATGGCTGCTGTAGGGTGCACAATGATTTAGTGCAACTTCTTGTTAGGGTTACCATATTTGCTCGCGTAATGATCGCACTTCTTTGTAAAAAAAAATTGACCCACATTCAGGGGTGCGATCATTACACGGGTTAAATTTCCCGCGAATACATTTTTTTTTTTCATGTCGCGTTTGCTGCGAGATGACAACAGGCCAACAAATAGGTGGCTGCCATTGTTACAGTGCAGGACACCAAAACGAAAATTGCGGCCAGCTGAGCAAGCCGCAGGCGATTTTTTTTCTTCTCATGAGTACACTACATGCACTGAAACAGTTTCTTCCGTATCAGTAATGAATAATATTGTTACTATTGGCAAGTTTGCAGCAGTAACGTAGCCATGAACACTTTGAGGGGACAGAAACAGAGATGGGTGCGCTTAGCTGCCAGTGACATAGAAACCCATGGCGGGCATGCTGCGGAAACTACAGTATTTGTGTTCACTACTATCCCAATACGGCACACTTCCACTATGGGTGGGCGAATATCTTAGCTGTGTTACAAGCGTCGGCGTATGAATAGGGTACACTTCTAACATATCAGTGTAAACGTGGCTACTATCGTTGCCGCTCGCGATTTGTTGCGTGCCTACGAGTGCGGACGAGAAGAGTCGAAAAGCTCCTTTTCTGTTGCTGCTGACCACAGCCACTATAAAGCCTACAAAT